>NC_139696.1:1533477-1734513 GCF_964106915.1 Podarcis gaigeae | reverse complement strand
GGGCGCGCGCACCCCGGCTGCGCCCCGGGGATCAACGCGAGCCAGCCGTGGATGTGACGCGGACGCCCCCCACCCCACCGCGCCCCCCCTATTTCGACACAAACTGAGCAGGTAAGCTGGAGGAACGGGGAGAGAAGGGGGGGAAGGGCTGCTTACTTTTAATTTGGGGGGGGGAGAATGTTCACTTTTGACTCCTCCCCCTCCTCCTCGGAACTATTTTGTGGGGGGGGGGCGCGCTCAGGTCAGACTTAAAGACCCCACCGGGGTGGAAAACTTAACTTGGCCGTTTTCTGCGAGACTTTCCTCGGGGGCTCCCCCTCTCCCCACACCCCCCTCACCCCGCATCCCTATCGCCACCCCCCTACAAATTATTTTTTATTTTAAAATGGTGAGGGATTCCTTCCCCCTCTCTTGCCCTTTCTCTTTCTCTCTCTCTCTCTCTCTCTCTCTCTCTCTCTCTCTCTCTCTCCCCCCCCCCCCGGAAGTGGTGTTAAACTTTATGGGGCGGGAAGTTAGTGGAAGCAAAGGAAGGGGGGGCGAGAGAGAGGGGGTCTCCCTGACTTCTTTCCACCTCCCAGTTAAATGTTCTTTGGGGGGGGCTGCTACTGTATCTAGAACTATTTGAAAGTTCTGTTTTGTGGGGGGGGGGGGCTCCAGCCGCCCCATTTTCCTGCCTCGTGGACTTGAGGAATAGAATCAGGCCACATTGTGTTTGTTGGCTCTGTCTGTCTGTGTGTGTTGTGTTGTTGTTGTTGTCTTATATATTTTGAACCGGTTACACTAGCAGCTTTTGAATTCCAGGAGTATATTTTTCCTTGAGGTGTATGTGGGGGGGGGACACCCCGAATTTCTCACCCAATTCACCCCATTAACAACCACCTACGGTATATTGAACTGTTATCAGATTATATCAAACTGTACATGTGTACAGTTCCCTGGCCTCAAACTTTCCCCCAGAAATTTACCTGTGCAAATGGCTTGATGGGGAGATTTGGGGCAACCAGAGAGTTGTTCCCAAAAGTGGTCGTGATCCAGAGTTTGTCTTCCAGAGAGTTTTTTAACAGTCCCTTCGAATATACACTTCTGCCTATCCGGACTTTCTGCTGGTGCGTTCGGGAAAGTAATGTATACAGTTACATCATAATCTCTCCCGTTTTAATCCCCCATTTTTTATTCTCCTGCTCCACGTCCCATAATTTCTGCTGGCCACTGTGCACCATCCCACGCCTGCCCGCTGACCCTGAAAGATCCAGTAAATAAGAATTAGGAATGGCTTGAGTTTTGTGTTTTTCCAGGTAGGCCTCTATCACATGGGCAGATTATTCCTCTTTTACAGGTTCCCACCTTGTACACAAGCCAGCCTTTCCCAGACAGGCTCCCCAAATTTAATATCCCTTTTTCCACCACAGATTTTATTCGCTGCCTCCCCACCTCCCACCCCACAACTCCCCTTATTGTTAGCAAAATGAAGCCCTAGAACGTATCACTCTTTTGGCACAAAACAATCCTTAATTTCACGAAGGAGCTCCCCGAATAAAGCTGGGTTTTTGGACAAAAATAAATGACTTCAGGGAAGTTTGGGCCATTGGTGGTTTTCTTAAAAGGCCGCTTGATGTTTTTTCGGGTTTGTTTGCACGTGTTTGCTTGTCTGAAACAATTGTCTCAGGATGATTTGGCCTGTTTGTGGACATCAGTTTGCCTTCCTCTGTCTCCTCCCCCCTCCCAAACACACACACACAAACACACACAACACCATCCTAAGTTTTGTCTGAAGTCCCATTGTGTGTGCAAATTTCCCGTACCTCCTGCTAGTCTGTCTTAACCAGGGAATCCAAAACTCTTCCAAAAATACATTTCATTCTGCCTTCTCTATGCAGACAACCTGGACGCTTGTTTTGCACAAGTTGCTGTTGGAAGATATATTTATATTTCTGTGTGCATGTGGAATTACGACGTAATATTAATGGAGTCGCCGTTTCCCCTACACCACAGGCCCACACTCCTGGGTTTTAAACGTGGAAAGACATATTTATGGTATTTCTGTATATGTGCTGATCTTTCGGACACCAGCAAGGTTTGCGCCGTAAATCCTCCAATTTAGCAACTCTGTTTGTGTGTAGCTGAACTGTAATACCATAATGGTGGCACTTGCAATTATTTTTATTTTTTATTTTGGAGGGGTCCCAGACAGCAGCTGTTTGCATGCAAAAGAGGTGTCTTGCCTGCTGAATTAAACTCATTTTTTGGGGGGTGTAAGGTCTGCCTGTCTGTGGATTCCCCCCCCCCCAGTAGTAAAAAGCTCGCTCTGTGTGTGTGAGAATGGCAGCTGCAGGGAGCTTTGTGTGGGCCTCTCTGCAAACTTTTCTTGCGAGTGCACACGAGGCTGGACCTGCCCCCTTCTTCTGCTTTGTGTGAGATGCCTTCCCCTCTCCCCCCCCATTTCCCCCCAGAGTGTGTGTTAAATTGCACTGGGGGGGGGGTCAAACGCTTCGATTGCGCTCCAAAGTATTGGCGACCCTGCCTGCTGGGGTTTTTTAAAAAATATATTATTACAAAAGTGGGTGCTGTGGGAATTGGTTTTGGAGGACAAGAAGGGGGGGGGGAGAGAGAGAGATGGAGGAAGGGAGAAGGGGGAGGGATGCAGTCGAAAAAGGAGGAGGGTTGGGTGAGACTGGCTAGAAACTCTTTGTCCTAAACTCATAAAACTCTCAGCCCTGGCAGGAGAAAGCTCAGGAACTGAGTCAGGTTGAAGTGCAATAGGAGAGAGTTTTTTTTCTTTGGGGGGGGGTGCACCGGGAAGGTAGAAATCCCCCTTTTCATTCCACAATATTTTTGTGTGCGGAGGCGTGGCCTTTTCGTATACCGATCTTTTTTATTTTTATTTTGTACGGAGGCAGGTGCAGAGCAGAATCGGGCCTTGCCTGTGTCGTCGTCCCCCCATATTTTTTGCCCTTGGGTCTCACTCCGTCCTTGCCCTTTTTCACGTGGGGGGGTGGGGTTTGCAGAGAGCAAAGGGGCAGGCCTGGGAACACCCCCCCCCAAGGCCTGGGACCCCCGGTCTCTTTCCCAGACCTGCAAAAACCCCACACATTTCCAGCAACGCCTTAGCAAGAATCATATGCTGTTTTGGGCACTCTCATGCCCATGGGGTTTTTGCCCGCTGGGTGGAGGAATGTATGCGTGGGATAAATCCTCCCCACAGCTTGACACCCCCACACCCCAAATCATCCCAGAATGCAAGGAAGCAGTCAATATTGACATTACATTTTTCTCCCATGCAACAATATCCATATCTGTAGAAACATTTGATGGGGAAGCGAAATTCTCTGTGGGTGGCACAGCCCCCCGGGTCCCTGTATCCTAACCGACCCCCCCCCCAAGGGCGTGTGGTTCGATACATATTTAACTTGCTTCTTTCTCTCCCAACCCCCACACCCCCACAATGCCACCTGCTAGTAAATTTGTGTTCCCAACCCAGGAACACACACAGGTCTCTGGATCAGCAAAGAATATATCGCTTTTGAGCACAGATTTTAAAAACACATTATTTTTTGCCCCCCTCCCCAATCCCCAGTTGGCTTCTCAATTTTAAATGCGGCCTGAGGAAGGCCGGCGTAAAGAAAAACGTAAAAATTGCCTGGTGTTTTTGGAGATACCCCTTCTAAATTCTTAAACACAATGAAAAATCGAAGCTGGGTTTTGTTTGGGGACGACGACACACAAACAATCTAAATAGCAGGTTTGTGTGTGTTTTTTAAAAATGAAGGCTGGTTTGGATGAGTTTACATACTCAGAAGTAAGGCCTCCACATTTAACAAGGCTTAATCCTGCACCAGGTAAACAGGGGAGATGTTGTGTTGTTGTGCTGCAGTCCGGCGCCTGCTTACATGGGAGTAAGCCCTTACTGGACCCAGTGGGATTTCCCACAGAGTAAACATGCATTCGATTCTTCCACTCTTCAAATGTCTGTTTAATGTGGACTAGCGGCTTTGCAAGTAGGGACGCGGGTGGCACTGTGGGTTAAACCACAGAGCCTAGGATTTGCCGATCAGAAGGTCGGCGGTTCGAATCCCTGCAATGACGGGGTGAGCTCCCGTTGCTCAGTCCCTGCTCCTGCCAACCTAGCAGTTCAAAAGCACGTCAAAGTGCAAGTAGATAAATAGGTACCACTCCGGCAGGAAGGTAAACGGCATTTCCGTGTGCTGCTCTGGTTCGCCAGAAGCGGCTTAGTCCTGCTGGCCACATGACCCGGAAGCTGTACGCCGGCTCCCTCGGTCAAGAAAGCGAGATGAGCGCCACAACCCCAGAGTCGGCCGCGACTGGACATAATGGTCAGGGGTCCCTTTACTTTTAAATCATCATCATTTTTATTATTATTACATTTATCTCCCATCTTTTTACCAAGGCTCACGACAACCCTGTGAGGTAGGTTAGCCTGAGAGACGTTGGCCGAGACAAGGTCTCCTCATCAGCTTTGGGGCGGAGTGTGGATTCGAACCCTGCTCTCCCAGGTCCCTAGTCCATCACTCTTAACCACTGCACCGCACAAAGAACGACAAATTGACTTTGCACTTTGCAGCAACCGAGCACATTTGGGGAGGCCAGAGTAGAAACCGACAGCTATCTCATTTTCGTGTGGCCACTGTGGTCAAGAGGAAATATATTTCCTTCCAAAACAATTGAAAAGTAAATACCATATTTTTCGCTCTATAAGACGCCCCAGACCACAAGACGCACCTAGTTTTTGGAGGAGGAAAACAAGAAAAAAAATATTCTGAATTTCAGAAGCCAGAACAGCAAGAGGGATTGCTGCGCAGTGAAAGCAGCAATCCCTCTTGCTATTCTGGCTTCTGGGATAGCTGCGCAGCCTGCATTCGCTCCATAAGACGCACACACATTTCCCCTTACTTTTTAGGAGGGGAAAAGTGAGTCTTATAGATCAAAAAATACAGTAAATCTGGGGATCTGGTCCTCTTGCTGTAATTCACTGAGATGTGAGCTAGTCCTCTCCTGTGTGTGTATCCAGCAATGTTTGTGGGCAGAAGAGCACGTGCAAAGTACAATTTCCTTGCAACGCCACCCCGGCCTTTCTCAGAAACAATCATATCCCTCCATGCATTATTATTTTGTGTTTGCATTAAATGGACGTCTAATGGCAGGGAGTTCCGCCGGTTTCATTCTGCGTCTGTTTCCTTTTGTCCGTTGCGTGATCCTGAGTTTTGTGGTGTTTCTCGAACCCGCAGTCGCAGGGCAACGTTGGGCAAAAGCTTCCTGCATTGCCAAGGGGTTGGACTAAATCAGGGGTCAGCAAACTTTTTCAGCAGGGGGCCGGTCCTCTGCCCCTCAGACCTTGTTGGGTGCTGGACTATATTTTGAAAAAATAATAATGAACGAATTCCTATGCCCCACAAATAACCCAGAGATGCATTTTAAATAAAAGGACACATTCTTTTCATGTAAAAACACACTGATTCCCGGACCGTCTGCGGGCCAGATTTAGAAGGCGATTGGGCCGGATCCGGCCCCCGGGCCTTACGTTGCCTACCCATGGACTAAATGACCGCAATTCCAATTTTATTTTCTCGTACCGACCCTTGAAGCTGGTAGATCTGTGACCCTTAATCGCGGGTGCATTATGGACCAAAGGAGCGTAGGATTAAAAAAAATTGATTGCAGCTTTGGAGGGTCGGATCCAGAAATTGCTGGAACAGCTTCTGTGCTGGGGAAAAAGCTGCTGTTTTTTGGAAGGTGGCTTCGAGGTATTTCTGGACTCCTGTCTTTTGGCCCTGCTGGCTGTGGTTGAGGAAATCCTTCAACATCTGAAGGGATACAGGTTTCATAAGAACCGAGAACCTCTGAGTTGAAAGGGAACTCCAAAGGACATCTATCCCAGCCCCCTGCAATGCCAGGGGTGTCAAGACACGGTCTCCCATCCAATTCCAAACCATGCCGGGCCCTGCTTAGCTTTGCAAAGCTGTGAGCACTTTTATCGCTGAATGGACCCATCCATTCTCTAAGAAGAGAAGAGGCATTCTCTTCCCTGGGGGAATTTTCAGGCCAGAATTATTCTCAGCCCCACCTACAGATGTTTGTGGGGGGTGTCAGAACCTGGGACCTTAAGCGTTCAAAGTAGGTACTCAAGACGCTTCTTCCTGAAATTAAACAAGTTTCCAGTCCTCATTGTTTCCAAAGTGAAAACTGCTTTAAACTGAATCAGATCCTTGCTCAGTGCTGTCTTAGCCAATGCTGTCTACACGGTATAACACCGGTCCTGAAAGACCTACATTGGCTCTCAGGACGTTTCCGAGAACCATTCAAACATGGGTAGGCAACCTAAGGCCCGGGGGCCACATCTGGCCCAGTCGCCTTCTAAATCCGGCCCACAGACGGTCCAGGAATCAACGTGTTTTTACATGAGTAGAATGTGTGCTTTTATTTAAAGTGCATCTCTCGGTTATTTGTGGGGCATTGGAATTCGTTCATTTTTATTTCCAAAATATAGTCTGGCCCCCAAAAGGTCTGAGGGGCAGTGGACCGGCCCCCTACTGAAAAGGTTTGCTGACTCCTGATTCAAAGTGTTGGTGCTGACCTTGAAAGCCCTAAGTGGCCCAGTATCCCTGAAGGAGCATCTCCACCCCGGACACCGGGGTCCATCTCCCAAGGGCCTTTTGGCAGTTCCCTCCCTGCAAGAAGTGAGGTTGCAGGGAACCAGGCAGAGGGCCTTCTTGGTGGTGGCGCCCGCCCTGCGGAACGCCATCCCACCAGATGTCGAGGAAATAAACCACTATCTGACTTTTAGAAGACATCTGAAGGCAGCCCTGTTTAGGGAAGCTTTTAATGTTTGAAGTTTCATTCTGTTTTCATATGTACTGGAAGCTGCCCAAAGTGGCTGATGGGAAAATCAGAGAGCTGGTATGGTTTAGGGGTTAGAGTGACCTACTGGGAACTGAAAGACCCGGGTTCAAATCTCCCCCTGGCCCTGAAGCTCACCGGGTGTGACTTTGGGCCAGTCGCTGCCTCTCTGCCTGACCTAGTGAGGTTACAGGGAATCAGGCAGAGGGCCTTCTCGGTGGTGGCGCCCTCCCGCCAGATGTCAAGGAAATAAACAACTCTCTAACTTTCAGAAGACATCTGAAGGCAGCCCTGTTTAGGGAAGCTTTTAATGTTGGATGTTTTATCATGTTTTTGATCTTCTGTTGGGAGCCGCCCAGAGTGGCTGGGGAAACCCAGCCAGGTGGGTGGGGTAGAAATAATCTATTATTATTATTATTATTACACTGACTGGCAGCAGTTCTCCAGGGTCTCGGGTGTGAGTCTCCCCTCCCCCCAACCCCGCCTGCCCTACATGGAGATGGTGAGAATTGATTTTGGGAATGCCTACATTTGGAACCACTGAGTTATGCTCATTCCCCAAGTTTTGGGACTACAGTTCCCATCATCCCTGACCGCTGGTCCTGTTAGCTAGGGATGATGGGAGTTGTAGTCCCAAAACATCTGGAGGGCCGAGTTTCGGGGTGCCTGCAATAGGGTATTGGGCTGTGGCCAACTCATTTCTCCTCTTGAGTAGACCCACTGAAAGCAAGGGAGCCATACCTTTCTTTCTCTAATGGGTCTATTCTGAGTTGGACCAGCTCTGGATAACAACCAATTATCGGAGTTTTAAGGGCTCATTCCGGCTGGACGTAAGTGTTCCAGGGAAGATATATTTATAATATTCCTGTGCGGGGTGGTGGTCTTACCGACACCGGTAAGGTTTGCACGGTATTAAAGGATTATCTGATTCTGTAGTTGTGTGTAGGTTTTCTCGAGCAAATATGTGTAAAAGGAACAAGCCCTACATCATAGCTGTCAACTTACAAATTTGAAAATAAGGGACCAGCAGCCTCGAAAATAAGGGATCAACAATTACTTTGATAAAATACGTATTTTGTTGCATGCAAATGGCTTTAGATACCTATTAGGTCCATAAATTACCATATAGCATATATTCAACACAAAAAAAGCAACAATTTGTTGTTGACAAAGGACAGCTGGACATAGAAAGGGCCCTGATACCTTCAGAAGCTTATTTAAGGGACAGCATCAATAAGGGACAGCAGCGGGACATGGCGCTGGGATAAGGGACTGTCCCACCAAATAAGGGACGCTTGACAGCTATGCCCTACATCCACTAAACTTTGGAGACGGAGGTTAATTGGGAGAAGGGAAGTGGTGGGGAGAAGCCACTCGCTCTCAGAGTCCATGCAATACTTTGCGGCCTGTTCCATCCACACTGAAGCTTGCAAGCTGCAGGCACAGTCCTAATAATAATAATAATAATAATTTTTATTTATATCCCGCCCTCCCCAGCCGAAGCCGGGCTCAGGGCGACTAACAACAATAAAATAGTACAACATTCTAAAATCATTTCATTATAAAATTAATTCAAATCAAATTGATGACAACCATTAGGCTAGAGTTCTGTGAAGATTGCCAAAGGAGGGAGTCAGACTGTGCCTTGGCCAAAGGCCTGGTGGAACAGCTCTGTCTTGCAGGCCCTGCGGAAAGATGTCAAGTCCTGCAGGGCCCTAGTCTCTTGTGGCACAGCGTTCCACCAGATCGGGGCCACGGCCGAAAAAGCCCTGGCTCTGGTTGAGGCCAGCCTAACCTCTCTGTGGCCCAGGACCTTCAAGATGTTTTTGTTTGAAGACCGTACGTTCCTCTGTGGGACATACTTAATACCTTTATTGTCGTTGTTAAAGACCCTCTCGCTCACCTGGAGATTCGAGCCTACCTGGTGGTCCGACAACCCTAGAAGCCAGAGCAGGGGGGTCTCCAACGTTGTGCTCACAGCAACCTTTTCCCAGGGTCCGTGCCAGCGTTGGAGATGTGCAAGGTGTATTTTTCTCTGGGTGACCTCTTCCGTGTTGTTTGAAATTTGCCAGGCGCATTTTGCACCTTGCTTTCGGCCGCTTGCGACCGTGTGAAGACGCCCGGGTGCCAGGATGACATCTGATGTCTCCGCCATCGGGGGATCCTTGGATCTGGACACTTAAGACCCCACCCTGTAGAATCCTATCTGCAATATTTTATCCGCATCATTGGAATGGAACAGCCTTGGTCCAGTATACCTAAAGGAGCGTCTCCACCTCCATCGTTCTGCCCGGACACTGAGGTCCAGCGCCGAGGGCCTTCTGGTGGTTCCCTCCCTGCGAGAAGCCAAGTTACAGGGAACCAGGCAGAGGGCCTTCTTGGTGGTGGCGCCCACCCTGTGGAACACCCTCCCACCAGATTTCAAAGAGAAAAATAACTACCAAACTTTTAGAAGACATCTGAAGGCAGCCCTGTTTAGGGAAGCTTTTAATCTTTAATAGGTTATTGTATTTTAGTGTTTTGTTGGAAGCCGCCCAGAGTGGCTGGGGAAACCCAGCCAGATGGGCGGGGTATAATAAATTATTATTATATAATGAATTTCAGAGACCAAAATTCTACTTTTGTGCAGCCTGAGCAGGAGCAGCGAACGACGTCCTAGCGAATTCTGGTCGCTTCACTTCGCTTCTCCCTGTTCACCATTGGGAAGAATATTCCCACCTTATGAATGGTCCGTGCCCCCATTCAGAAAAAGAGGTCGGAAGAGGCCAATATATACCCGTACTGTCCTTGGATCAAAGGATTTTCCTCCTTTTAAGTTCCCAGACCTCTTAGCCCAGTTCAAGGTTGTCCTTCAAACTCCCAGCCAGATGTTCAGATGAGAATCCGTCCCAGCCAGCCCATCCTTTGCAAAATAGGACTTTAGGACCATCTTAGATTCCGTGTTGGCAACCGCAACCCTGGTTTAAGAGCTGTTTGGTGCCAAGCTTATATATCTGGGTTTCTGACACTCTCAGAAATGCACAAACTTGAGAAAAGCATTCTGCTATCGTCAAATGAATAAACTTTGTGCATGTTTTTGTGAAGGTTTGTGGGGTGGCTCTCTCCCCCAGTTCTCATGCCCATTTTGGGGGGGGGAATGGAGGGGGAAAACTGGGTCTACCCCTTCTTTTTTTGAAAACCTCCCCCTTCCCAAGTCTTTAGCATCTCTATTTGCGTGCTGTTTTCTCTCTTAAGTAAGGGACGCGGGTGGTGCTGTGGGTTAAACCACAGAGCCTAGGACTTGCCAATCAGAAGGTCAGCGGTTCGAATCCCCGCGATGGGGCGAGCTCCCATTCCTCGGTCCCTGCTTCTGCCAACCTAGCAGTTCGAAAGCACCTCAAAGTGCAAGTAGATCAATAGGTACCACTCTGGCGGGAAGGTAAACGGCGTTTCCGTGTGCTGCTCTGGTTTGCCAGAAGCGGCTTAGTCCTGCTGGCCACATGACCCGGAAGCTGTACGCCGGCTCCCTCGGCCAGTAAAGCGAGGTGAGCGCCGCAACCCCAGAGTCGTCCGTGACTGGATGTAACAGTCAGGGGTCCCTTTACCTTTACCTTTAGTCTAGTTGTGGTCTAAATCACTGAGCCTCCTGTGCTTGCCGATCGGAAGGTCGGCGGTTCGAATCCCTGCGACGGGGTGAGCTCCCGTTGCTCGGTCCCTGCTCCTGCCAACCTAGCAGTTTGAAAGCACATCAAAGTGCAAGTAGATAAATAGGTACCACTCCAGCGGGAAGGTAAACGGCGTTTCCGTGCGCTGCTCTGGTTCGCCAGAAGCGGCTTAGTCCTGCTGGCCACATGACCCCGAAGCTGTACACCGGCTCCCTTGGCCAGTAAAGCAAGATGAGCGCCGCAACCCCAGAGTCGGCCACGACTGGACCTAATGGTCAGGGGCAGCAGTGTAGCGTGGGGGGTGCAGGGGGGGCTGGTCGCACCGGGCGCAACATCTGGGGGTTAGGGTTGGGGGCGCAAATCCACAGGTTAGGGGGCGCAAATCCACAGGTTAGGGGGCGCAAATTACTTAACTTGCCCCGGGTGCTGACAACCCACGCTATGCCACTGGTCAGGGGTCCCTTTACCTTTACTTCTCTCTTGAATAGTGATAGTTTATCGGTTTTCCAAGGTTGGCCAAAGGCATTTGATGCACAGCCTTGAAAGGTACCCAGGATAGAAGTGCTCTCTCTTTCCCACTCTCTTCCCTTCCTGCAAAAATAAAAATCCTGTTTTCATTTCACATATTCGCCACCCACCCCCTTGGACATCGCCAGGTACTGATGCTATAAATATGAAATTGGGAACTGCTAAATATGTGATATGATGAAATCCAGATCAGAGGGTGTCGGCAATGTAAATACACCGGGGAGTAAGAAGAAAACAACTTATTCTTTTATTTTGTGTGTTTTTATTGTTGTTAAGTTTTTATGTTGTGTCAAATGTAATGTTTTTCTTTTGTGTTTTTGTCTCTGTGTTAGAAGACTATTAATTTTTTTTTTGGGGGGGGGAGGGAAGAACTGTGGACGTCACCTCACAGTCCGTCTAGCCCAGAAATCGGGGGTGGAACATTTGGAAAAAAATAAATCAAAGTGTTTGTGGGGGTGAATTTGCACCCGCCGATTTCCTCTCCAATCCTCCATTCTCCATTCAATAACTCACTTCTGGATTTGAAAGCAGATCTCTGCACAAGGAGATAGTATTGCGAAATGAAATGTTTGTTTCTGGGTGGTTTTTTTCCTCCGTTTCACAAATATTATTTTAAATTTAAAAAATTAATACATCTCTTTTTCTTTCTCTCCCTCCTCTCCTCTCTGTTCCCATCCCTTCCTCCCCTCCTCCTTTTTGTCGGTGTGGAATAATTATAATAAAAAGGACGGACTACGTTTGAATCTGGGGGGAATATGAACCAGCAGCAGAGAATGGCCGCAGCCGGGACCGACAAGGAACTGAGTGACCTCTTGGATTTCAGTATGGTAAGTGAGACTCTAGTTATTTGCCTTTTTGCGGGGGTTTTACGCACGTGTCAACACGAGGGGAGGGAGCGGTGGCATTACGCTGGATTGGGTGTGTTTGAGTGAGGGAGTCGGACGGAGGCAACTCACAAGGAGGCGAGCGGTTGCGGGTACCAACTTGTTTGTTCCTCGTCGCAGTATCAAGGGGGACGCGTAATTGCTACGGTCTCCTTGTTGTGAAGACTTAGAAAGGGTGGGGGCGGAGTAGGGGAAGGAGGGGGAGAGAGAGAGAGAGAGAGAGAAGGAAGGAAGGAAGGAAGGAAGGAAGGAAGGAAGGAGAGAGAGAGAGAGACAGGGAAGGAAGGAAAGAAGGATGGAGAGAGAGAGAGAGAGAAGGGAAGGGAAGAAGGAGAGGGGGAGGGAAGGAAAGAAGGAAGGAGAGAGGGAGAGAAGGGAGGAAGGAAGGAGAGAAGGAAGGAAGGGGAGAGAGAGAGAAGGAAGGAAGGAAGGTGAGAGAGAAAGAGAGAGAGAAGAAAGGAGAGAGAGAGAGAGAGAGAGAGAGAGAGAGAGAGAGAGGGAGGGAGGGAAGGAAGGAAGGAAGGAAGGAAGGAAGGAAGGAAGGAAGGAAGGAAGGAAGGAAGGAAGGAAGGAAGGAGAGAGAGGGGGGGAGAGAAGGAATCTGGAATCTCGGCTAAAGCATCCATGGCCAGCCCACCTGTGCTTAAAAACCTCCAAGGAAGGAGACCCCACCACCTTCCATCCCACCGCTGAGCACCTCATCCTGTCAGAAGGTCTTTCCTGACGTTGAGTCGCAATCTCCTCTCTTGCCCCTTGAAGACACGGGTTTGAGTCCTGCCCTCCAGAGTGGGTGAAAACAAGCTTGCTCCCTCTTCCACCCCCTAAGAGATATTTGAAGGCGACTCTTCCGGTCTCCTCTCAGTCTCCTCTTTTACAAGCTGAACATACCCAGCTCCTTCAACCGTTCCTCATCAGGCTTGGTCTCCAGATTCTTGGTTCTCCCTCCTTGGCACACCTTCCCGTTTTGCCAACGCCCTTCCTAAAATAAGCTTCTGGTTGTGTTGAGGCTGTTCGTTTACTCCTGGGAAGAGGGAGCTGTGAGCTCTGCCTAGACTCCAAACTCCACCATCCTTGGTCTTTGGCCATACTGGCTGGGATGGGAGGGAGTCAACGAACACGTAGAGGGCTGTAGATTTTCCCATTCCTGGCTTAATAAGAAGAGGCTTTCTCTTCTCTCAGAAGGCAAGGCCTCTTATAAATAGAGGCTTTCCCCCAACATCTGGAAGGGTGTAGGCCAGCGGTTCTCAACCTGTGGGTCCCCAGATGTTGTTGGACTACAACTCCCATCATCCCTGAGCTCTGGCCTTGCTAGCTAGGGGTGATGGGAGTTGTAGTTCAACAACATCTGGGGACCCACAGGTTGAGAAAGGCTGGTGTAGCCCTCCCCATCCCTGAGATCTTAGAAGAGGTATTCCCTGCTTTCAGGAGGGAAAACCTCTTTTAAATACAGTGGTCCCTTGGTCCTCGAACTTATTCCGTCCTGGAAATCCCGTTCTGAAACCAAAGTGTTCCAAAGCCACGGCAGCGTTTCCCATAGAAAGCAATGCAAAATGGATCAATCCGTTCCAGGCTTTTAAAAACAACCAATAAAGCAGCAATTGAATGTGGATTTTGCTATCTGACAAGACCGCTGACCCATAAAACGAAAGAAATAAAGAATGTAGCCACACAGTCCATCGATCAGGAGCTGAACTGGGTTCCACGCAATCGCGAAAACAAAACGAAAAAGAGCTGCAAAAACGCAAGATAAACGGCAAAAGCAGGCGTAGCACTCAAAACGGAAGCGTGGCGCTCAAACTGGAAGCGCAAAACTCAAAACGGAGCACGTTCGGCTTCCGAAGAAAGGTCTGCAAACCGGAACACTTGATTCCGGGTTTTCAGCATTTGGGTTCCAAGTTGTTTGAGTCCTGAGGCGTTTGAGAACCAAGGGACCACTTGTAGCGATGTTCTTCCATCTCTTTGCAGAGAATGCCTCTTCTAAACAGAGATGCCTCTTGCATGGAGTGCAGAATGCTGATTCTTGTATCAGGGACGGCGAATCCCTGTCTTTTCCAGAATTTTTTCCCCGTTGGCTATTCTGACGGGAGTTGAAGTGGGGGCGCCGTCAGTAGGGGGACAGATCCTGTGGCCTAGGAAGACGCTTTCTCCTTTCTCAAGTAGGAATGCCTCTAAAAAGAGGCATTCTTCCTCTTTATAATCATTATATAAAACATGGATAAAATATAAGGATTTCCTAGAACCAAAACCAGGCATCACCTCTAGAAGCAATCGCAATAAAAAAGAAAAATATGGAATTTGAATGGGCCACATAGAAAGATCTGATTAAGGAAAAAAGATCTGACTAAGGAAAAAGATATTAAATTGGTAATTTTAATATTATGAGGAGGATTATGAGAAAGATTATGAGGAAATTAAATGACATCTGACGGGTTGGATCCAGTACCATCAATTGCATGAAGTGTTCAGGTCAGATAAGAAAGAAGGTTTCTCAAACGAACCTGCATTATTAGAAAAAGTGTTATTACAAAACAAAACTAAAAATGTATGATACATTATTGGAGTGGGAGGTCAAAGACGAACAGGTCAAGGAGGTGATGATCAAGTGGGCTTTAGATATGGGGAAGCTTTCTCCTTTCTCAAGTAGGAATGGCTCCTCTAAGAAGACGCATTCTCCCATTTCTCGGGCTCCTCCTGCTGATTTTATTGAGGGAAGCCGAACGGAGGCAGACTTTCGGCGGGCGATGTGCGGTCAGATGAGAGAGTTGTGTCACGCCTTGGAAGGGCGTGTGGTCTTGACTTTTTAAGATAAGGAGCCTTGGAAGGAGGCCAGAGAGAGGCGCCACGTCACGGAGAGAGATAAAACTCAACCCAGAGAGTGACAGCTGACAGCGTCGGTCTCTTTTCTCTTCTCTAGTCCATTTGGTCAGGCAAGGGGCCACCTGGGTTGCTAAATTCTGCACATCATATTAACATGGTTTCTCGAAATTCGCTGCCTGCTAGGTGCATAGAGGGACGCCGGTGGCTCTGTGGGTTAAACCACAGAGCCTAGGACTTGCCGATCAGAAGGTCGGCGGTTCGAATCCCCGCAATGGCGGCGTGAGCTCCCGTTGCTCGGTCCCTGCTCCTGCCAACCTAGCAGTTCGAAAGCACGTCAAAGTGCAAGTAGATAAATAGGTACCGCTCTGGCGGGAAGGTAAATGGCGTTTTCGTGCACTGCTCCAGAAGTGGCTTAGCCCTGCTGGCCACATGACCCGGAAGCTGTACGCCGGCTCCCTCGGCCAGTAAAGCGAGATGAGTGCTGCAACCCCAGAGTTGGTCACAACTGGACCTAATGGTCAGGGGTCCCTTTACCTAGATACATAGATTTGGGATTCTGGCTGGCTCCTTTCATATTTCTCTCTCTCTCTGTGTGTTGTCGTTGTTTTAGCACACTGCATCATGGGAGCTGTAGTCCTCTAGCGCTGCACGCATTAGAGGTGGTTTTTCCACACTGCGTGGGAAATTATAGAGAGAGGGAGGGAGGGAGAACCTTAAGGGAACTCCTGCCTCCTGTTGTTGAATTTGTTTCCTTTGCACGTTCACAAATCTGTTTCTTCTTCTGACGCTGCGTAAAAAGCTTCAGAAGGGAGGATGGAGGTTGTCTGCATTTTAAGGTGGCGGTGTAGTGAAAATTTAAAGGCGCAGTTTTGCAACCCTCGAATTGCAGGGAATATCTCTGCTTCCTTAAAAGCCTGGCCTGGTTACGATGCTTTAAAACGCCGCAGGTAGAATTGATCTTAAGCCAGAACATAGGAAGTCCATCTAGTGCAGTATTTCTTACACCGACCGGCAGCTCTAGGGGTTGCCCTATGTCTGGAATTTCCTGGACGTAGCCGGAACACTGCAGTTCCCGGAAGCAGTGTCTGAGCAGAAAGTGCTGAAAGGTCTGTGAAAATCCAATGTTGGAATCTTGTTGTTGTTGTTTAGTTGTGTCCGACTCTTCGTGACCCCCTGGACCAGAGCACACCAGGCCCTCCTGTCTTCCACTGCCTCCCGCAGTTTGGTCAAACTCATGCTGGTCGCTTCGAGAACACTGTCCAACCACCTCGTCCTCTGTCGTCCCCTTCTCCTTGCGCCCTCCATCTTTCCCAACATCAGGGTCTTTTCCAGGGAGTCTTCTCCTGAGGTGGCCAAAGTCTGGGAGCCTCAGGTTCAGGATCTGTCCTTCCAGTGAGCACTCAGGGCTGATTTCCTTCAGAATGGAGAGGTTGGATCTTCTCGCAGTCCACGGGACTCTCCAGAGTCTCCTCCAGCACCAGAATTCAAAAGCATCCATTCTTCGGCCATCAGCCTTCTTGATGGTCCACCTCTCACTTTCATTGATCACTGCCTTGCCGTGGCGAAGGGGCTTGAATAACTCAGAGAAGCTATGAACTATGCCGAGCAGGGCACCCAAGATGAACAGGTCATAGTGGAGAGTTTTGACCAAACGTGATCCACCTGGAGGAGGAACCGGCAAGCCACTCCAGTATCCCTGCCAAGAAAACTCCATGGACAAAGACAACAGGCATATAAAAGTTGGAAGTCTAGATTGTGGAGAATTTCCTTTTCAAAAAATCTCAAGAACTTCATTTTTCTTTTGCAAAGAAAACCCCCTAAGCTCAACGACGTTTGCGGCCGGGTTTTCGCTTTTTGACATTTGGCAACCCTACTCAGCAGTTTTTTAGGCAAGTGTGTCTCTGGAGATGGGGGGGAAACCGAACCCAGGAACTTTGGCATGCAAAACAGCAAGTTCCTTTCCTACAAACTGAGCAAGGCGCTAGTCCTCAGCATTCTGAACCTAGAGATGCTTCATGCGGGCAACTTTCTTGGTGCTCCAACGCATTTTGCGACTGGTGTGAGTTTATTCATTGCATTCACCTTTTCCTCCAAGGAGTCCATGGTTCCCCCCCCCCCCAGTTACCCCCTACAATGACCCTGAGAGGTATGCCAAGAGTTTGCGACTGGACTCCAAGGTCACCCTGCAAGCTTCCTGGCGGAGAGGGGATTCGAACCCTGATCTCCCAAGTCCTAGTCTGACCCTCTAACCATTGCACCCCACTGTCTTCCTAGGGTCTTTCTGCTCTGGGGCAGCTCTATAAATTAAATAGGTGGATCAATATGTGCAAAGGAATATGTCCCCTTAGAGAAGGACCTGAAATATTTTCCTGGGAGCTTGAATTTTTGTTTTGGGAACTTTCTGAATTTTATTTTTCATTCTCTTTTAACCTCTTTTCTATTCTTCCCTTCCCTATGCCCCTTTTTGTATTTTTATGGTATCTATATAAAAGTCCTGGTTTGGTTAAAAAAAGAGAGGAAAGAAAGTAAGTGTTGTATATTTTTCTCTATAAACCTCAATAAAATTTATTTAAGTGGAAAGAATCAGTATGAATGGCCCTTGGAGCCATAACTCAGCTAATGTTGAACTTGCCTACGCAGCCTGCTAAAGTTTCTAGTCCACAGTAATTTCCCATGCAAACCACCTGTTTGCTGATAACCTGTGCCGTATCTGAGGGATGGACAAAATCTCCTTTTTAGCCCCACAACATCATGGTACCCACCAAGTTGGAGAAGACTGCCTGCTCTTTATTTTTTAGAAATTTGCACAGGCTTAATTTGCACAGACAACATTGTGATTCAGGTGATCGTGCATTGCTTAAATAGCAATGACAAACCTAGACAGCATCTTAAAAAGCAGAGACATCACCTTGCCAACAAAGGTCTGAATAGTTCAAGCTCTGGTTTTCCCAGTAGTGATGTATGGAAGTGAGAGCTGGACCATAAAGAAGGCAGATCGCCGGAAAATGGATGCTTTTGAATTCTGGTGCTGGAGGAGACTCTTGAGAGTCCCATGGACTGCAAGAAGATCAAACCTCTTCATTCGGAAGGAAATCAGCCCTGAGTGCTCACTGGAAGGACAGATCCTGAAGCTGAGGCTCCAGTACTTTGGCCACCTCATGAGAAGAGAAGACTCCCTGGAAAAGACCCTGATGTTGGGAATGATGGAGGGCGCAAGGAGAAGGGGACGATGGAGGACGAGATGATGGGACAGTGTTCTCGAAGCTACCAGCATGAGTTTGACCAAACTGCGAGAAGCAGTGGAAGACAGGAGTGCCTGGCATGCTCTGGTCCAGGGGGTCACGAAGAGGCGGACATGACTAAACAACAACAAATCATTCCTCTTCCCAGATCTTCCCAGCATTGGATAGAAAGCACAGAAGAGGAAAAAAATCAATCAAAGATGCATATTTTCACAGGTCTTTCCTGCAAAACTTTGACCAGGAAGACTGCAAGTGTGTTTGGAGTTGGAGAGATCGGCTTATTCATTGATCTGGGGCCAAAACTTGTTTATATTGCTGTGATCACACAGGCAGTTTCCAATTTATCTGAATGTTTTTGAAGGGGGGGTTGTTGAAGTTAGGGTTGCCGTACATCAAAACTTCATTTGCAACTTTGTCCATTAAAAAAAAAAGCTAAACTTTTGTGTCCGAATTTTCGCTTTCAACCCTAGGTGATAAATTGAAATTTCTGATTGGTGTCAGAGCTGTCTGCTTTTTTGTGCGACTTTTCAGCAATAGATTTTGCTTCTTTGACTCTTTTTCTTGTTGGGGGTGTGTGTAGCGTATTTAAAAAAGCAAGGGGGTGGCAGATTAGTTTGCAACTAGAGGCGAGCAGAAATTTCCTGGGCATTGTTTTTTTAATTTTTTAATTTTGCTTCCCCACCCAAAAAGCAGTGGAACAGACTTCCTTAGAAGTCTTTAAAAAAAAAACCTCCCTTAGAAGTTTCGAAGCAGAATTTGGGAGGCTGTGTTTCATGGCCACGTTAGCTGAGATTCTCGCACTACAGGAGGGTTGGACTAGATGACACTGTAGGGTCCCTTTTCCAACTCTTATTCTGTGTGTTATATATGTGTGTGTTTAAACCCAGAGAGGAGAAACTGTGCCAGATTTTGGGAGGTGTTAAATACCACCTGTAGCCACCCACGCTGGCACCCCCTTCTCCTTGTCTAGGTAACCTCTTCCCGATGTTCAAAATTTGCCAGGCGCATTTTGTACCCAGCTATCGGCCACTTATGGGACATGGTTGGCTCTGTGGGTTAAACCACAGAGCCTAGGGCTTGCCGATCAGAAGGTTGCCAGTTCGAATCCCCGCAATGACGGGGTGAGCTCCCATTGCTCAGTCCCTGCTTCTGCCCACCTAGCAGTTCAAAAGCACGTCAAAGTGCAAGTAGATAAATAGGTACCACTCCGGCAGGAAGGTAAACAGTGTTTCCGTGCGCTGCTCTGGTTCGCCAGAAGCGGCTCAGTCCTGCTGGCCACATGACCCGGAAGCTGTACGCCGGTTCCCTCGGCCAATAAAGCGAGATGAGCGCCGCAACCCCAGAGTCGGCCACGACTGGACCTAATGCCCAATATGGGCATGTCTTTAAGTCAACATCTTACATTAAAAACCTGACAGTACCAAACTATCGAAGGCTTTTCACCAAAGCCAGACTAAACGTCTTTCCTTCTGCAGTGTTGAGAGGAGTTCCCTACCAGGACAGACTTTGCTCGTGTGGTCCAGACATCGACACCATAAAACATTTTGTTGCACTGTGCAAAATACGAGCAAGCCAGGGCTGAACTGATACTACCCTTGCTGGTACCTTTCCTGGGAAAATCAGAGGCTCACTATGTCAGGTTCCTATTGGAAGACCGGACAAACACTAGAACATTAGCAGTGGTGAGGTTTTTATCGGTGGTTGCAAGAACCAATGATCCCTATATTTTGAACAAAATGCTTGTTTAACCTGGAGGTAGGCTGTAGGAATTGTGCATTGCTTTGTAACAATTTGTTGGGTCTCTGGACCGTAATAAAGGTTGATGATGATGAAAAATCAAGACGTTACAGCCACCTTGTCCCCAAAATGGCAACCGGAAATTTTCGTGTTTGCAACTGCAACCGTGGTTTAAGGAGCCGTTTGGCGCCTGACGTATATATACCTGAGTTTCTAATGCTGTTTCCCCCCCTCTTCTTCTTCTTCTCCCCCCCCCAGATGTTCCCGCTGCCAGTCGCCAATGGGAAAAACAGACCGACGACTCTGGCTAGCACACAGTTCGGAGGATCAGGTATGCTTGCATATATCTCCCCGTATTTCTGGTTTTTGTCCTCCAGGATTGCACAAATGGGAATCCTGAGGTCTTGTCCTTGCTGTTGCTGGCACTCCAGCTTCCTGCGTGGCAATAATAATAATAATAATAATTTTATAATAATTTATAATGATATGAATGATGCAAGCAGCATCAGAGGTGATGGTGGAAGTTGCGGGGATTCGGGCACAACATCTGGAGAAGGGCGACATGTGGGAATGTTGCGGGGAACAGGAGAGGATATATTGATTAATATTACCCTTGCTCTAAGGGACGCGGGTGGCGCTGTGGGTTAAACCACAGTGCCTAAGGCTTGCAGATCAGAAGGTCAGCAGTTCGAATCCCCGCAATGGCGGGGTGAGCTCCCATTGCTCGGTCCCTGCTCCTGCCCACCTAGCAGTTCAAAAGCACATCAAAGTGCAAGTAGATAAATAGGTACCGCTCCGGCGGGAAGGTAAATGGCGTTTCCATGCGCTGCTCTGGTTCGCCAGAAGCGGCTTAGTCCTGCTGGCCACATGACCCGGAAGCTGTACGCCGGCTCCCTTGGCCAATAAAGCGAGATGAGCGCCGCAACCCCAGAGTCGGCCATGACTGGACCTAATGGTCAGGGGTCCCTTTACCTTTTTCTAACTTGCTCTAGCAAGTTTCTTTATACAGCAGAGTGCATTGCCCCCATTTACAGAAAGTTGGTTGCAGACTTGTGTGAGTCTGTTTAAGACAATAAGCATATTTAATCTGGCTTGCCCAAATTGAGATATGTTCTGTTATTCCTAGTGATACCCCTTTGACCCCTCCTAAAAGAATAAAGACACCGTAGTCTTATTTGTACGTAACAAAAAGAAGTTTTACTCACAATCAGGCAGAGCGCAATGTGATCCGTGAAGGCAGGCTTTTGGCATAAAGTTACAAATACGGTGCTATACCTTGGTTCTCAAACTTAATCCCTTCCAGAAGTCTGTTCCAAAACCAAAGCGTTCCAAAACCAAGGCATGCTTTCCCATAGAAAGTCATGCAAAATGAATTAATGTGTTCCAGACTTTTAATACAACCCTTAAACCAGCAATTTAACATGAATTTTACAGGGGTCAGCAAACTTTTTTCAGCCGTGGGCTGTCCCTCAGACCTTGTGGTGGGCCAGATTATATTTGGGGGGGGGGAATATAAAATGAATGAATTCCTATGCCCCACGAATAACCCCGAGAGCCGAAGGAACGACTGCCTTTTAGAAAGATGCATTTCCCTTTCGAGAGCAGAGAATGCCTTTTCTCAGACCAGGGATATGGGGAAACACCAGGGGTCTCCCAGAGGTTGTGCCAGACCCCACCCCCCAACTTCCAGCAGCCAATCCCGGGCCAGGGGCCTAGGGCAGGCCTAGGCAAACTCCGCCCTCCAGCTGTTTTGGGACTACAAAACCCATCATCCCTGACCACTGGTCCTGTTAGCCAGGGACGATGGGAGTTGTAGTCCCAAAACAATCTAGAGGGCTGACTTTGCCTTATGGCTGGTCTAGGGCAATGGGGTTTGTCGCCTGGTTTGCAAGAACGGTTTGCTAGAAGGCTGCGTTTTTTTATTTTTAACTGCCAGGTGCAAAAGTTCAAGGTACATTTTTGGGGGTCTCCCGACTTCGTGCGTCCTTTGATTTTTGATCATGAAAGCAAAATGTGCTTTGTTTGATAGAGGGGGTTTGCTTTGAATATGGGGCGTGTGTTTATAGAGACTTCTGCGCCCGTGCGTGTCTCGGGAGTGGGGGCGAGTTGGTGCACGTTCGCAAATTTTGAAGCTACAGGTGGTTGCAGCAAAATCTAATCTCCTTCTTTCCACCCCCACAACACACAAACACACTGGCCACCCCTTTCCACTCCGTCTGCCCGGAGCCTGTCACATCTGAGGAGGTTTCTTCAACCCCGGCTTTGAAGCTTTTCGCAAAATAATTTGGGCTTCTTGCCGCAACCGCCCAAGCTGTGTTTTGAGATTCCGGGATGGGCTGAGCAGTTCTGTAGTCTTTCCTTTCGCCTTGGCAGCGCTCGTCCTTTCTGAGAAAGAGGGGAAGCAAAAGGTTTGATGGAAACTTCTGTTCTGTGCTGGGTGGAGCTTCCATGTGCAGGAGGAGTCTATCTGAGAAAGGGCCAAGTGGGGATGTGGGGCTGTTGAAGCTGTCTTGCCCCAAAATTGGGTCCCCTAGGAAGCCAGAGGCCGCTTTCTGTCTGCAGCTGGGTTAAAACATTTTGACTTTTTCCAAAAAAAACAACCAAAAATCAATTTCCTGCATCATGAAGCGGTGAGCGTTTGCTTAGGACAGGGGTCAGCAAACTTTTTCAGCAGGGGCCGGTCCACTGTCCCTCAGGCCTTGGTGGGGGGCTGGACTGTATTTTTTGGGGGGTGGAGTGAACAATTTCCTATGCCCCACAAATAACCCAGAGATGCATTTTAAATAAAAGGACACATTCTACTCATGTAAAAACACGTTGATTCCCAGACCGTCCGCGGGCCGGAATGAGAAGGCAATTGGGCCAGATCCGGCCCCCAGGCCTTAGTTTGCCTACCCATGGCTTAGGAACACTGAAAAGGGGTCTGCTTCTTCTCAGTTATAGGGGGAAATGGTCGCCCCGAAATGAAAAGCTAGAATCGCCGTAGAGGTAACTCAATGAAAACGATTGCAAGAATTTGTCGGAAATATGGAAACCTTGCAAAAACAATCAAACATTGGGGGTATTTCTGGAAGCAGGAGTCCTCCGTACCCCAGATCCCAAGAAGTACCGTATTTTTTGCTCTATAAGACTCACTTTTTCCCTCCTAAAAAGTAAGGGGAAATGTGTGCGTCTTATGGAGCGAATGCAGGTTGCGCAGCTATCCCAGAAGCCAGAGTCGTGGCCGACTCTGGGGTTGCGGCGCTCATCTCGCTTTATTGGCCAAGGAAGCCGGTGTACAGCTTCCGGGTCATGTGGCCAGCAGGACTAAGCCGCTTCTGGCGAACCAGAGCAGCGCACGGAAACACTGTTTACCTTCCCGCCGGAGTGGTACCTATTTATCTACTTGCCCTGGCGTGCTTTCTCACTGCTACGTGGGCAGGAGCAGGAACCAAGCAACAGGAGCTCACCCCGGCATTGCGGGGATTCGAACCGCCGACTTTCCGATCGGCAAGCGCAAGAGGCTCTGTGGTTTAACCCACAGCGTCATCCGCGTCCCTAAATCAGCAGCTTAGCTTTGGGCAAAAACCAGGAAACACAACAACCCCAAACCAACAACCGCATATCAATGGAGAAAGCGCCTGTTTTCTTTTCCTTCTTTGTGGATTTCCCCCCCATCTTTAATTGTTAATTTGGCACTCTTTGATCTGTCTCCAAAAAGGAAGGTTGGCGTTGCATCTGAGGATTCCTCCATCTCCCCTCCGACCAACTCCTTTCTCCCTCTCACCCCCTTCTTCTCCCAAACAAAGAATTAAAACGCCACCCTGGATTATATCTGTAGAAAGATATATTTATATGTATGCATGCACCTAGGTATAAATCTCTTCCGCCCTTTATTGTGGAGCTGGGGGTGCGAAAAAGTTCACCTGATCTGCAAAAGCTTCAAATGGGGTTTGTTGCCAGCTTGTTCCGCATCCCTTTCTAGGATTTCGGTAATGCCTAAAATAATATATACCGGTTTTTTTGCTCTATAAGGCTCACTTTTTTCCCTCCTAAAAAGCTCATGTGGCCAGCATGACTAAGCCGCTTCTGGTGAACCAGAGCAGCGCACAGAAACGCCGTTTAGCTTCCCACTGGAGTGGTACCTATTTATCTACTTGCACTATAACGTCCTTTTGAATTGCTAGGTGGGCAGGAACAGGGAGCGAGCCACAGGAGCTCACCCCGTCATTGCGGGGATTCGAACCGCCAACCTTGTGATCGGCAAGCTCTAGGCTCTGTGTAGTAGTTAGTAGCAGTAGTAGTAATAATAATAAGAAAATGAATAATTTTTATTGCACCCTGCCCATTTGACTGGGTTGTCCAGCCACACTTCCAACATATATAAAAATATGATAAAACATTACACATTAAATGGCTTCCTACTACATGGCTGCCTTCAGATGTCTCCTAAAAGTCAGATAGTTGTTTCTTTCCTTGACATCTGGTGGGAGGGCGTTCCACAGGGCGGGCGCCACCACTGAGAAGGCCCTCTTCCTGGTTCCCTGTAACTTCGCTTCTCGCATTGAGGGAATCGCCAGAAGACCCTCGGAGCTGGGCCTCTGTGCTTTGGGACACAAAGATTTCGGAGAAGGAGTCTGGGAGGGCAAGTGTTCCCATCCCCTTGTCCTTCAGGAAAGTCCATATGTACTTGTGAAACAGTTTAATAAGTTGTTCTGCGCATACTGATGTTCCCAAAGAGGGGAACATGAGCCACAATACTTTCACGGGGCAAGCAAGGGAGCAATAGGTATTCTTATTCGTATTCTTTTGTTGTTGTTGAAAGTGAAGAACTTTGCTACTAGCAAATCCGAGTTTTCTTGAATCCACTGCTCACCTTTTGGGGCCAAACGATGTTGCGAAAATTGCGGTGCGCTTTAGATTTGATGGCGCATGAGACTCAAGTAAATGTGGTGTATCGCCGTTTCTGAAGCCCTACATATAGGAAGAGTATTTAGGACAAGAGTTGTCATAATAGCGACCCATGGTTAAAAGTAGAAGTCTTCTTTTTTTCTCTTCAAAATATGGCAATCCTAGCTCTGCAGCCTCCATGGATCTCCACGTTCCCTGGCTGCCAATCTCATGTTTTCGCTTCTGTTCTGTATGTGCTCCGTAATAAATGCTTTTCTGCCCATTGAGATTTTATTTAAAAATGTCATTTACTGCAAATGGTGAAGGTTCACCCCATAAGTGTTCATTTTCACACCCGCTGCAAAATTCGGAGGAGCACGTCGTTCTGAATTGTGTATAAATCTGGAATTTTTCAAATTAGAGTTGGCACGCTTTAAAAGTGAGTGTTATTTCCTGGTTAAACTCTCTCGTTTTTTAGCAACACCTTCTCTGCCACCCCCCCCCCCGGTGAAAAAAACGCACCTCGTTTCATCCTTTGCGTTGCCTCAATCTAAAGATTCAAATCATAGGCTGCATCTGGCGCTTGCCTTACTCAAAAGTAGACCCATGGACGTTAATAGACCTCACGCCTGTTGTTTTCGGCGGGTCTACTCTTGAGTAAGGCCAGCACTGGCTGCAACCCCATCGATTACGTTTTTCAGAAAACCCTTCCGGGCCGTTAAGATTTTTTTTTTAAAAAAAAATTTTTTTTTAATGGCATAAATTGCACGTTGCATAAGTCAGACTGAGGGCTGGAACCTGGGCACGTTTTCGCAGAACAACAGGTAAATGAAATGGGCTTGGCAACCCGCCCTGGCATGTTGAGACTCCCCAGGGTTCCACGTCTTCGCAATAAAAAATTGCCACCCTCCTTGCAACAGCCACAATTGCTATTTAAGTCAGGAACACGAGAACTAGAACCTTGTCTTACCTTTTGGTCGGCGCTCGGAGTTCCCCAGGCGCGTTTTGCGACTTGGCGCAGCGATTTCTGGGAGAAAGTGGGCTTAAATCCTTCTTCCAAATTTCCCTAGTAAATCAGCCCCCTCCCTCCCACTGCTGGAATGCAGACAACGACCCAGATTTCCCCCTTGAAAGCCCTGCCCAAAAATCAGGTGGAACGGTTGCATCTATCCCCACCTGCCCACATCTGACAGCGGTAAAGGTAAAGAGACCCCTGACCATTAGGTCCAGTCATGGCCGACTCTGGGGTTGCAGCGCTCATCTCATTTTATTGGCCGAGGGAGCCGGCGTACAGCTTCCGGGTCATGTGGCCATCAAGACTAAGCCGCTTCTGGCGAACCAGAGCAGCGCACGGAAACGCCCTTTACCTTCCTGCCGGAGCGGTACCTATTTATCTACTTGCACTTTGACGTGCTTTCAAACTGCTAGGTTGGCAGGAGCAGGGACCGAGCAGCGGGAGCTCACCCCGTCATTGCGGGGATTCGAACCGCCGACCTTCTGATCAGCAAGTCCTAGGCTCTGTGGTTTAACCCACAGCGCCACCCGCGTCCCTTCTGACAGCGATACGCTGCCACAAAACAGGCCCCGTTCCCCCCACCCCGATATCAGCAAGAGTTTGGGGTTCTTCCGCAAAACGAGGCAGGGGAAAAAATATGCCCCTTCGGAGTAAGGGCAAGCCAGCCCCGCCCTCGCTCTGTGTTGGCTTTGCAAGCATGCCAACTTTTCCAAACCTGCCGAGCTGGCAGGAGCTGGGAGATGCCATTGTGCCGCCCTGACAAGATGGATCCCTCTGATTAGAAACACCCTCTATTTATTTTTATTTTTTTTTAAAAAAAAGAATATTAACATCCAGTCGAGATTAAAGGGAGTGTTGCGTGAGAAACTTCCTTACTCAAAACAGCAACTCACCACCCTGCTAACCCAAACACCTTGTTACGCAGGATTTCCTTTCGTTTTTCCATCTGGGATTTTCAGAAACCCATAATTGAAGTGCAGGGGGTTTATTTTGCAAGGCCTTGGTTCCCAAACGCCTTGGTACTCAAACCACTTGGAACCCAAACACTGCAAACCCGGAAGGAAGCGTTCCGGTTCGCAAACCTTTTTCGGAAGCTGAACGTGCTCCGTTTTGAGTGCCAGGCTTCTGATTTGAGTGTTACGTTGAGGTCTGCCTGTTTTTGCTATTTATTTTGCTTTTTTTTTTTGCTTTTGCGGCTCTTTTTTGTTTCATTTTCATGACCGGTCCAGCTACTGATGGGTCGATTGCGTACGTTGATTCTTGCTTTCGTTTTATGGATCAATGGTCTTGTTAGCGAGTGAAATCCATGTTCAATGGCTGTTTTAGGGGTTGTTTTTAAAAGTCTGGAATGGATCGATCCATTTTGCATTGCTTTCTATCGGAAAGCAATGTGCCTTGGTTTTGGAACGCTTTGGTTTCGGAACGGAATAAGTTTGAGAACCAAGGTGCCACTGTAGATGCCAATTGGAAAATTCACCCAATGGAGATGTCTATTTTCAATATGCGAATCTGCGAGACGGGGGTGGGGGGGTGTTTTTGCCAAAGGGAGGGGGGTTACTTTTGATGTTGCTGCGTCGTTTAGTCGTGTCCGCCTCTTCGTGACCCCCTGGACCAGAGCACGCCAGGCCCTCCTGTCTTCCACCGCCTCCCGCAGTTTGGTCAAACTCATGCTGGTAGCTTCGAGAACACTGTCCCACCATCTCGTCCTCTGTCGCCCCCTTCTCCTTGTGCCCTCCATCTTTCCCAACATCAGGGTCTTTTCCAGGGAGTCTTCTCTTCTCATGAGGTGGCCAAAGTCTTGGAGCCTCAGCTTCAGGATCTGTCCTTCCAGTGAGCACTCAGGGCTGATTTCCTTCAGAATGGAGAGGTTTGATCTTCTTGCAGTCCATGGGACTCTCAAGAGTCTCCTCCAGCACCAGAATTCAAAAGCATCCATTCTTCGGCAATCAGCCTTCTTGATGGTCCAGCTCTCACTTCCATACATCACTCCTGGGAAAACCAGAGCTTGAACAATATAGACCTTTGTTGGCAAGGTGATGTCTCTGCTTTTTAAGATGCTGTCTAGGTTTGTCATTGCGGGTTACTTTTAGCGGTCTGCAAAAAAAAGCGGCAACGGGATGCGAGGGGACTATTCCCCCCTCCAGCACCACCCCTAAATTGGGAATATGCCAAACCACCGTGTTGATATCGAGGGAGATCGGGGACAGGGTGTGTGTGTGTGTGTCGCGGCCTTCGGTTTTCTCTGCCAATTGCCGCCTCTCTCTTAAAAGGGGGGGGGGGAGAGAGAGACGGTTCGGCCTCCCTCCCGAAAGCTTGCAAATGCCCTATTAACATTGTTATACAAAACAGCAGTGCGCCATTTAATTAGGAAAAATAAGAACTAACCTCCACCATATGTTCCGTCTCTGTCGCTATTTGCATTTGAAAGTCCGGCTGTGTTTCAAAATGGGATTTTCGCCATATTGTAAAGCCTCCAAGTTTTGGAGTTGCTATGGGGAACGTGAGCACGTTTGGTTTCGGGGGGGGGGGGGTGAAGACGACACTGTGCTTTCCTGCTGACTTGAAATCTCTGTGGGTTTTCTGCATGGTTTTTGTTTTGAATTATTCTTTTTATCGGGGAATTTGCTTTTTTCCTCGTTGCGGCATCGACAGGCAATTCTCGAGGGAGGAGATTGGTGGCCTGTGTTTGATGCCCCCCCTCCCAAAAAATCACATATGTACCGCACCCTAATATATGATAGGCGAGCAGTTCTGCTTGGGTTTTTAAAAAAGCAAGTTGCGACCTGCCCTGTGGCAGTGAGTTCCGCAGGTCAGCCTTACTTTCTGCCTCCAGAAACGAGAGCTTCCTCTATTTGTAAATATTAAGACGATACCAGCAAGAATGAGTCTTTCTGTAAAAAAATGGTTTAAATCAAGTCTTACTGACTAGTGATTTAAATTGATTTCATTTGAATCAAATCCACCCTGGCGGCTAGCGAGAAAAATAATGGGGAATGGTTTTAAGATAAAACTGATGGGGGGGCGTGTGCCGGACATTCCCAGTCCCAGCTAAAGATGGAACCTAGAACCTTCGGCTTCCAAAATCGAATTTACAGCCCTAATGATAAAGCAACATTCTAGTCCTCAATGTTCTCAGCAAAGAACTGATTCAAGTACAGTGGTACCTTGGTTCTCAAACGCCTTGGTTCTCAAACTCCAAAAACCCGGAAGTAAGTGTTCTGGTTTCTGAACGTTTTTCAGAAGCCGGACGCCCAACACGGCTGTCGGCTATTGTTTCCGGGGCGCCTGCGCCAATCAGAAGCCGCGCCTTGGTTTCTGAACATTTGGGAGTCAAACGGACTTCTGGAACGGATTAACCTTGGCGCTTTGGTTTCTGCTCTTTATTTTGCGTTTTTGCTTTTGAGGCTTTTCCGGTTCATTTGTTTTTGTGACTGTGTGGAACCCAGTTCAGCTACTGATTGATTGATTGATTGATTGTGTGACTGCGGAAATAGATAAAAGCCCCCCCATCAGTGCAGGTTGGGGAGAAAAGTTAATTTTAATTCTTATCATCTACAATACCGTCTTATTTATTTTATAGTACAGCGCATTGATTATTGCTTTCATTCTATGGATCAATGGTCTCATTAGATAGTAAATTTCATGTTGAATTGTTGTTTTTCAAAGCCTGGAACGGATTGATCCGTTTTGCATGACTTTCTATGGGAAAGTGCGCCTTGGTTTTGGAACGCTTTGGTTTTGGAATGGGATTTCCGGAACAGATTAAGTTTGAGAACCAACGTACCACTTTAGATGTCTGGATCGTTCCTTCTGCAAGGAGGACAAGCTTGCCTTGGCGGGGGACCTTCCAGGCAAATTCCTTCGGTCGAGAGTTTGCATCTCAGAATGTGCCAAGTCTTTTTTATATACCTGATGATCATTCCAGATCCGGAGAGTAGCAGTTTCAAGTCAGGAAGCTGGCCCGAAACCTAAATTTAAACTCTGTTCTATTTTAAATCGGCTGGGGAATTCTCTCTCTCTCTCTCTCAACGCCCCCCTCCAAATTTGGTAAACTTGTTTTTTAAAAACAAAACACCCATTTGTAGTTCAGCATGCAAGAACCAGAAGCCGGATGGTGAATGAGCTGCCGGTTATTTATTTTTAATTTTTTTGGACTAGCGTTTGGGGTTTCGCTCAGCTCAGTTTGGACCAGAATCCCAGTTTAGCAAACTTTCCTGTTAACGCATCATCAGGCGACGAAAGGACCTCTGGGAATCTCAGGGCAAGCACACAAAAGCAGATGGGTGCGATATACGGTAAATACAGTGGTACCTTGGTTCTCAAACTTGTTGTTGTTCTTTAGTCATGCCCGCCTCTTCGTGACCCCCTGGACCAGAGCACGCCAGGCCCTCCTGTCTTCCACTGCCTCCCGCAGTTTGGTCAAACTCATGCTGGTCGCTTCGAGAACACTGTCCCACCATCTCGTCCTCTGTCGTCCCCTTCTCCTTGCGCCCTCCATCTTTCCCAACATCAGGGTCTTTTCCAGGGAGTCTTCTCTTCTCCTGAGGTGGCCAAAGTCTTGGAGCCTCAGCTTCAGGATCTGTCCTTCCAGGGAGCACTCAGGGCTGATTTCCTTCCGAATGGAGAGGTTGGATCTTCTTGCAGTCCATGGGACTCTCAAGAGTCTCCTCCAGTACCAGAATTCAAAAGCATCAATTTTTCAGCGATCAGCCTTCTTGATGGTCCAGCTCTCACTTCCATACATCACTACTGGGAAAACCATAGGCTTGGTCTTTATTGAAGACTGTCGCGACAGGACTCCCACCTGCCACCAGGTGAAACAGAATGGAAGCCCTGAACAAAACAGCCCCCAAACCTTTATTAGCTGCTCATCCCCATGTCATCCCCCCCCCAAATTACATCACTCATACATCACTCATACATCATGAAAGGGGAGGTCTGGTGGCAGTAATCTGAGCATCCTGGACCCTGCCCCATGGTCCCCTTGACCTCCACCAAACACCCATCAAGTGGAACAAAAGAGATATTTACATTTCCCTGTTTCCCAGCCAAGTTCATCACACCCTTTTGTCTTCATCTGGGTTTATTTCTGGAATGGCTACCTGTCTGGCACTTGGGTATCAGGAGGCCAGGGATTATCCCTCAGGCCGAGGGGCTGCTGAGGAGCTGAGCTCACCTGTCTATAGGAATTTGTGAAGTTTTCCCAGTGAGCCAGTACAGAGATACATTGATCAGTGAATTCTTACATTTGGTATCGTGCAGCAAAGGCCCTTTGAATAGATAGGAAGAAACTGCGATGAAGTGTTTTGTGGGGACAAATCACAAAAAGTCACAAAAGCGATTGTGCTGGTTTTGGTAGTGGGCTGCATGTGCCTGATATCTGCTGGAGGGGCAACCCCCCAAAAAACCTATACATAAATTCCTGCAACAAGTCGCATTTGGACCCCGTTCCCAGTAGCAAAAGGGGATTTTGAATGCTGTCTGGGGGATTTCGTCCAGCACCTGGACCCGAGGCCCCCCCAAAACAGGGTCAGCAGCCTGGTCTACCTTGCAGGAATGCTTTGAATGTGCCAGGAAGGAGGGTGAATATCCTGGGCCAGGAAAGCAGGGTGCAAATGCGGGAATGGAATAAGACCTGCAAACTTTTGCAGAGCTTCTTTGCAAGTCAAGAAAGGAGCACTCACCGTATTGTTGTGGCAACTGCAGTTTAGGAAAAACAGTCTTTAAGACAAAGGATTTCCCAGGCTGCCTGCCTGCCTCCCCCCTTTTCTTCCCACCTCCCTGTTTTCTGTTTAAAGCAGGTGGCCACCAGGGAACAACTTTGTTTACGGAAGAAAAGAGGGCTTTTTTTCTTTCTTTCTCGGAGGGGCAAGCTTGTTTTTCTGAGCTGGGGAATAGGCCCTTTCCTGGCAAGGAGCAATTCAAGTCCTTATCTCCTTTTCCTGCTCTGTGAGTCACCAGTCGGATGGCGGATAGTGACCCTGTGCCACCCCAAAGCACCTTTGCCTTGTTTGGTTTCACACACACACCCCCAAAAAAATACCAAAGTCTCTCTTGCAGGCAGTGCTCAGCTCGGCTCCTTCTCGTAAAAACGTGCTAAGATTGTAGTCCTCATGACTAGCAGATAGGATGCTGCTTTCTCCTAAATCAAACCCAATTGTCTTATCGAGTTCAGAGTTCCCTGCTCTCCAGGGTTTCAGGCACTGGGGATTATTATTATTAATTATTATTATTATTATTAATTATTGAGTTTATTTTCTGCCCTATACCCAGAGGATTGAACCTCAGACCTTTGCATGCAAAGCCCAAAATAAGATTCTAGTCCTCAAAGTTTGAGCTGATTCATGCAAGATTCTGCTTTGCATAGGATTTCAGTGGCAGAATCAACATACAGGGGAAATAGGGAAATTCAACAACTGGTCCCATCACCTCCTGGCAAATAGAAGGGGAAGAAATGGAGGCAGTGAGAGATTTTACTTTATTGGGCTCCATGATCACTGCAGATGGTGACAGCAGCCACGAAATCAAAAGTCGCCTGCTTCTTGGGAGAAAAGCGACGACAAACCTAGACAGCATCTTAAAAAGCAGAGACATCACCTTGCCAACAAAGGGCCGTATAGTTCAAGCTCTGGTTTTCCCAGTAGTGATGTATGGAAGTGAGAGCTGGACCATCAAGAAGGCTGATCGCCGAAGAATGGATGCTTTTGAATTCTGGTGCTGGAGGAGACTCTTGAGAGTCCCGTGGACTGCGAGAAGATCCAACCTCTCCATTCTGAAGGAAATCAGCCCTGAGTGCTCACGGGAAGGACAGATCCTGAAGCTGAGGCTCCAAGAGTTTGGCCACCTCAGGAGAAGAGAAGACTCCCTGGAAAAGACCCTGATGTTGGGAAAGATGGAGGGCGCAAGGAGAAGGGGACAACAGAGGACGAGATGGTGGGACAGTGTTCTCAAAGCAGGCAACATGAGTTTGACCCAACTGCAAGAGGCAGTGGAAGACAGGAGGGCCTGGCGTGCTCTGGTCCAGGGGGTCATGAAGAGGCGGACACAACTAAACGACTTAACAACAACAAACAAACAACTTTCTTTGGGCGATATCCACCGTTTCCCCCACCAAAAAAAAAAGCGGCACAGCTTTTTGTGTCTAGATTTTTCACTTCTTGAAATATGGCAAACCCCCCCCCCCCCCCGAAATGAATTTCCCATCCAATTTGAAACCAGACCGGCCCCTGCTTAGCTTTGCAAATTTGCTAGTGGTTTTACTGCTTTTTGCCACTAGGTTTATTCAGAATTTTAGCTGGAGGTGCTACCGGTCTGTGCATACAGTATGGGGCTAGGTAGGCTGTTTCAGTATAAGTTAGGGAGAGAGGTTAAAGCTTAGCAGCTGTAAATAATAATAATTCATTCTGAGATTAGGAAAACTTCAACCCACTTCCCCCCAGACTTATGTCCCCCAAGTCGTCCGTTCGAAAAGCAAACTGGAAAACTTTGCAGAAAATCCCTGTTCTTAAAATCACGGATTTCTAAAAAATCCAGGTGGGGGAAACGAGGTCACACAACTTGCAAAACTATTTTTTTATTTATATATCTATCTATAGACATATGGGCAAGTATTTAATGGCTGGTTCCGTCTGGGTGTGAACGTTCTTCTTTTTGAAAAAAAGAAAACAAACCACACAATTGATTTTATTGTGTTGACTTTTAAAAAAAAACTCCCCCCCTTTTTCTCAGCGGCGTTCCCCTTTGAGGTCTTTTGTTTGGTCACGTTGGGGCGACCTTGTTTTCACAGCTGCCAGGAAGTGTTTTGGGGGCTGTAGAGTTTTTCTTATTTTTAATTGTTTTCAACCCTCCGGCTTATCTGCGCTCCGTTCTTGGTCGCCATCTCTCCCCCCCCCCCCATCCCTCCTCTGCCGGGTTTATATTTACAGGCTGCGTCGGCTGAGCGTGAGTTTCTTCATCTTGGGGTTGCAGGTTCGAGTCTTGCATTGGGCAAAAGATTCCATGCATGGCAGGGGGTTGGGTTGGATGATTCCCCTTCCAGCCTTACGATTCTGAGGTTGGTTCCATGACTTCGCAAGAGCTTGGCGGGTAGAGCGCGCAACTCTTAATCTTGGGGTTACGAGTTCGAATTCTGAGTCGGGGAAAAGAATTCCTGCATAGCAGGGGGTTCGGCTGGATGACCGCCAGGGGGTTTTATCCCAGCTCTACAATTCTGCAGTTGGTGCCATGACTTCGCAAGAGTTTGGCGGGTAGAGCGTGCGACTCCTAACTGTGGGGTTAAGGGTTCGAATCCTTCCTCGGAAAAAAGAATTCCTGCATTTCAGGGGGTTCGGCTAGATGACCCCCGTGGGTACCTTCTCCTCTCCCCTCCCTGTGGTTCCTCTAAGCTAAAACGCCTTAAGCGATGCAACCGTTTGAGGCAGAGACTCCTAATCTCATGGTTGCGGGTTCGAATCCTGATTCGGGCAAAAGATTCCTGCATTGCGGGGGGCCAGATGTCCCTCATGGTCCCTATGATTATGATTGCGATTATTATAATTATTATTATTAGTTAAATTTGCATACCGCCCTCTCCCTGCAAGTCTAAGGGTGCTCCGCGGGATAAATCCACAATATAAAAATACAAAATGCATAATCGAAAAACCAAAAACTGCCAGTCATTCCCGCCCCCAACCCATTTTTAAAAGGCCTCTTCTCCTTGCATTTCCCCTCGAGCTCAACAGCCCCAAACACCGCAACTGTTTTGAGCCGGGTTGTGGGTTCGAATCTTGCGTTGGTCAAAATATTCCTGCATTGCATTGAGTTAGACTACATGACTCTGGGGTTCCCTTCCCGTTCTGGTACGATCTGCGTCAAATTTTGCCTCCACCCCCTGGCTTTCTCCACCCTATAAAAGAAAAAGTTTTCTTCCCAAATCTAAAAATGTGGGTGGGGCCAGTGGGTGGGGCCAAGCCGGACAGTGTGGGGTGCAGCCCGGTAGGGGGTGGACCCCATTTAAGCTGCCTCACCCCCCGGATCTTAGTTAGCTTTCTCACTCTAAGGAGATCTGGGTTCGAATCTGCTGCCCGGCCACCAACTCACTTGGCAATCTTCCTGCAGTTCCTCGCCTGCCTGGTCTGCTTTGCAGGGCTGGTATACAGGTGTTGTTGTTGTTGTTTAGTCCTTTAGTCGTGTCCGCCTCTTTGTACCCCCCTGGACCAGAGCACGCCAGGCCCTCCTGTCTTCCACTGCCTCCCGCACTTTGGTCAAACTCATGCTGGTCGCTTCGAGAACACTGTCCCATCATCTCGTCCTCTGTCGTCCCCTTCTCCTTGTGCCCTCCATCTTTCCCAGCATCAGGGTCTTTTCCAGGGAGTCTTCTCTTCTCATGAGGTGGCCAAAGTCTTGGAGCCTCAGCTTCAGGATCTGTCCTTCCAGTGAGCACTCAGGGCTGATTTCCTTCCGAATGGAGAGGTCGGATCTTCTTGCAGTCCATGGGACTCTCAAGAGTCTCCTCCAGCACCAGAATTCAAAAGCATCCATTCTTCGACGATCAGCCTTCTTTATGGTCCAGCTCTCACTTCCATACATCACTACTGGGAAAACCAGAGCTTTAACTATTCGGACCTTTGTTGGCAAGGTGATGTCTCTGCTTCTCAAGATGCTGTCTAGGCCTGTCATTGCCCTTCTCCCAAGAAGCAGGCGTCTTTTAATTTTGTGACTGCTGTCACCATCTGCAGTGATCATGGAGCCCAAGAAAGTAAAATCTCTCACTGCCTCCATTTCTTCCCCTTCTATTTGCCAGGAGGTGATGGGACCAGTGGCCATGATCTTCGTTTTTTTTGATGTTGAGCTTCAGACCATATTTTGCGCTCTCATCTTTCACCCTCATTAAAAGGTTCTTTAATTCCTGCAGGGAGAGATACCTTATTTTCCACACTATGAGAATGTGATTTATTTATTTTTTAAAAGGCAGTCTTTTGCTGTTTTCACTGTTGGTTCAGAATGGGATTTTGAGCCGTACGTCTAACCGATTGCTGGAACCGAGCCCAAATTGCTGCCAGATATCGTCTCCGGCATTTGGCTGAACTTTGCTGTAGGGATTTCAAAGGGAGGAGGCCGGCGTTGTGTTGTGCGGAAAAGGAATCGAGTCGGGGAGGCTAGGTCTACTCTCGAGTAGAACCTTATCGCAGCTTTCCCCATAAATCCGTACCCGGTTGCCCCCTTATCCTGTGAAAAACATGCAGAAAATATTCCCTGCTAAGAAAGAGCGTAACGGAATATGATTCGAAACAGCGGCACTTAATTGCACATTAATCCAATTAAAACAGTTTCTTTTAATTAATTCAACGGAACTTATGGACTTGATCCAGCGATAGCAAGCTTTGCAGAATCTGGGAGTTAGTCTTTTGCAATTCCAGTCCCCCTCCCAGTTATCCCACTGCACACACGGGGAGCCACTGGTCTGCGGTTTAGTTCATGAACGGCTTCTTTCCGGAGATCCGTGATTTGCCCCAGGCGAGCGGCTGCATTAAACCTCTGGCTTGGCGCTCGCTTAGGGCTCCCCGGCCCGATCCTGCGCTTTCAGACTCGGAAGTGACTGTCTCAGAAGGGTCTCTCCCAAAAAAACCCCGGTGGTGTTTCTTCCCATCTTCAGAAGTTCTCTCCCAGGCGAGCGAAAAGGCCCCTTACTCTTGAGTAGGCGCTGTTTCAGGGGCTTTGCTGCTGAGTTAAAGGCCCTGCCGATCCGTCGCGCGCTCTGTGTAGTTTTCCCCTTTTCGTCTTTCCGGCAAAGTGTTGAATGGTGCTTCTGTGTCAATCTGTCCTTAATAATAATAATGATAATAATTTTATTATTTATAGCCCGCCTATCTGCCTGGTGGGACGTGGGTGGCGCTGTGAGTTAAACCACTGAGCCTAGGGCTTGCCGATCGGAAGGTCGGCGGTTCGAATCCCCGCAATGACGGGGTGAGCTCCCGTTGCTCGGTCCCTGCTCCTGCCAACCTAGTGGTTCGAAAGCACGTCAGAGTGCAAGTAGATAAGTAGATACCACTCCAGCGGGAAGGTAAACGGCGTTTCCGTGTGCTGCTCTGGTTCACCAGAAGCGGCTTAGTCCTGCTGGCTACATGACCCGGAAGCTGTACGCTGGCTCCCTTGGCCAAGAAAGCGAGATGAGCGCCGCAACCTCAGAGTCGGCCATGACTGGACCTAATCGTCAGGGGTCCCTTTAATTTTACCTTTATCTGCCTGTGTTTTCCCAGCCATTCTTGCAAGCGCAAATGTGCCTCTCTAAGAGTGTTCGTTATCATCATAATCATCACCACTTTTATTTTGTATACCATCTTTCCATCTTACAATACCCAAGGCGGTTTACAAGGGGAAGAAACAAAGAATGTACACACCTTGTAACAAACGAATGCAATGCAAAAACGTGCTCATAAAATACAACTTTAAAATAAGCAACTTCCATCAAAAAATAACATTCGGCAATCATTAGAATAGCATAGGATAACAATATCCGCGTATAAAAATCAAACAGAAATTCAACTCTTGTCAATTACAAGAAATAATTTCGGGACTGCAATCAGTAAAACTACGGCAACGACGCAAATTGAGAAGAGGAGACTAGTGGGTGGAGCAAGGCAGGTGGAGTAAAGCCTTGCCTGATGAAGTCATTATTATTATTATTAATTAATTAATTAATTAATTAATCAATCACCCACCCTTCACATTAAGGCCCCGCAGGCGGTTCCCAGCCATTAAAAACCGCAATGTTAAAAACACTTTTAAGACAACTTAACGATCACAGAAATCGGGGTTTTGTCCTCAAAATATACATCTCAGGTGCCGAAAGCCAGTCTCGCTCTCAAGTTGCCTTTTCAGCTCAATTTCCAGGACTCTTGTGAGATTTCGCTCCTTGCAAACAGCTGGAACCCCGCAAATATTGAGAATAAACCTGATTTCCAATGGGGGTGGAATAATTTCGATCGCAACTGTATATAGGCCTGTCCGTTGCAACCTGTTTAATTATTATTTGCCGGTGTTTGGTTTTCCCATTTACCGTTCGATTCGGATCGATGGTGGAATGTTGCTTTGTTCGCCGTAAGCGGTTTATGTCAAAGTTATTGTGGCTTTTTACATTGCGTCGTTACTATTCATGTCCAGTGTTTTATTACGTTTTTTATACGTCTTGGTAGCTGCCCAGAGTGGCTGGGCCAACCCAATAAGATGGACGGGATATAGAAAAAAAATATCATTATTAAATTATTGTAACCTGATTGTCCGGGATGAGGGCGGGGGGACGGAGTATAGTGGGAAAACAACTTTGCTGCTCGTGACGAAGGCTAAACCTAATTATCGGCCGGCTTCTTTTATTGATTCCCCCGCCCTTCCCAAATCTCGCTCGGCACCATCTCCCCCCCCCCCCCCGATTCCAGCTCCGATTAGCCACTTAAAAGCAGCTTAATAGGGAAGTGTTTATCATGGCAGCTGTCTGCTACCTTCGTTTAAATCAAATTATCGTCCCCACCTGCCTTTGGGGTCTCTCCCCCTTTAAGGGGGAGAAAACACCCCAGGAATCTGAGCAAAACTCAGACCTCTCTGCTGAACATCTGCCGTGCGTCTATTTTAAGTTTCGCGAAAAATCCACGCCTCTCCCATGTGCTGTGCGCAATTCTCCAGCGCTTGTGGCCCCGAAGGACATCCTCAAAAGCTTGGTCAGCCGCGAAAGGACAGAAAATGCAGTTTTTTGTGTGTGTTTTAAATTGTAAATGGCCGGGTGGATCTGCACTTCCGCCTTCTGGCCAGCTTCCTTAGAGGGGGCGCTCAAGAGCAACCAGCAGTGGAATCGTAGAGTTGGGACCATGAGGGTCATCCAGCCCAACCCTTTGCAATGCAGGAATCTCAGTACCCAATACCCAGCTCTACTGCTCTTTTAAATCAGAACCAGTAAAGGCAGTGAAGGTCCTGTGTGAGTGTCTGGAGGCGGTTGGAGGAAGGATGGTGGCCAACAGATTGACGTTGAATCCTGACAAGACAGAAGGACTGTTTTGGGGGGACGGGGCTGGCAGGTGTGGAGGACTCCCTGGTCCTGAGTGGGGTCACTGTTGAAGGACCAGGTGCGCAGCCTGGGGGTCATTTTGGACTCACCGCTGTCCATGGAGGTGCAGGTCAGTTCTGTGTACAGGGCAGCTCTATCTGGTACACAGGATGAGACCCTCCCTGCCCGCAGACTGTCCCTCCAGAGTGGTGCATACTCTGGTTATCTCCTGCCATGCGCTCTCCGTGGGGCTGCCAGACTGGGGACTGGGAGTGGAGACCATATAACACCAGTCCTGAAAGACCTACATTGGCTCCCAGGACATTTCTGAGCACAATTCAAAGTGTTAGTGTTGACCTTTAAAGCCCTAAATGGCCCTGTATCCTGAAGGAGTGTCTCCACCCCCTATTTTTTTGGAGGGGGATGAACAGATTCCTGTGCCCCACAAATAGCCCAGAGATGCATTTTAAATAAAAGGACGCATTCTGCTCATGTAAAAACAAGCCGATTCCCGGACCATCCACGGGCCGGATTGAGAAGGCGATTGGGCCGGATCCGGCCCCTGGGCCTTAGGTTGCCTACTCCTGGTTTAAGGAGCCTAGGCTATGCATCCGAGTTTCTAACCCTGGTTAGGAGGGCCACTGACGAGGTGGGAGTTGTGAATGTAAGAATGCAATTCGGGTAAGCAATGTGGAGGCAAGGGGAGGCCACCATGGCTAGTGGAAATGTTGGAGGGGATGGAATAGGACTTCCCTATTTTCACAGGAGAAACGTTGGAGGGGATGGAATAGGACGTCTCTATTTTCACAGGAGAAACGTTGGAGGGGATGGAATAGGACGTCCCTATTTTCAGGGGAGAAACGTTGGAGGGGATGGAATAGGACGTCCCTATTTTCGGGGAAGAAACGTTGGAGGGGATGGAATAGGACGTCCCTATTTTCAGGGGAGAAAAGTTGGAGGGGATGGAATAGGACGTCCCTATTTTCAGGGGAGAAACGTTGGAGGGGATGGAATAGGACGTCCCTCTTTTCAGGGGAGAAACGTTGGAGGGGATGGAATAGGACATCCCTATTTTCAGGGGAGAAACGTTGGAGGGGATGGAATAGGACGTCCCTATTTTCAGGGGAGAAACGTTGGAGGGGATGGAATAGGACGTCCCTATTTTCGGGGGGGAAATGTTGGAGGGGATGCAATAGGACGTCCCTATTTTCAGGGGAGAAACGTTGGAGGGGATGGAAGAGGATGTACCTATTTTCAGGGGAGAAATGTTGGAGGCTATATGAATATTGAAATGGAATTGGCACGTTACTGATAGTCTTATTCTCCAGGAATTTTAAGAGTCGCAAGGGACCCAAGTTTTCTATTTTCTAACCCTCATTTGAAGCCATTGAGGTCATTGGGCATCCCTGCCTCTTGTGGCAGGGAGTTCCATAGTCTAACTCTGCAGAAAGAATTCCTCCTTTTGATTTGTTCTGAACCTCCCGGCGTTCAACTTCCTTGGCTGACCCAGAATTCGAGTCTTACGGCAAAGGGAGAAAGATGTCTGTCTGTCTCTCTCTGTCTGTCCACTTTCTCCCAACAGTAGACGGCGGGTTTGCATGCGAGTTTTGCAGCGCCAAAACCCTTAAATGGGGTTGGGGGGAGGGCACACTTTCCCCCCCGACAAGCTACATTTTATATTATTAGTACGTATTTAATTAGAACACGAACACACGAATGCTTTATGAATATTCATGATCAGGGTTATTAAAATGCATAATTAATCTGTGGGGTCTCTCTCTCTTTCTCTCTTTCCCCCGTTTTAATAACTCTATTAACGTAGCCAGGGTGGGAGGGAGAAAGGGAGCCCTCTGTTATTGTCAATTCCTGCTGACCGGACGGGACGTGGCGTTTAGAAGCCATCTTATTTTTTTAATTTCACTGGTCTCTGCTTAAAGAAAAATACTGATTTTTATCAACAGTGGACCATCTAGCTAGATATGGGACACGGGTGGTGCTGTGGGTTAAACCACAGAGCCTAGGACTTGCCGATCAGAAGGTCAGCGGTTCGAATCCCTGCAATGACGGGGTGAGCTCCCGTTCCTCAGTCCCTGCTCCTGCCAACCTAGCAGTTCGAAAGCACGTCAAGGTGCAAGTAGATAAATAGGTACCACTCCGGCGGGAAGGCAAACGACGTTTCCGTGCGCTGCTCTGGTTGGCCAGAAGCGGCTTTGTCCTGCTGGCCACATGACCTGGAAGCTGTACGCCGGCTCCCTCGGCCAGTAAAGTGAGATGAGCGCTGCAACCCCAGAGTCGGCCATGACTGGACCTAATGGTCAGGGGTCCCTTTACCTTTATGTAGCTAGTTAGGTTTTTATTCAGAGAAGACATGCCGGAAGAAAATAATCCATGCCTGCTTATTTCAGCAATAATAATAATAATAATATCAATCAATGAAATACCTTTATTGGCATTGCAGTCTAAAATGTTTCAAGTAACTGGAATAATTAAAAAGACACGGGTGAAGCTGTCAAGGGTTATAAGGCCACACTTTGGTTGCGTGCATTTGGATATTCTGCTGCGTCCTGTCTATTTTCCACACGGTTAGCGTGTGGTCTAAACCACGGAGCCTCTTGGGCTTGCCAATCAGAAGGTCGGCGGTTCGAATCCCCATGACGGGGTGAGCTCTCATTGTTCCGTCCCAGCTCCTGCCAACCTAGCAGTTTGAAAGCACGTCAAAGTGCAAGTAGATAAATAGGTACTGCTCTGGCGGGAAGGTAAACGGCGTTTCCGTGCGCTGCTCTGGTTCGCCAGAAGCGGCTTAGTCCTGCTGGCCACATGACCCCGAAGCTGTACACCGGCTCCCTCGGCCAGTAAAGTGAGATGAGCTCCGCAACCCCAGAGTCGGTCACGACCGGACCTCATGGTCAGGGGTCCCTTTACCTTTAATCGTAATTGAGGAGCAGGCTTTCGTGCCATCAGATTTTGTTGTGTTGCAGCGGACATTTTCGAAACTGGTTTGGGGGTTTATTTGAATATCAGAGCAGCCTTGAGTGCGAGGCTTCTAGTTCATTATAAAGAGATGGGCAGTGGCATTTTTGCTTTATTTCCCGCAACGCCCTACCTGTAAGGTTGGCTGGCGTGTGTTGTGCCCGGTTCCTTTTCAAGCCGCCTCCGTTTAATGTGTGAGCATCTGCATGGAGAATATTCTGTTTTTGATGTTCCTCAAATTCGCACGTGACACCAAACTGGAAGGGGGTGCAAAAACGCTGCAGAAGACGGAACCAGTATTCGAGGCGACCTTAACAGATAGGAGAACTAAAATGTGCATTTCAATAGGGATAAACGTCAGGTTTTGCACCAAGGCAGGAAGAACCAGATGCACAAATATAGGATAGGGGGAACCCGGAACTGGATCTGGGGGTCTTGGTGGACCACAAGCCAAACATAAATCAGTGTGATGCAGCAGAAAAAATAAATAAAAACTAATGAAGTTCTAGGCTGCATCCACAGAAGTCTAGTGTCCAGATCATAGGAATTATGATTATGATTAGTTATCTCACGCTTGGACTACTGCAATACACTCTACGTGGGGCTACCGGGAAACTGCAATTAATCCAGAATGCGGCAGCTAGACTGGTGACTGGGAGTGGCCGCCGGGACCACATAACACCGGTTCTGAGAGATCTGCATTGGCTCCCAGTACGTTTCCGAGCACAATTCAAAGTGTTGGTCTGACCTTTAAAGCCCTAAACGGCCTCAGTATACCTGAAGGAGCGTCTCCACCCCCATCGTTCTGCCCGGACACTGAGATCCAGCGCCGAGGGCCTTCTGGCGGTTCCCTCATTGCGAGAAGTGAGGCTACAGGGAACCAGACAGAGGGCCTTCTCGGTAGTGGCGCCCGCCCTGTGGAACGCCCTCCCATCAGATGTCAAAGAGATAAAGAATTACCTGACGTTCAGAAGACATCTGAAGGCAGCCCTGTTCAGGGAAGTTTTTAATATGTAATGCTGTACTGTTTTTAACACTGATTGGGAGCCGCCCAGAGTGGCTGGGGAGGCTCGGCCAGATGGGCGGGGTATAAATAATAAATTGTTGTTGTTGTTGTTGTTGTTGTTGTTTAGTCGTTTAGTGGTGTCCGCCTCTTTGTGACCCCCTGGACCAGAGTACGCCTGGCCCTCCTGTCTTCCACTGCCTCCCACAGTTTGGTCAGACTCATGTTTGTAGCTTCGAGAACACTATCCAACCATCTTGTCCTCTGTCATCCCCTTCTCCTTGTGCCCTCCATCTTCCCCAACATCAGGGTCTTTTCCAGGGAGTCTTCTCTACTCATGAGGTGACCAAAGTCTTGGAGCCACAGCTTCAGGATCTGTCCTTCCAGTGATCACTCAGGGCTGATTTCCTTCCAAATGGATACATTTGATCTTCTTGCAGTCCATGGGACTCTCAAGAGTCTCCTCCAGCACCAGAATTCAAAAGCATCCATTCTTCGGCGATCAGCCTTCTTGATGGTCCAGCTCTCCCTTCCATACATCACTACTGGGAAAACCAGAGCTTGAACTATATAGACCTTTGTTGGCAAGGTGATGTCTCTGCTTTTTAAGCAGAATTACTATTCCCGCTCTATTCTGCCTTGGTCAGACCACAGCTTCCAGTTCTGGGCAGCACAATTTAAGATGGATGTTGACAAGCTGGAAAGTGGGCAGAGGAGGGAGACTGAGATGATCAAAGGTCTGGAAACCGATCCTGATGAGGAACGGTTGAAGGAGCTGGGGATATTTAGCCTGGAAAAGAGGAGATAGGGTTGCCACCTTCACGGCTGCCACATAGAAGAGGAAGCAAGCTTGTTTCCTCCGGCTCCCGAGGGTAGGACTCGAACTCGTGGCTTCGAGCGATGAGAAGGGAGATTCCAACTCAACATCTGGAAAAGCTTTCTGGCAGTCAGAGCTGTTCTGACACCCGGTGGCGGACTCTACTTCCTCGAAGGATTTTAGGTTTGAATGGCCCTCTATCCTGGATGCTTTAGATTCCTGCATTGCCAGGGGGTTGGAACAGATGACCGCTGGGGTTCCCTTTCACAGTTCCATGATTCTATCATTTGACCTACTCCTTTAACTGGTCCTCTGTGTCGGCATGTAGGATCTGTAAGCTCCTTGCGGGCAGAGGACCCTGTCCATTGACCCGGCTGTATAGAAGCTTTTCTACGGCTCACAAATCCTGCTTTTTATTAGCGGGTTTTGTCAATTTCACGTTTTCGGCCGACGCAGATTAAACTCTTCTAGAACGGAGCGTCAAAAAAGGGGTGGTCACCAGGGTGTGGGAGGGAGTAAATGGCACATTTTTCAGAGCAAAAGTTATTGTCGAGGGCGACAGGAATGCACAGCTCGCCCCTCCGAAAAAAAACCACTATCCCAAGTCGCATTAACATTTTTTTCCGCCACCGCGATTCCGCAAAGTAATCACATTGGAGAGAGCAGGGATTGGGGGGAAAAGGAGGAGCGGGGTATTTTTTATTTTTTATTTTTTGATTAGGAAACAAAATCTAAATGAGGGTTATGAATATTCATTAGGCGTGGAGATTAATATGCATAATTATGCAAATTAGACAGCAATTAAACACCGATTCTCCAGGGAAATGATTAACACAAAAGGCTGTGGAATGGAAGCCTTGCAATTTTGAAAGAAGTTTCTGGTTAAATGAACAGTGAGGGGAGATGGGAAGGCTGCGATTCACATAATAATAAGATGGAAAGGGGGGGGCGGGAAACGATTCACACAATGGGGTGTTTTTGTGTGTGATTACGGTGTTGCACTTTTGCACACGTAGCCTTGCACACTCGCGTCGGGGGCGTGCATCAAAGACCTTTGCATGCACAGTGCGATACCTTGGTTCTCAAACTTAATCCGTTCCGGAAATCCCGTTCCAAAACCAAAGCGTCCCAAAACCAAGGTAGCGCTTAAAGTCATGCAAAACGGATCGATTTTTAAAAACAACCCCTAAAACAGCGATTGAACATGAAATATACTATCTAACAACACCATTTATCAATAAAATGAAAGCAAGAATCAATGCGCTGTACTATATAATAAGGCAATATTGGAGATGGTAAAAATTAAAATCGCTTTTTTTTTTCTTCACCTGCACTGATGACGGCCATTGCTTGGGTGGTTTTTTTTAAATCCATTTTTGCAATCAATCAATCAATCAATCAGTAGCTGAACTGGGTTCCGCACAGTCACAAAAACCAAATGAACCGAAAAAGCCTCAGAAACAAAAGCGCAAAATAAATAGCAAAAACAAAAGCGCCAAATTTAATCCATTCTGGAAGTCCGTTTGACTTCCGAAATGTTCGGAAACTGAGGTGCGGCTTCTGATTGGCGCGGGCGCCCCGGAAACAATAGCCGACAGCCGTGTCAGACGTCCGGCTTCCGAAAAACGTTCGAAAACCAAAGCACTTATTTCTGGGTTTTCAGCATTTGAGAACCAAGGCGTTTGAGAACCAAGGTACCACTGTAACACCATAAAACGGGCCCATCTGTAGGAAACTGCCCTGTTAGACCGTTGTGTCCCTCCAGGGCAGTGTTGCCTACACAGGCTGGCAGCATCTCTCCCACCTTTCAGGCCGCGGACATTCTCTCCCCGATCTGGATGCGCCGGGATTCGAACCCGGCGCACGTGCTCTGCCCATTCAGCCCCCTCGCCTCTGCCCGTCGGGTTGCGCTCCCCAGCTGGGCAAGTTGAGGAGGGCTGTTTTGCTTTGACTCCCTGCAAGCAGAAAGCTAGCAGCCCAGGGCGTGGGCCAAAAGAGTCTGTTTCTGGGGGAATACGAAACCACTGGTACCATAACAATTCGGGAAAATAATTCAATTTAACCAAATTAAGTGTGGGACAACCCCCCCCTCCAATATTTTGTTTCGGGTGTTGTTTTTTCAGACGGCTACTGAAAATAATATGGATTTAACTAAAGTTGGGAAGTTCTCCGTTCTCCCCACCCCGCCTCTCCCCTCTTTTCTGTCGTTTGAACGCAAAATAGAACCTTTTCCCCACCCTGACTTTCTGCATGCAATTCCATCCCATGATGGAATTTAAAAATCTATCATCCAGTTCTGCTCTGAAGCTGAGTATCCCTGCATGGGAACATTGCAAAACAGGAAAAAGTCTCTTTATTCTCTCTTAAACATCCAAATATTGCTCTGTTTGTGGAAGCAAAGGGGTTTTAGCTTCAGGAGAACGCTGTTTGTATGATGGGACTGCTTATCAAAGCTGATTCCTTTAAATAAGAATAAGAATAATTTCCTGGGCTTGTTTAATTTTTATTTCCCTCCCCCCTTCTCCAGCAGGTTTGGACGAGCGGCCGGCCTCTGGGTCCTGGACAGCAGGAGATCAGAATAACTCCACATTTGACCAAGTCAGGGTAAGGATAATTAGAAAAAACCACTTTGAAATAGAGCAAAAAATATTAATAATCTCTTGCCTTTTGAGAATCATTTTTTGGGGGGTTGCAAATAGGGGTGCATGCAATTGATTGAATGAATCTTTATTTGCGTCAGCCATAGTAATAAAACAACAATACAATATAAAGAGAATAGAAAGAACAGGTCAAATCACTAGTCAGTAAGACTTGATATAAATAAAAAAAAATTTACAGAAAGACTCAGCCTTGCTTGTCTACTCTTAATACTGACAACCAGATGGAGGTTTCATTTTTGGAATAATAAATTTCCAGAGTAGTTTTTACAGTTATAGCAAAAATTTTGTGATTTGGTGATATGATTAGCAATACAGAAGGCAGATAATTATGAAATTATGGCGAGGTTTAATAAGGTAACTGTGTATATTAGGACGACTTTTTCTGCTGTACTTTATCAAGAGAAAAATCATTGTTTTGTGAATAACAATTTGGACAATTTATTTAACTAAAACGATAACTTTGTAGCATATGTTTGTTAACTGATGTGGTTAAATGATTATACCTTAGAATGAAAACAATATTAATAAACTTAAAGTTTCAGCACGCATGAAAAGCTTAAAACAAACCCTTATTTCCTGATGGACTATAATGCAACTTAAACAGAAAATCTTTCAAAAGATTTCCCCCCCCCCAAAAAAAAAGCATTTTATTTTAAAAATCTGATTTATTTATTTTTTTAAAATCCGATTTATTTATTTTTTCAATCATTGATTTTTACCCACCCTGTCGCTTTTGTTTTTTAAGGACCCGCTCCTACAATATTTTCTTTCTCCTTTTCTTCCAGCAGGGCTACGGCGAGGGCTCCCACTACGGCGAGCACAGAGAACTCCCATCCCATAATAACCTATCTTCGTCATCATTCCTGGGGTCTGGGATCGTAGGTGAGAGCCGCTGCGTTGGTGGGGAAAACCTTCCTGTTCCCAAATTTCTCGGCGGAGGTGCATCGCGATGCGGGGTGGGCTAGATGTCCACTGGGGTGTCCCAAATTTGCTTTATTTTTCGGAGCAGTAGCTGCTGCCAGCCCGTGCGGACACCACTAAAGTCAATGGGACATTTGGTACAGCGAGCATCACAGGCCAGAGCTAGCTTTCTGTGTTCGGGGTTGCAGAGGGAGGTCGCTTCAGGCTTGCTGGGTCGGTTCTGCATTTCATTTTGTGTATGGGACAGGAGAACAAGGGCACCTCTGAGCATGTGCCGAGTGCCGGAACGAGCTTTTTCGGTACAGGGGCAGCTGCTTTCGCACACAGAGCCGGGAGGGCTGCGGCCGGACGGCTTAAGTTTGGGGATTCGAACCCGCGCCCTAGTCTGCCGCCCTAACCTCTAAACCACATGCGTGGGATCCACAAAGATGGGGAATAATAAAATAATAATAAAATTTTATTTATATCCCGCCCTCCCCAGCTGAAGCCGGGCTCAGAGCGGCTAACAATGGTAAAAATAACATAAAATCATAATCAATTAATTGAAATAAATTCTTTTTTTTTATTTTAAAAATTTTTATTGTTAAAATAATTCAGGATTAATACACATATGTTACAAATATACAAGCATACAAACATACATTCTAAATTCAATTCATTCCAAGATCAATTCAATAATAATAAAATTTAATTTAATTACTTTAATAGGGCGGTTCACAAAAAACTTTTTGATTGAAAATGCCTGCTCCAAAGGTCTTCTCTTACTACCCTAGGGATTATATAGCTATATCTGAAATTTCCATGCATATCAGTTAATATCTTGACCCCCCTCCGCAAAAATAGATGTTTACTTGACTGTTTTCCTATGTCGTGAAGGCCAAAATTTCAGTTCAGTGGAGGGGGGGTCAAGATATTAACCGATATGCATGAAATTTCAGATGTATCTATATAATCCCTAGTGTAGTAAAATAAGACCTTTGGAGCAGGCGTTTAATATAAAAAAAAACCCCACAATTTTTTATGAACCGCCCTAATGGGGAACCCCAAAGTGAATTTTTTTGGGGAAGCCACCTTTGTCCATCTTTGACCGGCCACAACAGTTTGCACCCTACCCTTCCCCTCTTCCGAAACGCCCCCCTTGAGTCTGAGACCCTGCTAATCCCTGCAAATCCGGGTGTTTTGGGGGGGGGGAGAGAAAGAGGGAAGGCCGGGGGGGGGTGTCTGTTAATTCACCCGTGCCGATAAATAAATAGATGCCAATCAAATCTCCATTCATCCCTTTTGCAAAATTGCATACCCGCAAACGAATCGGCGGGTTTGGGGTTTTATTTTATTGGGTGGGGGGGTTGAGAATAGCGGTTAACTAGTCTGGGAGCCGATAAGCCCTGGGCGGATCGTTATTTCTAGCAATTAACTCCTTTTCCGAAAAGACCCGGCCTGCTAATCTAGTTGGCGTTGTGATCCGCTACCGTATTGGACAATGTTTTTAATCGGTTCAGGCTGACCAAGACACACACACACACACGGCCTCCCCCACCACGCCAATCGCCGCCTTTAATCTCTTCCACCTTATCTCGCCTCCTTCCTCTCTTGCCGCTCCCCCCCCCCCAAAAAAAATTGCATTTTTAATACAGTTATTGCAGTGTTGGCCAATTCTTAAGAGACCGCGATCTACTCACAGAGTTCAAAACTGGCAGTGATCTGGGGGTTCAGGGGTCACAGTTGCTGAGCTTTTTTTAGCAAGGAAAACCCTGTTTTTAGGGGTTAAAGTTGTTGCGCTTGAGGAGAGCCAGTTATCGACTAGCAATCTGCCATAGACCTCCCGTGATCTACCAGTAGATCAAGGTCTATCTGTTGGACGCGCCGGAATTATGGGATCCAGACATTTTCCGTTCTGGTTCCTGGAACCTTGGGCAAACGTGTCGGCTGTGGGTTTTGCACCTACTTTTCTTAACCGCGGTTTAGCGTTAACCCTGGTTTGGTTTTAAAAAATAGATATTCAGATGATCCGGACATTTTCCATTCTGGTCCCTGGGACCCTGAGAAAATGTATCAGTTCTAGGTTTTGCGCCTTCTTTTCTTAACCATGGTTTAGCTGGTGGAGAGAGAGAGCGATGTTCAGACATTTCTCAGTCTGGACCCTGGGCAAATGCGTCAGCTCTGGGTTTTGGGCCTGCTTTTCTGAACCGCGGTTTAGCTTTGGATTTTTGCGCCTGCTTTTCTTAACCATGGTTTAGCTGGGAGAGGAGAGAGAGAGAGAGAGAGAGAGAGAGAGAGAGAGAGAGAGAGAGATGTCCAGACATTTTTCATTCTGGTCCCTGGGACCCTGAGCAAATGCGTCAGCTCTGGGCTTTCCACCTGCTTTTCTGAACCGTGGTTTAGCTTTGGATTTTTGCACCTGCTTTTCTTAACCATGGTTTAGCTGGGAGAGGAGAGAGAGAGAGAAAGAGAGAGAGAGAGAGCGATGTTCAGACATTTTTCATTCTGGTCCCTGGGACCCTGAGCAAATGCGTCAGCTCTGGGCTTTCCACCTGCTTTTCTGAACCGTGGTTTAGCTTTGGATTTTTGCACCTGCTTTTCTTAACCATGGTTTAGCTTTGAGAGAGAGAGAGAGAGCGAGCGATGTCCAGACATTTTTCATTCTGGTCCCTGGGACCCTGAGAAAATGCCTCAGCTCTGGGTTTTGTGCCTGCTTTTCTGAACCGCGGTTTAGCTTTGGATTTTTGCACCTGCTTTTTAAAACCATGGTTTAGCTTAGAGAGAGAGAGAGAGAGAGAGAGAGAGAGAGAGAGAGAGAGCGATGTTCAGACATTTTTCATTCTGGTCCCTGGGACCCTGAGCAAATGCGTCAGCTCTGGGCTTTCCACCTGCTTTTCTGAACCATGGTTTAGCTTTGGATTTTTGCACCTGCTTTTCTTAACCATGGTTTAGCTTTGAGAGAGAGAGAGAGAGAGAGAGAGAGAGAGAGCGATGTTCAGACATTTTTCATTCTGGTCCCTGGGACCCTGAGCAAATGCGTCAGCTCTGGGTTTTGTGCCTGCTTTTCTGAACCGCGGTTTAGCTTTGGATTTTTGCACCTGCTTTTCTTAACCATGGTTTAGCTTTGAGAGAGAGAGAGAGAGAGAGAGAGAGAGAGAGAGAGAGATGTTCAGACATTTTTCATTCTGGTCCCTGGGACCCTGAGAAAATGCCTCAGCTCTGGGCTTTCCACCTGCTTTTCTTAACCACGGTTTAGCGTTAACCCTGGTTGTTGTTGTAATGTAATAGATGTTCAGACACTTTTCATTCTGGTCCCTGGGACTCCGGGCAAATGCGTCAGCTCTGAGTTTTGCACCTGCTTTTCTTAACCATGGTTTAGGCTTAACCCTGGTGCGTGTGTATGTGTGCGAGAAAATAAATAAGGGAAAAACTCGCGGCTCTCTCACAGGCAGAGGCGATTTAGGCCCAAGATCTGGTGACGAAACCGGCGGCATTCTTTTTTTTTTTTTGCACGGAGTGGAGGGAGAAATCAGGGGGGCCCTGCGAGAGGCCGTCCTCCGCGTGGCAAATTTAGCTCCTAAACCGCTTTGACAGAGGCGGGGGGGAATTAGGTCAGTTAAAAGATTTTGCCCTGCAACCCCGCGACCTCTTGCTGACTTAACGCTAAGCTTCTCCAGAGAGTCGGGGAATGTGGGCGTCAGGAAAAGCGTAGGGTGGCTGTATTTCGACATTTGTTTGTGTGGGGTTTTTTGCAAAATCTCCAAAAGAAAAATGGAAAGTTTTTTACATACACACACACCTTTTTTTAAGGGACATTGCCAAAAAATAAAAGTCAGCAATTCCGATAAGGGAATGCCCTATTACCGGGTTTCCCCCTGGGACATTTTAGCCGCTTTTCGGAAGAATTCCGCCCAGACGCCATTTTTGGCGGACGGATCCTGCCTACGTCTGGGGAATTACGGCCGTACCTCAGCCCTAAGCGATAATTTATACATTTTTGCCAGTTTACTTGTTTGTTAGACGCCAGGATAATTCCCAGCTCTTCCTCTCCTTCAAACTGGAACCAGGAAAGGCTGTTTGAGGGTGCATGACAGCAAATCTTGCCATGCGCTTTCCTTAGAAGGTGACCCGGAAACTGCAACTAATCCAGAATGCGGCAGCCAAACTGGGGACTGGGAGTGGAGACCACATAACAGCGGTCCTGAAAGACCTACATTGGCTCCCAGGACGTTTCCGGGCACAATTCAAATGGTTGGTGCTGACCTTGAAAGCCCTAAACGGCCCAGTATCCCTGAAGGAGCGTCTCCACCCCCATCGTCCAGCCCGGACACCGGGGTCCCTCTCCCGAGGGTCTTCTGGTGGTTCCCTCCCTGCGAGAAGCGAGGTTACAGGGAACCAGGCAGAGGGCCTTCTCAGGGGTGGCGCCCTCCCTCTAGACAGGAATTATTTTGACACACAACTCTCTCTATCCTATATTATTATCATTGTGGTTATCTCCTGCTTGGACTACTGCCATGCGCTCTCCGTGGGGCTACCTTGGAAGGTGACCCGGAAACTGCAACTAATCCAGAATGTGGCAGCTAGACTGGGGTCTGTGAGTGGAGACCACATAACACCAGTCCTGAAAGACCTACATTGGCTCCCAGGACGTTTCCGGGCACAATTCAAAGTGTTGGTGCTGACCTTGAAAGCCCTAAACGGCCTCATCCCTTTGTCCCCATCCCAGACACCTGGGTCCCTCTCCCCAGGGTCTTCCCTCCCTGCGAGAAGCGAGGTTGCAGGGAACCAGGCAGAGGGCCTTCTCGGTGGTGGCGCCCGGCCTGTGGAACACCCTCCCACCAGATGTCAAGAACCATGCAACTTTTAGGAGACGCCTGAAGGCATTTTTGGAAGGGGGAAAAATAACACCCTTCTTGCCATACGTCTGGACAAAAGGCAGTCCTGTTTCGTAAGGCTGTCCTCTTCGTCTGACATAGCTCAAGAAATAAAGGCCTGGGGTGTACAGGGAGGGGGAAATGGTGGGGTTGTCCCCCCAATTTTCCTGTTTCCTCCAGTTTTCCGAAAACAAATAACGGAGGGGGGCAGGAAAAAAATAGAGGGGGACGTAGAGGGCCTTCCATAGGGTGGGCGCCACCACCAAGAAGGCCCTTTACGTCCCCCTCTATTTTTTCTTGTCTCCACCCCCCCCCACACGTTATTTGTTTTTGGAAAACTGGAGGAAATGGGAAAATTGGGGGGAGAACCCACCATTTCCTCCTCCCTGTACACCCCAGGCCTTTAGATCTCAAGTTGTTGTTGTTATCATAATCAACTACATCCTGTCCCATTTCCACATTAATCTGTGTTTCCTTTTTTCCTTTCCAAAAACCCATACGGAAATGTATATTTTTAAGTCCCAATTTCATCGCAAAATGAGTTTTTCAACACCTCCTTTTGTCTCGCCCGGACGCCTCTCCAAAAATTCGGCAGAATGCATTTCTCAAAATGCAGAGGAGTGCGGACTCCGGAACAGCAGGATTTCGCCCTGATCTGTGCATTCATTTGGGAGGTTTTAACGTTTTGGGTAAAGGGTGGCATAATAATAATAATAATAATAATAATAATAATAATAATTTTAAGCTTTGCTTGAAAACCTGAGCTCAGATGCTCCCCGGCCTGTTCACCCTCAATTCTTTGCTCTGTCCTCAAAAATAAAAGTTGGAATGGGAACCCCAGAGGTCATGCAATCCAACCCCCCAGTTTTGGGTGCTCATAGCCTCTTTTTTTCTTCCCTCTTCTTCTTTTCTCTAGGGAAAGGCACAGAAAGAGGCGCTTACCCGTTCGGAAGAGACATGCCGGCTCTGAACCAGGTGAGCAAAAACTTCTTTAACTTATCTATTATCTCCTTTTGCTGTTCGGGGTTTTGCCGGTACAGATATTGGCAGGCGTTTAGTCTCCCAGAACCCACCAGCAAATGGCACAAAAGCTCGGGTATTCATGGGTATTTATGCAGATAGACTGCTGCAGAATGTGGAGGTTTCGTTCGGCTACGAGACCCCCAGCGGTTTGCGGAGAAAACTCCCAACTCCGAGAGGCCTTTGCACCTTCATTTTTTGCACCCGAGAAATCAGATTTCCTTGCTCCTTTTTAGATGCTTTCGTCGAGAAAGCAGCGGGTTGGGCTGTATGACCTCTGTAGGACCCTTCCCGACTCTGCAATCCTGTACTCTCTCTCCCCTCCAACCAAGACGCTGCTTAAAAACCCGCAGCGGTTTCCCCCAACGTTGCATTTCCGAAACAGCTGCGTGGGGACTGGCTCCTCGGTGCAATTTAATTTTTAAAAGCGGAGGAGCATAAATGCCACTGGCGGGTTTTAATGTTCTGCTTTTCTATGTGGGGTTTGGGGGGGAGTTGTTTGCAGGGAGGAGGCGTGGGGAGGGGGAGTGAAGATGGGGGCAGGATCCGAATGCAGCAGCAGCAAAGCTGCCCCTATAGCTCTGCACTGAGAGCGACTTTCCGCTTCTCCCCAAAGGCGCTAGACCTCATGGTTTCAGGGGGAAGCCGAAACACACGGCCTTCTCTGAAGCCGAGCCGTGGGTCGCACAACGGCATATGCTGCCTGGCTGCTTCTCTCCCACCCACAACCAGGCCACAACTGTGACCCCGAAAGACCAGGTGCGCAGCCTGGGAGTCATTTTGGACTCACAGCTGTCTATGGAGGCGCAGGTCAGTTCTGTGTCCAGGGCAGCTCCATCTGGTACGTAGGCTGAGACCCTACCTGCCTGAGGACTGTCTGGCCAGAGTGGTGCATGCTCTGGTTATCTCCCGCTTGGACTACTGCCATGCGCTCTACGTGGGGCTACCTTTGAAAGTGACCCGGAAACTGCAACTAATCCAGAATTCAGCAGCCAGACTGCGGACTGGGAGTGGAAACCACATAACACTGGTCTTGAAAGACTTACATTGGTTCCCAGTATGTTTCTGAGCACAATTCAAAGTGTTGGTGATGACCTTGAAAGCCCTAAATGGCCTTGGCCCAGTATCCCTGAAGGAGCGTCTCCACCCCAGACACCGGGGTCCATCTCCCGAGGGCCTTCTGGCGGTTCCCTCCCTGCAAGAAGTAAGGTTACAGGGAACCAGGCAGAGGGCCTTCTCGGTGGTGGCGCCCTCCCTGTGGAATGCCCTCCCAGCAGATGTCAAAGAGAAAAACAACTACCAACTTTTAGAAGACGTCTAAAGGCAGCCCTGTTTAGGGAAGCTTTTAATGTTTGGTGTATTACTGTATTTTAATATTCTGTCGGAAGCTGCTCAGAGTGGCTGGGGAAGTAATAAATTATTATTATTATTATTATTATTATTATTATTATTATTATTATTATTATTCTCCCCTCTTTTTCACGGACGTTGTTGTCTTCCTCTCTCTCTCGTACCCGCAGCCCGGCTTCCTGCCCGGCGAAATGGGGATTTCGAGCCCCAGCGCATTGTCGCCAACAGGGGTGAAGGGCAGCTCGCAATATTACCCGTACGCCAACAACCCTCGCCGGAGAGGGGCAGACAGCAGCATAGGTACGTGCACGGGCTGGCAGCATCTCTCCTTTCCCACCCTGCTTGGAGAGGCCAGGAATCAGACCTGTTCATTGGCCCATCTAGCTGAATATTGCCTGCACGGGTCAGCAGCATCCCTCCTTTCCCACCCTGCTTAGACATACCAGGGATCAGACCTGTTCATTGGCCGATGTAGCTGAATATTGCCTGCACGGGCTGGCAGCATCCCTCCTTTCCCACCCTGCTTAGAGATACCAGGAATCAGACCTGTTCATTGTCCCATCTAGGTGAATATTGCCTGCACGGGTCAGCAGCAGCCCTCCTTTCCCACCCTGCTTAGAGATACCAGGGATCAGACCTGTTCATTGGCCGATGTAGCTGAATATTGCCTGCACGGGCTGGCAGAATCTCTCCTTTCCCACCCTGCTTAGAGATACCAGGGATCAGACATTTACATTGGCCCTTGTAGCTGAATATTGCCTGCACGGACTGGCAGCAGCCCTCCTTTCCCACCCTGCTTAGAGAGGCCGGGAATCAGACCTGTACATTGGCCCTTGTAGCTGAATATTGTCTGCACGGGCTGGCAGCACCTCTCTTTTTCCACCCTGCTTAGAGATCCCGGGAATCAGACCTGTATACTGGCCCTTGTAGCTGAATATTGCCAGCACGGACTGGCAGAAGCTCTCCTTTCCCCACCCCAGCTCTTCATTTATCCCCCCCCCCATTTATTACGGGGCAGAGTAGAGAGAGAGGTGCGTACAGGAAACGCTCTGCTCTGCTTCCAGACATCTGGCATTCATTGCGGGAAAGGAATCTCTGGAATGGAGGCTTGCTGGAGAACTCAGCCATGTGCAAAAAAGGGGGGGGGAAGCAAGCTTCATTCTCCCCCCTTTTTTTAAACCTTGCCTAAGTTATTCTACTTTATTTCGGGGCGGCAGTAGTCAAGGAAGCAGACAATACCCCACCCCCAAATAAATCAAGCCTTCAATAGCCGCCCTTTTCAGTCCGTTTTCTCTGCACAATGAGGTCTAGAAACCTGCCGTCCCGGAAATAAAAACACAACCGAGATTCTCCAGAAGTTGGCAAGCGCAGGCATCTTGCACCGAGTCGAAACATCGCTTCATCCAGCTCTGGCTGGCAGCAGCCTTTTGCTATTTTCTGCCTGTCCTTCCCTCCCCAGCGAAGATGCATTTTCTTGCAAAATGCCCAAAACCTAGCTTTTTCTGCCTATTCTCCCCTCCCCAGCAAAGACGCATTTTCTTGCAAAATTCCCCAAAACATATCCTTTTTCTGCCTGCTCCTCCCTCCCCAGCGAAGACGCATTTTCTTGCAAAATGCCCAAAAAACTATCCTTTTTCTGCCTGTTCTCCCCTCCCCAGCAAAGACACATTTTCTTCCAAAATGCCCTATTATCCTTTCTTCCTGCCTCCTCTCCCAGCCCCCCCAGCAAAGAGGCAAAATAAAATAATAAAATCCCATGAACATTCCCTGTCTGGAAAGGGGCGTGGGGCCGCTCTGCCTGTGCAACACCGCACACCCCCCTCCCCGCAACGGTCTCCCTCCTGCACAATTTCCTGCCCCTTTTCCTCCCACCGTGTTTCGCTTTCATCCCCCCGCCTTGGAACTAATGAAATCCACCTGCTTTGGCGGAGAGCAGGTTCACTCCGTAAAATGCCTCTCTCTCTCCCCCCCCCAGCCCCCTCCGGCCTACGGGGTCTTAGCACCGAGCTTTTGGGGACCCATCTCCCAAAGGGGGTTGTGCCAAAAAAAAAAAAAAAAAGGAAATTTAAAACATTCCCGGATGCCGGAGCTCCTATCCGGCCGCCGAGACCATATAACACTGGTCCTGAAAGACCTACACTGGCTCTCAGGACGTTTCCGAGCACAATTCAAAGTGTTGGTGCTGTTCTTTAAAGTCCTAAATGGCCCAGTAGACCTGAAGGTGTGTCTCCACCCCCATTGTTCAGCCCAGACACCTGGGTCCATCTCCCGAGCACCTTCTGACAGTTCCTTCACTGCGAGAAACGCTGTTACAGGAGACCAGGCAGAGGGCCTTCTTGGTGGTGGCGCCCGCCCTGTGGAACGCCCTCCCAGCAGATGTCAAGGAGAAAACAACTACCAGACTTTTAGAAGACATCTGAAGGCAACCCTGTTTAGGGAAGCTTTTAATGCTTAATAGGTTATTGTATTTTAGTGTTTTGTTGTAAGCCGCCCAGAGTGGCTGGGGAAACCCAGCCAGATGGGCGGGCTATAAATTATTATTATTATTATTATTATTATTATTATTATTATTATTATCCACCTGAGGCTGCCGTGTCTCTGTGCGACTCCCTGTTCTGAATTCTCAGGGCTGGGTGCTGGTTTCGCATTTTGGCATTTGAGGTTTCGTGGAAGGGATAACCATTGTAAATTCAAGCTGCGGGGATACAGTGGTCCCTTGGTCCTCAAACTTAATCCGTTCCGGAAGTCCGTCCCAAAACCAAAGCGTTCCAAAACCAAGGCGCGCTGCTTTCCCATAGAAAGTAACACAAAACGGATTAATCTGTTCCAGACTTTTAAAAACAACCCCTAAAACAGCCATTTAACGTGAATTTTGCTATCTAACGAGACCATTGATCCATAAAATGAAAGCAAGAATCAATGTACTGTATTATAAAATAAATAAGGCAGTATTGTAGATGATAAAGATTAAAATTAATTTTTTTTCTTGCCTGCACTGATGATAGTCATTGTTTGGATGGGGGGGGCTTTTATCCATTTCTGTAGTCACACAATCAGTCAATCAATCAATCAATCAGTAGCTGAACTGGGTTCCGCCCAGCCACAAAAACAAATGAACCGAAAAAGCCTCAAAATCGCAAAATAAAGAGCGAAAACAAAAGCGCCAAACTTCCGTTCTGGAAGTCCGTTTGACTTCTGAAATGTTCGGAAACCGAGGTGCGGCTTCTGATTGGTGCAGGCGCCCCGGAAACAATAGCCGACAGCCGCGTCGGATGTTTGGCTTCCGAAAAACGTTTGAAAACCGGAACGCTCACTTCTGGGTTTTCTGCATTTGGGAACCAAGGTCCCACTGTACACAGGTAGCAATATGCAGTTTAGGGGGGGCTTCCCATTGAGACATGTAGTTGCGCCCCTACCTGTGAGAACAAGATGTTTGGGGGGAGTCTCTTTAATGCAGCTTACGGGTCTTGAGTTCGAGAATGAAACCCTCAAGATTACAGCACTGAAACCAGGAATACTAAAAATACCCCCAGCCCGTCCCGAAATAGCGAGCTGCGTGGTCATAACCGGAAGAGCGAAACGTCTCGGGGGACCGTTTTGGAAACGGATCATGGCCTCTGGGCTTGCACCCGTAGTAAATCCGTCAGACTTTGTGCATGGCTCGGAGGCTATTCTTGTTCACTGAATTTATACTCCGCCCGCGGGTCTCAAGGGCGGTTCGCAGAATGAAGTCGGAATATAAAACCGCAAAATTGCACCATCAGAATAAAAAGAACAACCCCATAGCGCACACACACCCCGGAAAAAAACACCCCAATATTCTGACTCCTACAGAAGTCGGCGAGATTATTTACAGCAGCAACTTTCAGCCCCTTTGAAACCCCAAAATGCATTTTGTAATCTTTCGAGACCTGCTTGTGAATCGCCCCGAGATCTGTGGGTTTGGGGCGCTCTGTGAATTCAACAAATAAATAAAATACCGTACGTTTCAGTGTTTTTCCAACTCTAAAATAATGTCCAAAATCTGGGCTTGCCTTATACACGGATAGTATCTCCCCCCATTTTCTTAAACCGGAGTCCCCCCAAAATTGGGGTGTCTTAGGGACGTCTTATAGACTGAAAAATACGGAAATAAAAATGAATAACACTCCTGGCGCTACGAAATCTAATCTGGCTCTTTAATTATGTTTGCTAACGCTTTTTAAAAAAAAATTCTCTCTTCTCCCCCTCCCCCCCCCTCTTCCACTTCGCACCCCAAATTCAGACGGACAGCCGAAAAAAGTCCGGAAAGTTCCTCCAGGACTCCCCTCTTCGGTAAGCCATTTTTCCGTTTTACTCTCTGGCAAAGGCAGCCACAACTGGGGGTGGTTTTCCCCCTGTGTCGTCAAAGGGAGGGGGGCGCTAACAGCCTGGGCCTCCCATTGGCCGGGCTTCTGTGATGTCACCGAATGCCCGGCGGGTTGCAAACGTTGGGAACGCGGCGAGTTCAAGAGGGAAGCCCTTGCGGTGGGCAGGGCCGGCCGGAGACATTAGGGTACCTGGCGGGGAAAGGTGGGGCGGGAATTAAAGCTCTATATCGGGACCAAGGTGGGAAGTGGGGATCCCTTTCTGGATCAAGGGATCCCAGACCCTGAGATCTCTTTTAGATGCCTTTCTCTGTGTGCCTCCCCCAGGAGAGGTCCGGATGGGGACAACTCGAGAGCAGGGCCTTTTTTGTGGTGGCTCCCTCTTGCAAAATGCTATCCCCAGGGAGATTCGCCTGGCCCCTCCATTTAGGTGCCAGGCAAAAACATTCCTCTTCTACCAAGTCCCCTTTGAAATGTGTTTTATTTTTATTTGGGGTTTTTCGTTTTTATTTCGACGGCGTATTTTCTGTTTTTAACGTTGCGGTTTTATCTCACTAACCGCCCTGAGAGCGATAGGGCGGTATACATTATTATTATTATTATTAGTAGTATTATTACGCTTCTTTGCTTGAGTTTTCTGTTTTATTTTCTGGATATGGAGAAGGGGGTATATGTCCAGAATTTTGCAAATTTTTTTGGGGGGGTGCTTAATGAAACCCTCAAGCCCTGCAACCGCCCCCCCAATCTTATCCCCCTCCCCAAAAAAAGACATTAGAAGGCAATGGCAGCAGAAAATTCTTCTTTCCTCCGATTAGAGAACTGCATAGTTATTTTATTTTCCCTGGGAAGTGGGGAAGGAATCATAATTGCTTCAGTTTGCAGAATTTTTTTGGGGAGACACACATTGCCAATTGGGGTACCCCCAAAAAAGACATCAGAAGGCAAGTCTGCCGAGAATTCTCCTTTCTCTGATTCGAGAACCGCATAGTTATTTTATTTTCCCTGGGAAGGATTCATCCTTGCTTCAGTTTGCAGAATTTTGGGGGGGGGCACTTTGTCAATTGGGGTACCCCCCAAAAAGACCGCAGAAGGCAAGCCTGCAAAGAATTCTCCTTTCTCCGATTCGAGAACTGCATAGTTATTTTATTCTCCCTGCAAAGGAATCATCCTTGCTTCAGTTTGCAGAATTTTTTTTTTTGGGGGGGGGGACGACGACACATTGCCATTGCATGCACAAAAATATCTGTTTGCAGATTCCCCTTATATTGGGGTTTTATCCTTTTGCACCTCCCTGTTTTTGAAGCTGCTCTTTTCTCTCTCTCTCCCGCTGCCTCCACCCTCTTATTTTATTTTATTTTATTTTGGGGGGCCTCCCCCCTCCTCCTCCTCACCCCCCCCCATCCCTGCGCAGCTGCCTGCAAATCTGGCAGCCTGCCAAGCCCTGGCAGATGGTATGGAGCTATTATTCCTGCTCCGCTCCCCGGCTCCTGCTATGTAATCAAATTATAGGAAAAGGCAATTTGCCGGGTTTCTTATTCTTTGCAGACGGCTACGGTCCCCCCCCCCCCCCCGCTCAGACTCCCCTCTCTTTTTTCTCCCTCTTCACCCCCCCACCCAAAAAACACTGCACCTCTCGCTCCAGTACACAGAACATGCTGCAGGGGGGGAAATGGGGGGGAGAGATTGTATTTTTATTTTATTCCCTGCAAATCCATCCCCCTCGAATTGGGTGGTTTAAAAAAAATAAAAATGCAAGATTATTATCATATTTTTTAAGGCTGTTTAGCATGGGTGCAAGATCCTTAAAAAAAAACTTGGAGGTGTGTGTGTCTGTACACGGTTTTCGAATCGTTTATTATTGTTATTTGTTCCTGGTTCCCTGCAAATCCGTCCCCCTTGAGTTTGGGGGGGGGGGGTTAAAAAAAGAAGAAGCATTTTTTTAAAAAATTAAGGCTGTTTAGCATGGGTGCATGGGATTCTCAACATCGAAACTTGGAGGGGGGGCGTGTACGATTTTGGAATCGTTTATTATTATTATTTGTTCCTGGTTCGCTTCAAATTTGTCCCCCCCACAAGTTGGGTGTTTTTTTTTTAAAAAAAAAGAAGCATTTTTTTTAAAGGCTGTTTATCATGGGTGCAAGATTCTCGCCATCGAAACTTGAAAGGGGGGGCATGTACGATTTTGGAATTATTTATTATTATTTTTTCCTGGTTCCCTGCAAATCCGTCCGCTTCGAGTTGAGTGGGTTTAAAAAAAAAGCAATTTTTTTAAAGGCTGTTTAGCATGGGTGCATGGGATTCTCATCATCGAAACTTGGAGGGGGGGGCGTGTACGGTTTTGGAATCGTTTATTATTATTATTCGTTTTTGGGTCCCTGCAAATTCAAGTTGGGTGGTTTTTTTTAAAAAAAAATAGCATTTTTTTAAAAAGGCTGTTTAGCATGGGTGCAAGATTGTCACCATCAAAACTTGCAGAGGGGGGCGGCGAACCGTTCTCTCCACTCCCCCCCCCCCGTGATATATGCAAAGCGAGCGAAAGATCCGCGTCATTTTACAAGAGGCTGAAAATCTTCCCAGAGGCCTAAATTCTCCTTTTGAAACTCTGACGCCAGTTTCGGTTTTGTGGGTTTTCAAAATCGTCTCAAAATCGGTCATTTCTGAATGCGGCCCCCCCAATTGGTTTCCCCCCCAAAAAAAAAACACACACACCCTGGGTGCGATTTAAGAAGGAATTTCAGCCTTCACAACATAGGAAAACGACAAAAGTAAACAGCCGTATTATTATTATTATTATTATTATTATTATTATTATTAGGTCCGCGAGCCACCAATTATTAATAATTTTTAAATTGTTCTTGATGCCCTGCTCATTGGGCTGGGTTGGCCCTCTAGGGGGAAAAATGGGGGAGGACTAATAATAATAATAATAATAATAACAATAAAACTTTGAAAACTCCTTGGCCCTGGAATCACTGGTTCCTCCGGAGGTGGTCGGAATTCGCACTCGGCACCGACTCCGCAGATGCTGCCGGCTGGGGATTAAATGGGTGACGACTTCTTTTCTCTCTTTGCACAGGTATATCCACCCAACTCAGGTGACGACTATAGCAGGGAACCGGCCAGCTACCCCCCGTCCAAAGCCCCCAGCACTGTCTACCCTGGAGCCTTTTACATGCCAGGTACGACCCCCCTGCGAGGCGGGCCTCCGGAGCATGGGGATTCGAGCCTGGTCCGAGTTGGGGGGGGCTGACTGAGGGGCCAGGAGGGGGAGACATTTGTGGCCCTCGGGTTGTTACGGGGCGGCAACTCAAAGTGGCCCTCGGCCTCAAGACCTACTGGGCTCTGGGAGTCCCGACAGCATCTCTGGAGGGTCACAGATGGTCCCCAGATCTGCCCTAAAGACAATTTTCCTTCCTTCTTTCTTTCTTTCTTTCTTTCTTTCTCTCTTTCTCTCTTTCTCTCTTTCTTTCTTTCTCTCTTTCTTTCTCTCTTTCTTTCTCTCTCTCTCTTTCTTTCTCGTTCTCTCTCTCCCTCCTTTCTCTGTCTCTCTCTTTCTTTCTTTCTTTCTTTCTCTCTCTCTCTTTCTTTCTCGTTCTCTCTCTCCCTCCTTTCTCTGTCTCTCTCTTTCTTTCTTTCTTTCTCTCTCTCTCTCTCTCTCTCTCTCCCTCTCCCTCTCCCTCTCCCTCTCTCTCCCTCCTTTCTCTGTCTCTTTCTTTCTTTCTTTCTCTCTCTCTCTCTCTCTCTCTCTCTCTCTCTCTCTCTCTCTTTCTGGACTCAGCTACACAGCTGCAAGGAAAACACTTTAAATGTGTTGCAGAGCACAAAATACAAAAGCGACATTAGATGGTGAAAGCAAACTATGCCAAATTCAATGTACCTCAGGTTACATACGCTTCAGGTTACACACTCCGCTAACCCAGGTTAAGAACTTTGCTTCAGGATGAGAACAGAAATCGTGCTCTGGCGGCGTGGCAGCAGCAGGAGGCCCCATTAGCTAAAGTGGTGCTTCAGGTTAAGAACAGTTTCAGTTAAGTACGGACCTCCAGAACGAATTAAGTACTTAACCCCAGGTACCACTGTAATTTTCAAAACCTTTTTTTTTAAAGCATTTTCATGGAGAAAAAGAGGAACAAACATTTAATGAGGATTTCTTCCTCTCTCTGCCTCTCTCTCTCTGTGTGTGTGTCTCTGTCTCTTTCTATCTATCATCTATCTCTTTCTTTCTGGACTCAGCTACACAGCTGCAAGTAAAACGCTTTATAAACATGTTGCAAAGCGCAATATACAAATGCAACACTAGGGGGCAAGAGTGAGTTATGCCAAATTCAATGTATTTTTTCAAAATTAGTGAAATGTATAAATTTGAAAAGCATAAATGTTTAATTTTTTTTAACGGAGAGGAGAAAAGAAACCCTCTTTTATTTTGTCCTCGTCTTGCAGATGGACTTCACAACTCGGCGGACTTGTGGAATTCCTCAACCTCCATCAGCCAGTCTAATTACGGGGCCATCCTGGGAGCGTCATCCTCTCCTCTCCCGCAATCCGGCAACTTCAGCAGTCTTCATCAGCACGAAAGGATGGTAATGGCACAGATATGGGGGGGGGTATAGGGGTGCGGGTGGCGCTGTGGGTTAAACCACAGAGCCTAGGGCTTGCCGATCAGAAGGTTGGCGGTTCGAATCCCCGCAATTACGGGGTGAGCTCCCGTTGCTCAGTCCCTGTTCCTGCCAACCTAGCAGTTCGAAAGCACATCAAAGTAGATAAATAGGTACCGCTCCGGCGGGAAGGTAAACGGCATTTCCGTGCGCTGCTCTGGTTCGCCAGAAGCGGCTTCGTCCTGCTGGCCACATGACCCGGAAGCTGTACACCGGCTCCCTCGGCCAGGAAAGTGAGATGAGCGCCGCAACCCCAGAGTCGGCCACAACTGGACCTAATGGTCAGGGGTCCCTTTACCTTTACTAATAATAATAATAACAATTTATTATTTTTACCCCACCCATCTGGCTGGGTTTCTGGCGTCTCCCAACAGAATATTAAAAACGTGATAAAACTTCAAACATTAAAAACTTCCCTAAACAGGGCTGCCTTCAGATGTCTTCTAAACGTCTGGTAGTTGTTTATTTCCTTGACATCTGATGGGAGGGCGCCACCACCGAGAAGGCCCTCTGCCTGCTTCCCTGCAACCTCACTTCTCGCAGGGAGGGAACCGCCAGGAGGCCGTACGTACAAAATTTCCCAGCTATAGCCTGACGAAAATGATCGAATGGCAGCTAAAATGTCTGGGAATCTTCTGGGGCAATTTTACTAGTCGACTCCTTTGTCCCCTTGCAGAATTACCCCATGCATTCAGGAGAAGTGAACGGCGGACTCCCTTCGGTCTCGGGCTTTTCCTCGGCCTCCAACCAGTACGGAGTTTCCAGCCACACGCCCCCCATCAGTGGAACGGAGAGTGTCATGGGTTCGTATCCAAACCTTTTCCTTTTTATTTCATTTTTCCTTTTGTTGCTGATAATCGAGGATTGCGTTCCAGAAATTTGCAGGCCAAAGTTGGAGGCGCTCACATTTTTCGTGTGGCGTCTGTTGGAATCGTCCCTCGAGTCCAGATGAGGGCAAGACATTCAATCTTGCAAGAGTCAAAGTGCGTCTATATTTTATAATTGCTCGGTTATGCAGATAGGATGCCGGAGAGTCGAAGTGGGAAGGAAAATATTCATGCCACGGGCAAAATTTCCTTATTGCGGCCAAGTTGTTCCAACACTCAAGATCATTTAGGCGCTGACAAATTAGTCTGTTTGCTTTTCTAAAACCCAAAGTGAGTAGCTGTTGTGGTGATAAACCACAAGAGTGAAGTTTTTGATAGACCATTTTAGACCAGGCGCTTTTGGGATCTTAGACCAGGGGGGATTTGAGTTTAGGTGAAGCCAAGAGTTCAGTGTCCTGCGCCAGATCCATTTTTCTACTGAGGGGAGATTAGCCTCTAGGCGCAATGATGCGTTTGGGACACAGGGTGGGACAGAGAAAATTGGCTTTGGTTGGACCGCTTCCGTAGATCCCTTCTGACGCCTACCGTCGAATCATAGCGTCAGGATAAGGGACTCTCAGGATATCATCTGGTACCATCCAACATAGCTGTCAACTTTTCCCCTTTTAAAAGCAAAATTCCCTTATTCTGAATAGGATTCCTCGCAAGAAAAGGGGAAAGTTGACAGCTATGCAATCCGAAACCGGACCGGACCCTGCTTAGCACTGCTAATGTGCGCCGGCAAGTCTCGCGACCAGAAAACCAAATTTCATGGCTGCCCCGATGACCGCGAGGAATCGGGGAGGGGGCGGTTTATTTTCAAGGACCACGGGGGGGGGGGGTCCTCCACAGGTTTTGTTTTTCCCCCAAAAAAGTTATTGGTTTTCCAAAAAAAATTAAACAAACATACATACATCTTAACTGTACTTGATCCAATCTTAGTTACATTGTTAAGCAATCCCCTTGGCTGAATTTCAGTGTATATCACTGTAACCATTTTCCAAAACCAATTTTCTCATAAAATTAACTTAATCACTTAACATCTTTCTTTGTTTCCATTTTGACTTTAAACATATTATTCTCTAACATCGCATATTTAAATCCTAAGCTTATCTGATATTTGCAAGTTTTTTCCAATTGAGTTATCTTAGCATATTTGGATAAATAGTCTTTGAATTTCATCCATTCCTTCTGGTCCTCCTCCTCCTTCTGGTCTCGGACTCTTCCGGTCAGGTCGGCTAGCTCCGAAAAGTCCATCATCCTCATCTGCCATTCCTCCACTGTTGGGACTTCTTGTGTTTTCCAATTCTTGGCTAACAAAATTCTAGCTGCAGTTGTGGCACAGAAAAACAATCTAACATCTTTTGGGGGGCAATTATAAACCTAGGTTCCCCGCAGGTTTATTTCCCTTCCGTCACCTGTCTCAGGTGCAAAAAAACACACCCCTCTTCCGGCCTTTTCTTTCTGCCGGCACTCCGCCCCCCCACTCCCACCCCTCCCTTTCTCATCCTTTCCTGCTGGATGTAGGTTAATCTCTTGGGGAGTGTCGGAAAGCCATTAGTGCTACGGAAATAGATGCGTTTGGGTCTAAGCCGCTGTCTAGGGGCCGTCCGACACTAATGCCTCCCTCTTGTACGGCGGCTACAAGCACGCAGCCTCCCTGTGCTTAGGAACTGGAAACCGGTTTATTTTATATACCATAGTTTTTGCTCTGTAAGATGCACCGGACCATAAGATGCACCTAGTTTTAGAGGAGGAGAACAAGAAAAAAAATATTCTCTCCCTCTCCAGCAAAGTGGGAGGAGAAACAGAAGGTTTATTTTACATACCGTATTTTTCGCTCTGTAAGACGCACCCGGCGATAAGACGCACCTAGTTTTAGAGGAGGAGAACAAGAAAAAAAAATATTCTCTCCCTCTCCAGCAAAGCGGGAGGAAAAACGGAAAGTCTATTTTATATACCGTATTTTCCGCTCTATAAGATGCACGCACCCAGCCATAAGATGCACCTCGTTTTAGAGGAGGAGAACAAGAAAAAAAATATTCTCTCCATCTCTGCTCAGCCCCTCTCCTGTCTTCAGCGAAAGCTGCGCGAACTGCATTCGCTCCATAAGACGCACATACACATTTCCCCTTACTTTTTAGGAGGGGAAAAGTACATTTTATAAAACGAAAAATACGGTGTATATATAATATGATTTGTGCTTTCAGCACGCCTGTCTTTGCTACGGGGTAACCGGACGGCGTCTTTGCAGGGAGAGTGATGCATGTTTTTATTTTTGCACGGTGGAGTGTGCTTGTCTCTGAACGTGCAAATTCCACACACATACACAGACCCGAAAATAAAGAAGCAATCATGGGGCGAAATGCAAACTCGTTGCACAACATGAGGAGGAGGGGATTACTCGGAATGGGGCGGGAAGGGGCGTCGTGGTCGGATCAAGGCTCGGAAAGGCCAGGGGCTCTGTTGTGAGAAAACACACACACACACACACACACGGGTGAAGGGTCTGGAAACGCAGGACATGCTAATCTCCCTCACCCTGCAATGAACCTGTTGCAAAACCCCAGTGGCTATTAATCTCTCTCTTCTTCTCTTTTCTCGGCTTTTATTTTTGCATTTTCGGTTACGAACCTTCGTTTCTCTCCCTATAATATTCCATTGGCTCGACAACCGGTGCAACAACCTAATAACGATGGCGATTATCAATTGCAACTGTGAAACGTCTTTAGTTATTTCCTATCGCAAGAAGACCTATTTTCCCTCAACAACCTCCCTTTTTAGCCTGTGTGACACAGGTGTTCCTAAATCCGGTTCTCTTTAAAAAAATGCTTGGGGGGTACTCTCATTTTGACTCAAGAAAACCACCCTTTTATAGTTCAAATCGGGGGAAATAAATACAGTAAGTGGACAAAAGTACAGAGATTCACAAAACGATTAGGGGGATTCCCCCAGGAAAAAAAAAACACTGAATAAATCTATCCCTGCTTGAGTATTTAAAATGAATTGGGCCTGATCGAAGCAGCTGCCTCGGCTCCACATTTCTGCAGTCAATTCTCCTTTCGTGTGCGCGCTCGTTTTCCTCCTCCCTCACCCTCCTCCTTTCCTCTTGTGCCAGGTAACCGAGGAACCACTGCTGGAAGTTCAGGAGATGCGCTTGGGAAAGCATTGGCTTCGGTAAGTGCCCCTTTCCCGAAAATTTTAAGAGAAGCTTTCCCTTTTGGGGGGAATAAAAGGGCTCAACCCGTATTCTTTGCCTGGCTCCTGGAAAGAAGACAAAACCTTTTTGTTGTTGTTGATTTTGTTTCCCCCTTTTTCAGATCTACTCCCCAGATCACTCTAGCAATAATTTCTCTTCGAACCCATCTACACCGGTGGGCTCCCCTCAGGGAATAACAGGTGAGCTTTTTGCATTTATTTATTTTTGCAGGGGGGGGGGGTTTATGTAGCAACCCTAGAACAGAAGCAGGCTTTTTAAAAAGAAAAAGGCTATTGCAGTTGTACCTTGGTCCTCAAACTTAATCCGTTCCGGAGGTCCGTTCCGAAACCAAGGTGTGCTTTCCCATAGAAAGTCGTGCAAAACGGATTAATCCATTCCAGGCTTTTACAAACAACCCTTAAAACTGCAATTGCGCATGGATTTCGCTATCTGACGAGTCTGTCGATCCATAAAATAAACAGTGTACTGCAGTCATGCAATCAGTCCGCCAGTAGCTGAACTGGGTTCCACGCAGTCACAAAAAAAGAGCCGCAAAAACAGAAACGCAAATTAAAAAGCGAAAACAGACAGACCGCACTCAAATCGGAAGCCTAACACTCAAAACGGAGCATGTTCGGCTTCTGAAAAAAGTTCGCAAACCGGAACACTTCCTTCTGGGTTTGCAGTGTTTGGGTTCCAAGTTGTTTGAGTACCAAGGGACCGCTGTAATAGCTTTTTAGAAGGGGGACTTTGCTCAGGCAAAAAGTTCAGACCTGTTGGGTGCTGGCGTTCATTTTAATCTCCTCCCCCCCCCCATTAAATTTATTTCTTTTTGCATGATTTTACACTGTGGCTTTTGATTTATTATTTTGACCGACAATGTCGTGGCTTTGCTGTCTTCGCAAGTGGCCTGGGGGTTGCTTTTTAAAGTTTTAAGTGTTTTACGAAAGAAAGAAATCTCGCCAGCATCCTCCGTGTTTTGTCCTGGGCCCCTGGCACCAATTTTCTTTTTTCCCTTCTACCCTAGGTTCTTCGCAGTGGCCCCGGGCTGGCGGACAAGGTGCCTTATCCCCAGGCTATGAAGGGACACTTCATACTTTGGTAAGATTCCTTCCGCTTCCGGAAAAGGGAGTTCGTGACGTGATTCGTAGACTCCTAGAATCGTAAAGTTGGTCATCCGGTCCAAACCCACTCTGATGAAGGAATAATAATAATAATAATAATAATAATAATAATACCTGTATTTTTCGCTCTATAAGACGCACCAGACCACAAGACGCACCTAGTTTTTGGAGGAGGAAAACAAGAAAAAAAATATTCTGAATCTCAGAAGCCAGAACAGCAAGAGGGATCGCTGCACAGTGAAAGCAGCAATCCCTCTTGCTGTTCTGGCTTCTGGGATAGCTGCGCAGCCTGCATTCGCTCCATAAGACGCACACACATTTCCCCTTACTTTTGAGGAGGGGAAAAGTGAGTCTTATAGAGCAAAAAATACGGTAATTTATTATTTATACCCTGCCCATCTGGGTGGGTGGGTGTGGGGGACTCCCTGGTCCTGAATGGGGTAACTGTGCCCCCCGAGAACCAGGTGTGCAGCCTGGGAGTCATTTTGGACTCACAGCTGTCCATGGAGGCGCAGGTCAGTTCTGTGTCCAGGGCAGCTCCATCTGATACACAGGATGAGACCCTCCCTGCCCACAGACTGTCTGGCCAGAGTGGTTATCTCTTGCTTGGACTACTGCCATGCGCTCTACGTGGGGCCACCTTTGAAGGTGACCCGGAAACTGCAATTAATCCAGAATGCGGCAACCAGACTGGTGACTGGGAGCAGCTGCCAAGACCACATAACACCGGTCCTGAAAGACCTACATTGGCTCCCAGGACGTTTCCGTTCACAATTCAAAGTGTTAGTGCTGACCTTTCAGTCCCTAAATGGCCTCGGCCCAGTAGACCTGAAGGAGCGTCTCCACCCCGGACACCGGGGTCCATCTCCCAAGGACCTTCTGGTGGTTCCCTCCCTGGAAGAAGTGAGGTTGCAGGGAACCAGGCAGAGGGCCTTCTTGGTGGTGGCGCCCTCCCGTCAGATGTCAAGGAAATAAACAACCTATCTGACTTTTAGAAGACATCTGAAGGCAGCCCTGTTTAGGGAAGCTTTTAATGTTTAATAGATTATTGTATTTTAATATTTTGCTGGGAGCTGCCCAGAGTGGTTGGGGAAATTTATTATTATTATTATTATTATTATTATTATTATTATTATTATTATTACCCCCTGCAATGCAGCAATCTCCACTGAGAGATGGGCACCCACCCTCTGCTTAAAAACCCCCACCACGTTGAGTCAGAATCTCCTTCCTCGTCCCTTGGAGCCATGGGTTCGAGTCCTACCCTCCGGAGCAAGGAGGAAACCAGCTTGGCTGACACCCTTCCTCGTTTCTCTCCCCCCAGCAAAACAAGATGGAAGACCACTTGGACGAAGCCATCCACGTCCTCCGGAACCACGCGGTGGGGCAGAGCAACCACAGGGATATCCACGACTTGCTGGCGTCGGCGGCGTCGGCTCATGGCACCACGGTGGGCAGCCTCAGCCAATCCTTCCCTCCCGCCTCTGTGTTGCCAATCGCCAATCGGCACTCAAATCTGGTAAGGGGCGAGGCGAGGCTGCCAGCCTATCCTTTTGCTGTTTCGAAAGCTCTTGCGGGGGATTTCCGATATATGATAATATTTTATTCTCTCTTTTTCCCCTGTAATGAAAGTTGGGTTGCTCAAACCGTTATACAGTGGTCCCCTGGTTCTCAAACTTAATCCGTTCCAAAACCAAAGCGTTCCAAACCCAAGGCAGCACTTCCCCACAGAAAGTAACGCAGTACGGATTGTTCCGTTCCAGACTTTTAGAAACAACCCCGAAAACAGCAATCGAACATGGATTCCGGTTCCAAAAGCAAAGCGTTCCAAAACTGAGGCAGCGCTTTCCCATAGAAAGTCATGCAAAACGGATTAATCCGTTCCAGGCTTTTAAAAACAAAGCAATTGAAAATTGATTTTGCTATCTAACGAGACCATTGATCCACAAAAGGAAAGCAATAATCAGTGCGCTGTACTATAAAATAAATAAGACAGTATTGTAGATGATAAAAATTAAAATTACATTTTTTTTCTCTTTACCTGCACTGATGACAGTCGTTGCTTGGATGGGGGGCTTTTATCCATTTCCGCAGTCACAAAATCAGGAGCTGAACTGAGTTCCACAGTGTCACAAAAACAAACGAACCGAAAAAGCCTCAAAAACAAAAACGCAAAATAAAGAGCAAAAACAAAAGCTCCAAACCTCATCCATTCCAGAAGTCCGTTTGACTTCTGAAATGTTCGGAAACCGAGGGGCGGCTTCTGATTGAAACAAGAGCCAACAGCTGCGTCGGACGTCCGCTTTCCGAAAAACGTTCGAAAACCAGAATACTCACATCTGGGTTTTTGGCACTTGAGAACCAAGGTCCCACTGTCACGAAATGTGTAAACTTGAGAAGTATAAATTTGTTGTTTAGTCATGTCCGCCTCTTCGTGACCCCCTGGACCAGAGCACGCCAGGCCCTCCTGTCTCCCACTGCCTCCCGCAGTTTGGTCAAACTCATGTTCGTAGCTTCAAGAACACTGTCCCACCATCTCGTCTTCTGTCGTCCCCTTCTCCTTGCGCCCTCCATCTTTCCCAACATCACGGTCTTTTCCAGGGAGTCTTCTCTTCTCATGAAGTGGCCAAAGTCTTGGAGCCTCAGCTTCAGGATCTGTCCTTCCAGTGAGCACGCAGGGCTGATTTCCGTCTGAATGGAGATGTTGGATCTTCTTGCAGTCCATGGGACTCTCAAGGGACTCTCAGCTTCGTATAAATAAAAACAATTTTAAAAAAATAACGCGTGGCTCTCCCTTTGCTCTTTCAGGTGGCGGGGGGCCATTCGGAAGACGGGATTCCCAGCAACCCCAGTCTCCTCCACAATCACGTCCCTCTCCCAGCCCAGCCCAGCTCGCTCCCGGATCTCAACAGAGGCCAGTCTTCAGATGCCTTCAGCGGTAAGGTTGAGTGGCGGGTTTTGCCACACCATCCTCTTTCCTCCCCACGGGGCTCAAAAGTCCCGGCGTCCTTGCCGGGGCAACGGAGGGCATCTATCTGAACCCCCTTGAATTGCAGGGATCGCAGCTAAATCAGCGTTCTGGTCCAGGAGGACCGTTAGGGCGGGCGATATATTGTTCAAACGTTGGCCGGAATTCACCAGGCATGTTTTGCACACCGGGTGAAGATGCCCAGGTGGTGCTGTGGGTTAAACCACAGAGCCTAGGACTTGCCGATCAGAAGATTGGCGGTTCGAATCCCCGCAATGACGGGGTGAGCTCCCATTGCTCAGTCCCTGCTCCTGCCAACCTGGCAGTTTGAAAGCACCTCAAAGTGCAAGTAGATCAATAGGTACCGCTCCAGCGGGAAGGTAAACGGTGTTTCCGTGCGCTGCTCTGGTTCGCCAGAAGCGGCTTAGTCATGCTGGCCACATGACCTGGAAGCTGGACGCCGGCTCCCTCGGCCAATAAAGCGAGATGAGCGCCGCAACCCCAGAGTCGGCCACGACTGGACCTAATGGTCAGGGGTCCCTTTACCTTTACCTTTTAAGCTCCAGCTGTCCTTTGTGCACAACAAATTGCCACTGTTTTTTGTGTTGAATATATGTTGTATGGTCATTGATGGACCTAATGGGAATCTCAAGCCATATATAGAAAGGAGCAAACCGGTGATATTTTAGGGAGCAGGCTAGCAGGCGGGGGCAATTTCTTACCTCCTAGGAGCCCACACAACACAAAACACTGTTGCTGTAAGTAGGTTTTATTCTATTTGTTTTTTATCTTATATTTTGGAAATGTACACCCAGTGGTATTTTCCTTTGAATTTTTTGGGGAGAGAGCGGGGCTATAGCTTGTTTAGCTTACACGTAAATGCAGCACTCTTCGTAGCTCCATCCTTATTTCGGACGTCATGATACATCAGTATGTCACGATATATCAGTATATCGTGAGGCTGGGCGAACACACAGAGGTTTATTGCGGTCCCTAGACCCCAAACGCATTATGTACAGCAGTGGTGGCCAAACTTGGCCGTCCAGCTGTTTTGGGACTACAATTCCCATCATCCCTGAGCACTGGTCCTGTTAGCTAGGGATGATCGGAGTTGTAGTCCCAAAACAGCTGGACGGCCAAGTTTGGCCACCACTGATGTACAGGGTTTTGTTAGCCCTTCCAACGCTACGATTCTCCGACATCCATCCCTGTTAACCCATTGAAACAAAAGTTTCTGGTTTGGAGGGAGAAATTTCGTAAAGAAAGGCAAATTTCTAGCTCTTGCACTGCAGCAGACGCGCCGAGATCTTGAAGGCTCCGATCCCCTGCCTTGTCTCTCACTTTTGCCCGTCTGACTCCCTCTTTAGGCTTGACGGGGGGCCTGGGACGGGCCAGCGTCTCGTCCGGCACCAGTGAGATCAAGCGGGAGGACAAGGAAGACGACGAGAACACGTCGGTGGCCGACAACTCGGAGGAGGAGAAGAAGGAGCTGAAGGCGTCGCGGAACCGAACAAGGTGCTCGTTGAACAGGTCTCAGCCCTTTCTCTGTTCCCTTTCCAGGGGGGTGGCAGCGCGGGGAGACCCCCAGGATCCTAGGTCTTTGGGGCGGCCGGGCAGCAAAGCCCCTTGACAGACAGGAGGTCAGGGTGGACAACAACTTGGTGAGCAGGGATGGAAAAGTGAGGAAACCAGCTCGCTTCCAACACCCCCAGGAGAGACTCGCTTTTTTGGGAAAAGGGGAAGAGCAGCGTCACCTTCCGAGCTTTCTAGGGGTGATGGCGTTTTGCTGACGAACCTATAGATGTTTGCATGGACGTCATGTGTGTGTTCAAAATTTGCCTGTGTCCGTGTTTTGTATTTTGCTCCCTGCTCACGGGCGGTTTGGGTAGGGTGGCAAAAAGGCCCTGCATTCGTCGCCGCAGCCGCGAGCTCAGTGGTTTCCAAACTGTGTCCCGGGAGTAACTGCCCCGTCTCCTGTCCCAGGGGGGAATTCTAGGGTGGATGGAAGAGCTGTCAACGTTTCCCTTTTTTTAAGGGAAATCCCTTTATTCCGAATAGGATTCCTCGCAAGAAAAGGGGAAAGTGGACAGCTGTTGGAAGAGCCTTTCCGCTGGTGGGAATCAGATTTTCCGGACTCTTCATCCAAAGCAAACACCCCCCTCTTCCGAGCATCTCCCGGGGGCTTTTTGGGGGTGGGCGCGGACCATAAATAAGCTTTGTTGTACTAGCCAGAGGCCATGGCAAAACCATACAAACCCTATCAGAAAAAAACGGTATTTTGCGCTCTATAAGACGCACCTAGTTTTTGGAGGAGGAAAACAAGAAAAAAAAATATTCTGAATCTCAGAAGCCAGAGCAGCAAGAGGGATCGCTGCGCAGTGAAAGCAGCAATCCCTCTTGCTGTTCTGGCTTCTGGGATAGCTGCACAGCCTGCATTCGCTCCATAAGAGGCACACACGTTTCCCCTTACTTTTTAGGAGGGAAAAAGTGAGTCTTACAGAGCAAAAAATACGGTAAATACTTCTACAGTTGTACCTTGGTTCCCAAACGCCGAGCAACCCAAACATTTCGCCTCCCGAAACACCGCAAACCTGGAAGTGAGTGTTCCGGTTTGCAAATGTTCTTTGGGATCCAAACATCTGACGCCGCTTCCGATTGGCCGCAGGAGCATCCCGCAGCCAATCGGAAGCCACTCCTCAGTTTTTGGGGGCCCAGCGGACTTGTGGGATGGGTTCCGTTTGAGAAACGAGGTACGGCTGTACACAAAACCCACCAAATATCATAAAACGCAGGCTCACGCATAAATTGGAGGGTTCTCCTATTGTGTACATAGCTACATAGGCCATGACGAGGTTAAATCCCACAAAGGATTCTTAAATCAGATTGTGAGAAGGGCATCCTATGAAGTGTGGGAGAGGAGTAAAAAAAAATAAGTAGTGACCAAAACACCATGGGGGGAAATCTATGGCGTTTGGTTTACTGCAATTTTGCCCAGTCAGCTTCTTCCTTTCAGGGGGGCGGTGAATTTCGGGGACACACTTTGCAAACCATCCGGCCCTGGAAAGTGTGGTCGGTGGGTGGGAAATGTTGGGTTTACGGTCATTCCAGTTATTGCAAAAAAGATATATAATATTATTGTGGCGGGTGGTGGGTTTCCCTGTGTGTTTTGTGCATCCCCGTTCCCCCTATTTGTGCACGATGTGTTCCGGTGCCGAGGTGTGCCCGCATGGAAAAAAAATGCCCCCCACCCACCCACCCCCTTGTCTCCTTCTCCTTTCCAACCATCAGTCAAGATGAGGAAGAGGATGATGACCTCCTTCCCCCAGAGCAAAAAGCCGAGCGCGAGAAAGAGAGAAGGGTGGCTAATAACGCCCGAGAGCGCCTCCGCGTCCGCGACATCAACGAGGCTTTTAAAGAGCTGGGGCGCATGTGTCAGCTCCACCTAAACAGCGAAAAGCCACAGACCAAACTGCTCATTCTACACCAGGCCGTCTCGGTTATCCTGAATCTGGAACAACAAGTTAGAGGTCAGTGGAAGCTTCCGATGTGGTGACGTTTTCCGAGCGGCAAGGGGCTGTCTGTCTCGTCTTCCCGAATCCGTCCCTGGCGCACCTCTCCGAATCCTGCTGACGTTCTCCCCCTCGCCTCCCAACCCCTTGAAACTCTCACGCCTTTTTTTTTTTTTTTTTGCCGTTTTGGGGTCTCTGTTGTCGTGGGGTTTTAGCGGGTCGTTGTCATCATTTTGCTTCTCTCTGCTGCCTTTTCGCACCCCTCGCTTTTCCCGTTTTTGTTTTCCCACGCCGGAAAGAAGGGAAAGCAAAGGTTGCGCTTCCTGCATGCCGTCAGCCATCGCGCCTCTGCCAGGGGGGCTTCCGCATTTATCATTTTCTTCTGTCCCAAACTGCTACACACAGCTACAGTCTGAATCCTTCCACCACCCCAACCGTTGCAAAATCGGGTTGATCAATCAACATTTGCAGGCTTGCAAAGGTTTGCAAACCAAGCGGTTCCCCCAAAATTCAGCTGAAAATGCCTGTTGCAAACCCCTGAAGAACACTGCAGATTTTGATAATAAACCTGATTTGCAAAGGAGAGGGTGAAAAGCTGTAGCGCTAAAGGGCAGCTCTTTGGGGCTCTAAATTGCTGCGTATCAAAGACGGGAGGTGTTTTTTATTTTTTGTTTTTCCAGAGAAGCGGAAAGATCATGTAGGTTATACGCAGATCCCACCAGACGCCTTTCCAGCAAATCCTATGTATTTTCCAAAAAAAACTGTTGGCTTTTTTCATCCAATTTTTGCACGGGGCGGGGGCTTGCTTTTAAAGAAATGCCGTATTTTTCGCTCTACAAGACGCACCAGACCACAAGACACACCTAGTTTTTGGAGGAGGAAAACAAGAAAAAACATATTCTGAATCTCAGCAGCCAGAACAGCAAGAGGGATCGCTGCGCAGCGAAAGCAGCAATCCCTCTTGCTGTTCTGGCTTCTGGGATAGCTGCGCAGCCTGCATTCGCTCCATAAGACGCACACACATTTCCCCTTACTTTTGAGGAGGGGAAAAGTGAGTCTTATAGAGCAAAAAATACGGTACTTAATTGTGTTTCTTGCCTTGTGGCAGTGAGTTTCAAGACCAGCTCCTTTGCATAGCCTGCTGTTCCTTATGATACTGGGGATAGGAATAAATAATAAAATTATTTCCATCCCTTGTGACTTTCAGACTCAGAGGATGGAGTAGGGCTGCCCCCTTACTAGAGTGCCCTTCACTGAACTTTGGAGATTTGCTGAGCTTCAGGGGGGCTGCAGGAAGCACGCCACAAATTTAATACAGTGGTGCCTCGCAAGACGAAATTAATTCGTTCCGCAAGTTTTTTCTTCTTGCGAGTTTTTCGTCTTGCGAAGCACGGTTTCCCATAGGAATGCATTGAAAATCAATTAATGCGTTCCTATGGAGACCGCTTGCCAGGCTGGCGGTGCGGAGAAGGGCTATTCTCCCCACCGCAAGCCTTCAGGACAGGTACGGGAACAGAGGGGAAGGCGCGCAGCGCTTCTCCTCTATTCCCGGGGCTTGCGGTGGGAGGAGGGTTTTTCCTCCCCACCGCCAACATTCAGAACAGCATTCTGAATGTTGGCGGTGGGAAGGAAAACCCTCCTCCCACCGCAAGTCTTCAGGACAGCCTTCCGAAGCCTGGCGCGGGGAGAAGGGCTCTCGGCCCCACCGCCAGCCTTCAGAGCAGCTTTTCGAAGGCTGGCGGGGGGAGAAGGGCTCTCCGCCCCACCGCCAGCCTTCGGAGGAGGTCCGAGGACAGTGGGGAAAATGCGCTGCGCTTCCCCGCTGTCCCGGAGATTTCCCTATGGGTTTTCGTCTTGCGAAGCAAGCCCATAGGGAAATTCGTTTTGCGAAGCGCCTCCAAAACGGAAAACCCTTTCGTCTAGCGGGTTTTCCGTCTTGCGAGGCGTTCGTCTTGCGGGGCACCACTGTAAATACAAATTTGATCAACGACCATGCTAATCCAAACAAGTTCTCCCGTCCGCACGAGGATTTCCTCTTGTGGGGTGAAACTTCCCCGTCCTCCCTCTGTACCCTGCAGAGTTAGGGGAACCCCCTGCAAAAAATTTGGGTGTGTGTGCGAGAGGGAAAGATCCATTGCGTGAGAGGAGACCTATTCACACGTGGGATCCCCTGTGTTGCGGGAAAGCCGCTCGCTCTGAGCTTTGCTGGGTTTTTGCTTTTAAAAATAATAATAATAATTTATTATTCATACCCCACCCATCTGGCTCCGCTTCCCCAGCCACTCTGGGTGGCTTCCAACCAAATATTAAAATACAGGAATACTTCAAACATTAAAACAAGTCATAGCGGGCGCTGCCACATCTTACACCAACGAAAGATGCTCTGGAGAGATGAGCCTGGTCTTTTATTATTACAGCCGTACCTTGGTTCTTGAACATGTGTTCCGGAACTCCGTTTTATGTCCGGAAACCAGGGCGCAGCTTCTGATTGGCTGTGGCAGCTTCCTGCAGCCAATTGGAAGCCACGCCGGACGTTCGGATCCCAAAGAACGTTTGCAAACACTCACTTCCGGCTTTGCGGCGTTCGGGAGCCAAAACGTCCCGACTGCCGAGGCGTTCGGAGTCCAAGGTACGGCTGTATTTTGAAAACCACCCCTCTCTCTCTCTGCAACCTTTGTCCCTCCGTCTCCCAGCTGCCAAGTTAGAGATGAAATCATCTGCGCAGAGATAGTTGGGGAGCCGGGCAGGGTAGCTTGGCCAGAGGCAAAAACGCGTGCCCACTTCTCTGCCAGGCGGGCACCCGCGGAAGAGAGTCGGGCTGCTTTCCCTTCCTCTCTGCAAATGTCTTTTCCCCCTGCTTGGCCGTGCATGAAAGCACTTAACTTTTCCTTCCTCGCAATCTGCGAAATGGGTGCATCTTGAGTTCAATGCAGTTTCCTCTTTGACAGAGGTGGGCGGGCAGGGGGGGCAGTGCCTGGTTTTCATCCGTACAGAACCTGTGGCCCGTTCTTCTGTTCTGTTCCTTCTCCCCCTTCCATTCTGGAGCTTCCTTTAATTTCCCCTTTTCGTCTGCTGCGACATGTATAACTCTTTTATTTTGTTTCCCCTGGTCTCTTTCTCTCATGTATACGCTTCGTTTGCTGCCGCCACCCTCTCTGCCACCCCCTCTCTGCTTTCCTACAGACAGACCCCAGCCGTGACCCCCTCGGTGGTTCCAACCCTGTACCTTGTACTTGCTGCGTCCTTAGAGAGACAGGAAAACCCAGGCGGGCAGCAGCGGGGTGGGGGAAGGAATAGCCTACTAGCAGAAAGGCAGGCGCACCCTCCCCGAATCTTAAAGTCTCTGGCGCACCTCCTTTTTAAAGTTATTATTTCGCCACGTTCCCGAAGGCGACGCGTTTGGGACGGGTCGGCCGCTGGCATCCCCCAAGCCGAAACCCGGCCAGCTGAAGAGCTCTCTGATTTGGCCCACTGTCTGGCTGTAGCCTTTTGGTGCAGACGGGTCGCCTGTGGAATCGTAGATGTGGGAGGGGGGTCCCTAAGGATCATCCAGTCCAATCCCCCGCAACGCGGTTGTCCCAAATGTCATGCCCTCAAGATAGAGGCGGGCTTTTGAAGTCCAGACACAGGCAGGCAGCCCCGGTCGAAGGAGCAGCTTTCCCTATGAACACAAAAGAAGGGGATGAAGGGAATGTCTCTCTTTAGAAGGCCACGTACATGTTTAGAAAATCACATTGCACTGTGTTGGGTGGGTGTGTCTCCTGAGCATGTGCAGAGTGTAGGAAGGACTGGGTTGCCAGTCCTGTTCTTGCAGGTGCCCCAAAGTGAACAGCCCCCTGAGTTTGACAACAAATCTCTCCATCTGCTCTCCACAACTGGCAAAACTGCCTCCGATACTGGAAGAAATAGACAGCCGGCGTAACTCCTAGTTATCAATAGCCTTATAAGAACACCAAGGACGCGGGTGGTGTTGTGGTCTAAACCACAGAGCCTCTTGGGCTTGGGTTTGAATCCCGACTCCCGTTGCTCGGTCCCTGCTCCTGCCAACCTAGCAGTTCAAAAGCACACCAGCGCTAGTAGATAAATAGGTACCACTCCAGCGGGTTAGGTAAACGGCATTTTTGTGCGCTCTGGTTTCCGTCATGCGCCAGAAGCGGTTTAGTCCCGCTGGCCACACGACCCAGAAAGCTGTCGGCGGACAAACGCCGGCTCCCTCGGAGATGAGCGCCACAACCCCAGAGTCGCCTTGGGCTGGACTTAACCGTCCAGGGGTCCTTTACCTTTTTATAAGAAGATCAGGAGCGATCTGTAAGCAGTGTCAGACCCAAGACCCGTCCATCTGCTGGGATAGCTCAGTCGGCAAAGCACGGGGCTCGTAATCTCAGGTCCACAGGTTTTCTAATAATAATAATTAAAAAAACTTGTCTGGGGTAGCTCATCCCAAAGACTAGTTAGCTATGTCGCTACGTGGAGAATTGCTTCCTTTTCTCCGAATCTCCCAGCATCCAGCTTTCTGGGGAACAGACGCAGAAGGTCCGTTCTTGCTTGCAGAAGCTCGCAGGTTCGATTCCCTGCTGGGGGCTGGCACATACTTCCTCTCTGAAACCCTGAACGATTGCTGCCAGTCTGTGCAGACGATACTGGTCTCGATTTGCCGATGGTGGAAGGTAGTTTTCTAAGGTTCGCCGGATGACCCCTGTCACTTTGGTAGCCACAGAAAGACTTAATCATTTTCTCCACCTGCTGCGTAACTTTAAAAATGAATCGCAGCCTTTTTTTTATTTTTTAAAAAGCATGCATCGCTCACCTTTCCCCTGGAAATAAAGGGAAACGTTAAGATTCCAAGTGTTTCAAAACCACCGCGTTCTCTTTAATAATACAATGTTTATCCTACTTCCAAGTCGACTTCAAATTAACTGGTTTCGTGGACTTGCTTCCTGCCCCCAACCTCCCCAGTGTTTTCGTTCGAACCCTTTTCCGGTGCCTTATATACAGCGGTACCTCGGCTTCCGAAAGTCATCTGTTCTGGAAGACCGTTTGGGTTCCAAAACTCGACACGGGAAGCCGCAAAACGGAAAACTCAACGGAAGTTTGACTTCCTATGCATGTTCGAAAACGAAATTGTTTGCTTCCGGGTTTACAGCATTCGGGTTCCAAAACGTTCATCAACGGAGACTATTGGAAACTGAGGCATCACTGTATATATCAAACTCTCGTCTAATATACCCCTCTAATATTTCCCCTCCACTGCTTCTGTCTCAATTCCTGCTTCAGGTTTTGGGTTGTTTTTCCCCCCCCCCAACAGTCCCTCCCACCAAATAAACCAGGGGGACTCCGAAACAGCGCTGGTTCTGAGTCCGATGTCGGCACGGGTCAGAACTTTGTGCCGTGTCCAAATTCAGGTCCCGCCCCCCCCATCAAGTCCCAGCTGCCCCCCAATGCAATATGAACTTCCTAGTCCAGCTCCCAATAGACTGTGATCTACTCGCAGTATAAAAAAATCTAGCAGCGATCTACCCATTGTCGTTGGATGGGCCAAAGTTGTTGCGCATTTCTGGGGAAAGGCAAAGTTGTTGTTGAGCTTTAAGCCACAGTTGTTCAGCTTCCTCCCCCCTTTTTTGGGGGGGAGATCTCTGAGGGGGTCAAGGGTTTACCAGGAACACCCCGCGATTTTTCAGTAGATCACGATCCACCTGTTGGGCATGCCTGTCCCAGGCCAACGCAGAAGGCGGCTTTGAGCGAAAATTTGCAAGCATGCAAACCGCATGGACAGGACGTGGGTGGCGCTGGGGGTTAAACCACTGAGCCTCTTGGGCTTGCCGATCAGAAGGTCGGCGGTTCGAATCCCCACAATGACGGGGTGAGGTCCTGTAGCTCAGTCCCTGCTCCTGCCCACCTAGCAGTTCGAAAGAACGTCAAAGTGCAAGTAGATAAATAGGTACCACTCCGGTGGGAAGGGAAACGGCGTTTCCGTGCGCTGCTCTGGTTCGCCAGAAGCGGCTTAGTCCTGCTGGCCACATGACCCGGAAGCTGTACGCCGGCTCCCTTGGCCAGTAAAGCGAGATGAGCGCCGCAACCCCAGAGTCGGCCACGACTGGACCTAATGGTCAGGGGTCCCTTTACCTTTTTATATTAATAGTGAGGGACGTGAGTGGCGCTGCGGGTTAAACCACAGAGCCTAGGACTTACCGATCAGAAGGTCGGCGGTTCGAATCCCCGCAATGACGGGGTGAGCTCCCGTTGCTCGGTCCCTGCTCCTGCCAACCTAGCAGTTCCAAAGCACATAAAAGTGCAAGTAGATAAATAGGTACCACTCCGGTGGGAAGGGAAACGGCGTTTCCGTGCGCTGCTCTGGTTCGCCAGAAGCGGCTCAGTCCTGCTGGCCACATGACCCGGAAGCTGTATGCCGGCTCCCTCGGCCAGTAAAGCGAGATGAGTGCCGCAACCCCAGAGTCAGCCACAACTGGACCTAATGGTCAGGGGTCCCTTTACCTTTACCTAAACCACATGGGACCAGTCTGCATCCTCTTGTCGGATGCAGGAGATGCCCTTGGGTACCCCTTTTTTGCACATTGCAGATGAGGGGAGTCTTGTCCGCTTGTGGGCCGCATCCAGCATCGAAATTCTGATGCTCTTTACACCTTTTGAGCGTAGCCGTAGGTCGTTTTTTCTGCCTTGGTCCGGATATCAAATGCCAAGAGGCGGGAGAGATTAATTCTAGGCAACACCTATAGGCGCAATCAGAATTGTTCCAAAACTGCCCCCCCCGCTTGCAAATCAGGTGAAATTCCGCTGGAAAGGCAACTTCTCTTTAAGTTGCATTTTCAGCCGAATTTGGGGGAAACTGCTGAGAGCATACGTTGTGCGGAGCGATTTCCGTGGCTTTTGTGGGATTCCGCTGCTTGCAAACAGCTGGAAGTTTGCAGATGTTGAGAATAAACGTGGTTTGCAGTGGGGGGGGGGGTTGGATGATTTCAATTGCAACTAATAATAATAATAATAATAATAATAATAATAATAATACTTTTTCTAAGAGAACAAGGTAAACTCATGGACTCTTTTCTAGAAAAACAGCCCTGATCATCATTAATAACACGAATACTCATAACAACCTTCTGGGAAACCCAGACAGATGGGCAGGGTGTAAATAATATAAATAATTATTATTATTATCTTTTAAGAGCCATTAAACAGTGGAACAGATTCCCTTGGGATTTGGCGAGCTCTCCCTCCCATTGGAGGTTTCTAAGTGGAGGTTGGGTTGGCCATCTGTCGTGGGGTCAGACTAGATGAGCGCTGGGGGGTCCCTTCAAACTCCACAATTCTACGAGTAAACAGCACAATGCTTATGTGGCGAATATTTAGGGAGGGACCACAACCTTGGAGGGTGCCACCACAACCAGGGTTGTGGTCTTAGCTGAGCTTCTCCTCCAGTCGCAGTAGACCTGTCAGTTGGGGGGCGGATGTGCACCGTTGCCCAGTCTTGACACATCTCACCGCCCCCCCCACTTTCCAGCTCTGAACAGAGACCCCCTCCCGGGATATTCACTCCCGAATCTCCCTGGAGGCAGGACAATCTGCTTCCTTCCAAACGGCAAGGTTCAGGTTTCCAAAGGCTGGCGCGGTTCGGTTAGGCTGTTACTGAAACATCCAAAATTGACATCACCAAATAGGGACTCTGGGGACAAGGGCCAGACTGTATTTTGAGGGGGGGAAATGAACCAATTCCTATGCCCCACAAATTACCCAGAGATGCGTTTTAAATAAAAGGACACATTCTACCCGTGTAAAAACACCAGGCAGGCCCCACAAATAACTCAGAGATGCATTTGAAACAAAAGGACACATTCTACTCATGTAAAAACACACTGGTTCCCGGACCGTTGGCGGGCCGGATTGAGAAGGCAATTGGGCCGGATCCGGCCCCCGGGCCTTAGTTTGCCTTCCCATGTTCTAGTAGCAGGTGGTTCCCCAGGCTTGCTTGCTTGAACTGAAGTTCAATATGGATAAGACAGAAAGGTTCTAGTCCAGGGGTCAGCAAACCTTTTCAGCAGGGGGCCGGTCCCCTGTCCCTCAGACCTTGTGGGGGGCCGGACTATATTTTGAAAAATAAACAAATGAATGAATTCCTATGCCCCAGCAAATAACCCAGAGATGCATTTAAAATAAAAGGGCATATTTTACTCATGTGAAAACACACTGATTCCCAGACAATCCGCGGGCTGGATTGAGAAGGCGATGGGGCCAGATGCGTCCCCGGGCCTTAGCTTGCCTACCCATGTTCTAGTAGCAGGTAGTTCCCCAGTCCAAAGCACACATTCTACTTGTGTAAAAACACCAGGCAGGGCCAGCAAATAACCCAGAGATGCATTTGAAATAAAAAGATACATTCTACCCAGGCCTTAGCTTGCCTACTCCTGGCTTAGAGAAACTGCTAAGTGACTTACTCAGATCTTGCGGGACTCTGGCTCCCATCGTGACCATTGGCCATGCTGGCTGGTTGGGGCTGATGGGAACCGGAGTCTAAAAACACCCGTCCCTGATTTTTTTGTGTTGCTTCTGCAATAGGCTACTCCAAGAGGAACGGTCTCCCTTGGAGTTTTGCGAGCGGAAGCTGGGTGCCCAAATGTCCCGGGTGCTTGAGCCGAGATCTTTGCGTTGCTAGGGGGTTGGACTGGATGACCGCTGGGGGGGGCTGTCTTCCGCCTCTACGATTCCAAAGTGCCAAAACAGTATCGTCCCAGAGGATAGGGGGACAACAAGGTTTTCGAGTTTGGTTTTGCCCGTGCTGTGAAACGGGCGCGCACGGCACGGGCAGCGTTCGGCAGCTCCTTGTCTCTGCGGTGGAACGAAAGGGCTCTCCTCTTCCTCATCGTCCGTCAGTTGTGCCGTGCCGCCATGGCTAGCCGTTGACGTGGACGTTTCCTCCCCGCTGCCCACCTTGGCACCGTCCCCCCGAACCCACCCGCCCCACGGAGTCCCTCCGTCGCTCCCCAGACTAACCCTCCCCGTGGTGCTGTGTGAACCCAGCAGTACAGATGAGGCGCTCTCACTGGAAGACAAGGACCTGAGGGACCGGGAGAGGCGCATGGCCAATAATGCCAGGGAGAGGGTGCGCGTCCGGGACATTAACGAGGCCTTTAAAGAGCTGGGACGCATGTGCCAAATTCACTTAAAAACAGACAAAGCTCAGACCAAGCTCATCATCCTCCAACAAGCGGTGCAAGTCATATTAGGTTTGGAGCAGCAAGTACGAGGTACGGCGCCGGGGGGCTCACCCCCCCACACACCCCGAGGTCTCGTCCGCCCCCGCTTTGTGCACATCTCCCGTCTGTGCTCTTTCGCTCGCTCATTCGCAAGTGTCTCTGCCTCTCTCCCTTCCACCCTTTGCTTGGGGCTCCAGGTTTTGCGTCGCTTCTTTTCTCCTCCCCTCACTCTCTGGTTCGCGGTCTGTGCAGAGATGATCCCCCATAAAAGAGGGGTGCAGCGGTGGGGCTTACAGCTTTTGAGCGGCAAGGTGGGGAGGGGGCTTGGGGAGGGGGCCGAGCGCTCGGATGCCAACCCTCTCGCACTTTGTGCAATCCTTATCCTTTTCTCCGTCTTGCCTCTATCCCTTGGATGCTGGTTGGGTTGGGTTGGGTTGGGTTGGGTTGGGTTGGGTTGAGTTGGGATGGTTGGGTTGAGTTGAGTTGGGTTGAGTTGGGTTGGGTTGAGTTGGATCAGGTTAGGTTAGTTGGGTTGGGTTGGGTTTTGCTGGGTTGAGTTAGGTTGGGTTGGGTTGAGTTGAGTTGGGATGGTTGGGTTGGGTTGGGTTGAGTTGGGTTGGGTTGGGTTGGGTTGAGTTAGGTTGGGTTGGGTTGAGTTAGATTGGGTTGGGTTGGGGTTGCAGGTGGCTCTTGCCGGACCCGAACCTCCAGATTTCCTCCTCCTCCCCTCCTCTTCTCTCTCTCCTCTCGTCTCAGAACGTAACCTGAACCCAAAAGCAGCCTGCCTAAAGCGCCGCGAAGAGGAGAAAGTGTCTGGCGTCGTCGGGGACCCTCAGATGGCGCTCTCGGCATCTCATCCGGGTCTAGGAGATGGGCACAACCCCGTGGGGCACATGTAAAGGTAGTATCTCTCTCTCTTTGTTTCTTCTGGAGATGGTTGGTCCTTCAATAGTGGGCTTTGGTCAAACCTGGTACCATATCATGTAAAAGAATTACTGTGGACCTCCTATTTTTTCCCCAAAATTTGAAAATTTTTGACATCTCTGTGGTAGTTTCCTGTGCAAAGCAAATACAGCAGTCCCTTGCTTCTCAAACTTAATCTGTTCCGGAAACTGCGTTCCCAAACCAAAGTGTTCCAAAACCAAGGTGTGCTTTCCCATAGAAAGTCATGCAAAATGGATTAATCCATTCCAGACTTTTAAAAACAACCCCTAACACAGCAATTGAACATGGATTTTACTATCTAATGAGACCATGGATCCGTAAAATGAAAACAATAAACAATGTACTGCAGTCACACAATCAGTAGCTGAACTGGGTTCCACACAGTCACAAAAGCAAAACGAAAAAGAGCCGCAAAAACAAAAAGGCAAAATATATAGCAAAAACGTAAGCGTAACGCTCAAAACGGAAGTGTGGCACTCAAAACGGAGCAGGTTTGGCTTCCAAAAAAAGTTCGCAAACTGGAACACTTACTTCTGGGGTTACAGTCCGGGCCCCCCCCCCACAAGGTCTGAAGGACAGTGGACCGGCCCTCTGCTGTAAAAGTTTGCTGACCCCTGGGTTAAGTGATTCAAGGCTGGGTCGGACGCAGCCTAGGATGGTGGAGTTTGCGGACGTTGCTTATGAGACTTGTGTTTTTGTGCGACGAACCTCCGGGCTTTTGCACCGATTCTCTTCTCACCCTTTCTTTCTCTCTCTCCCTCCGCAGGTGATTTCTTTTCTTCGCCCTGCAAGCAGATGTCTGTAGGAAGAAGAGAAAGCTGGATCTCTCACACATCCCCCTCTCCTCCATTCCCCGACAACCACCGCCTGTCCGCACCAGAAACTGTAGTCCTGTTTCAAATACCGACGTGCGGTCCTTTTTTTGGGGAGGGGGGGATACGGGCAGAGAAAAGTTCAGCGTGCTAGAAGGAACTTTTCTCTTTCTTTCTCTCTCTCTCTCTCTCTCTAAAGGAAAGGAAAAGCAACAAGTTTTATCGAAACAAAAAAAAATCAACAGCAAAGATTGCCTTAAGTCTATATTCTCGAACTTTCAGTGCATATCCTTCAGTTACCGAATTTCGGGGGGGGGGTTGTTGTTTGCGGGGATGTGTAACATTACAAATGGCTTGTGTTCACATAAGGCCAGCAAAAAGAAAAAAAGAAATTGTGCCTACGCATTTTATTTTTATTTTCTTTCTTTCTTTCTTTTTTTAAAAAAGAGAACATTAGTTACAATAATTTTTTTTAAACGTAGAACAAACATAGTAATGCCTTTTGTGGAGCTGGGGGGTTTGTTGTTTCGTTTTTGGGTTGTTTTTTTAGCTTCTTTTGCGTATATGTTTTGTAAGCAACGACGGGGAGGGAAAAAGACGTGTAAAAAAAAAGACGAAGAGATTTGTTTCTCCCCCCCCCCCATCGAACCGCTTTTTATTTCCGCCCCCTCCCTCTATCTCTTTTCTCTGCTGCTGTTTCTATAGTTAATGTTGCATATTATTTTTTAAAAAATTAAGATCAACCAGAAATATTAAAAGTTTGTATTAAGAGGACTGGATGTTTGAAAACGAAACACAAAAACGGAAACTAAATTCGAGGACGGAATTGGGGGGGGGGGAGACACGGACGATGCAAGTGTTGCGAAAATGTCACAAACGTGAATTGAAATAGGCAGGTTTGTCTGTCTAGGAGCTTCCACGGCGAAGAGTGTATTGATAACCGTCTCTGTCAAATTTTGAAAGGGGATGGGGGAAGAGACGGCAAAGCGATTTGGAAGAGTTTCCTCCATCCCGCACGATTCTCAAAAAGTCTTATATTGTGCCCTTGGCTTCCATCTTAAACCTCACCCCCCCAAAAAAACGCCATCTATGGTCCCCCTTTAATGGAAAGCAAAGACACTACAAGGAACGAGAAGTCCTCTTTATGGAAGACGTGGATCTCAAGACAGCGGGACGCGGAGAACATTGGAAGAAAGCGCTGTCTGTGAAAAGCAGGATGGCGACGGGAGGACCGGCTCACGTTCCCACTGATTCCTTTTCCATTTTTCGAAAGAAGCACCTGAGCAAAACCGGCACGGAACAAACGGAAAAGGAGGGAGGTTGGGCGTGATTTTTTTAAAATGTTAAAAAGAACTGCCGGAGGCAGAACGAAGAACAAACTAGCCGCAACGAGGAAAAGGCGAGACGGTGAGGTTTTGCAGTGGGGTGCGGAGTGCGTGCGCGCGAGAGACACTAGGGTTTCCAAGCCAGAGACACTCAAGCCCCCCAAGGCCAATTTCAGGACTTCAAACCGAAGACGGACCTGCTTTGCATTTTGCGAGCTGCCGGCCAGTGGGGTGAATACTTCCAGTCCCCCGCCAGTTTGCGGACGGAAAGCAACTTTGCGCCCCTCTGGAGAAGGGCGCTGTTTCCGGCGAGAGGAGATGGCCGCCACAGCCTCAGATTTTGTGAGAGCGCGTCGACTTGTCCTGGTATCTCGTCCTCCCAAATTTGCCCTCCGGGGGGGCTGTGGCAAGCCTTTGGAGACTCTCCCATGGGTGCTGCAACCTCGGAGGTTTCAAATATCCCGGCAAGTTGACTTTGGGCAAATCTCGCTAGAAACACACACACTCACACAACTCCGACGGCAGAGAGCGTGGCATCTGGGGGTGCGGCGCTTTACCAGCAGAGACGGGGGAAAGTCCTTGCTAGAGCCATGCAGGGGGGTGGGAAAAGGTCCTTGCTAGGGTGGGGACAGGGCACCCGTTTTTGCGGTGCGGGTGGCCCCGTGCCACCCGCCACTCAGCCACAGTCCCCCCCCCTTTTCCACTCATCGCCCGGCTTGGTTCGTCTCCCATTGCAAATCTGATTTCTGGCAGAACCGCTTGCCGGTTCTGCACCAAACTGGGAGTTTTTTGGGGAGGGGGGTGTTTTCTCTGGGGTCGGCCCGGGTCAAAGCAACTTTGCAGGAGCCAAGGACAAGATAACTTTTGGCGTCTCCTCGTTGCCACCCCACCCTGACTAAATCTCTCTCTAAAAGAGAGTCACCACAACTTCCTTTTCCAGTTCAAACGCCCCCCAGGGAAAAAAAGCTTCCAGTCCACCAGATCCAAACACGTTCTCCTCCTCCCTTCCTTTTCAAAGTTGTATTTTGTTTGAACAATTTGGTTCTGTTTTTATTGTGTTTTTGTTCCGTTCGGGAAAAGGCGGGGTGGGGGGAGAGAAGCTCGCCTTTTCGGCCGGGGCGTGTCTACACTACAAACTCTTAAACCAGTTTCAGACCGGTTTTAACTATCTAAAAAAGGAACCCTGCCGTTTCCGTGAGGTGCGCTTAGAGATCCTTTGGCCGGAGAAGCAGCCCCTTTCCTCTCATCGCACCCCCCCTCCCCACTCCTTGCAACCCCCCAAGCGCCCTCTGCATTTGGGTCGCTACAATAGCTTAAAAACGGGTTTGAAACTGTTTTTTTTTTCTTCCTTTTTCTTCCTTTCTTTCTTAAAGTTTGTAATATAGATATGTCCCAAATGATCTTGGGATATTTATTTTTGTTGCGGGGGTTAGGAAATTTAAGAAAGGGACAACCAGCGAAACAAAACAAAACAAGAGGGGGGGAAAGGAACTCCATATTTTTTAATTTTTTCGTGCCGGGTGGGGAGCGTTTTAGGAGAAACAGCACCGTGGGGGGGGGAATCTTAACTTTTTGTTTAAAAAAAGAGGTTTGCGCACTGCAGAGAACAAATTGTACCCTGGTTCCCGTTAAGCTATATTTTTTTAGGTGGGATGGGCAAGGCTGCGTATCCTTTTCAGCCTGTTTAGATTGTTTTTTTGGGCTCTTTCTCTCTCTTTGTTGCTATCGGGGATTTTTATATATATATTAAAAAAAAACAGATAAAAATTGATCCTTGCTTTTTCATGGGGGGGCGGGAGGGGTGAGTGGCCCCGATCCAGGTACAGTTAGCCATGACTTAAGTCTTAATGGGAAATGAATGGACTCGACGAAACTCTCTTTTTTTGCTTTCAATGGACAAGGGGGGGGGCGGTTTTAAGTCATGCCTAGCTGAAATTTGGATTTGGGGAGCGGGGGCCCGCTATGGGGTGTTGTTTTATCCCCCTCCTTTTGCTGCCTACATTGTAAAATCCAGCTGTACGTAAGTGGCTGAGAATCCTTGTTATTAAATCAGATACACATTATAGTTTTGAAAGATATATATATGGTATAAATATATATATATGCCTAACCCCCGTTTAAAAAAAAAAAGGAGGAGGAGGAAAATGGAAAGAAAAAGAGTATTTGGTGGGTGGGGAGGGCAACACAGAATAGAGGGGTTGGACCCACATTTTTGGACTGAAATCACAAATTTCTGGGATCTTGGGGTTGGGGTAGCACGGGGGTTTTAAATTGTGTTTCCGAGTGCCTCAAGATATGGATTGTGTTCATTTTTTAAAAAAATAATAATAATAATTTTATACAAGTGTCAAGAAAAAAAAACACAGCTGGCTGGATTATTTGGAATTTTTAAATAATCCTTAACTTTTTTAAAAGTAGAATTTTGAGAACTGTCCTGTATATAACAGTAATGTAGCAATAAATTTGACATTTTATAACAATATTACCTTTCCCCCCCTCCCCGTATCTGTCTCTCAGATGTTGTATACCTATCAATGAAAAAGTTGTAATAAAGGTTCTACCTTGTACTAAAATCGCATTTTTTTCCTGGTTCTCTCACTCCACCACCCCTCTCATTCCTAACCTTGACAGGAACGTTGAGTTCTTCCTTTTATTTTTTAGGTGGGAATAAAAGGCTGCCATCCTAGATTCCACTTATTGAACTCAATAGGAATTACTCCTGAGTAGATAATGTTTGGGGGAGTTTTTATCTAAGGTTGCCATGCGTCTGGGATTTAACCGGCGAAAGCAGCCTGTTAAATCGGCAAAATGTCCCGGATTTCGAAGTTGTTTGCAATCACTTTTGTCCAGCAAAGCTGAGTTTAGCAAACTCGAACAACTCTGCGTTTCCTTACAAATGAAAAAGTTCGTTTTGCTTATTTCCCGAAAATCACCCGAACATTATTTTTGCCGCTTTAATCCAGGACATTATCTGGCAATTCAAGAAGAAGGATTTCCTTTTGTCCGTGAAAGAATCTGTATTTTAAGAGACTTTTGAGGGCTGCAGCCCTTACTCCCATTTACCTGGGAGCAAGACCTATTAAATACAGAGGTTCCCGCGATCAACTCCTAGACACTCCTTTCCTGAATGCTTGGAGAGCTTCTGGTCAGTGTAGACAATATTGAGATTGGGGTTCCCGGCTGCTACAATCCCATTTGAAACCGGCAGTTTGCTCTAGGATAAACGGTTCCCACCCATAGCTGTCAACTTTTCCCTTTTCTTGCAAGGGATCCTATTTGGAATAAGGGAATTTCCCACTGTTGCAGGAATTTATGTATAGGTTGGGGGGGTTTGCCCCTCCAGCAGATACCATGCACATGCAACCCACAACCAAAACCAGCACCATCGCTTTTGTGACTTTTGCGATTTGTCCCCACAAAACACTTCATCCCAGTTTCTTCCTATTCCAAGGGCCTTTGCTGCACGATACCAAATGTAAGAATTCACTGATCAATGTATCTGTGTACTGGCTCACTGGGAAAACTTCAGAAATTCATCTAGACCTGTGAGCTCAGCTCCTCAGCAGCCCCTCTGCCTGAGTGACAATCCCTGGCATCCTGATACCTGAGTGCCAGACAGGTAGCCATTCCAGAAATAACAAACCCAGATGAAGACAAAAGGGTGTGATGAACTTGGCTGGGAAACAGGGAAATGTAAATATCTCTTTTGTTCCACTTGATGGGTGTTTGGTGGAGGGCAAGGGGAACCATGGGGCAGGGTCCAGGATGCTCAGATTATGGCCACCAGACCTCCCCTTTCATGATGTATGTTTGGGGGGGTGTAATATGGGGATTGGAAGGGACGTGGGTGGTGCTGTGGTGAGCTCCCGTTGCTCGGTCCCAGCTCCTGCCAACCTAGCAGTTCGAAAGCACGTCAAAGTGCAAGTAGATCAATAGGTACTGCTCCAGCGGGAAGGTAAACGGCGTTTCCGTGTGCTGCTCTGGTTCGCCAGAAGTGGCTTAGTCCTGCACCACAACCCCAGAGTCAGCCACAACTGGACCTAATGGTCAGGGGTCCCTTTACCTTTACCTAACATGGGGATTAAAGGTAAAGGTCCCCCTGACCATTCATCTACCTAGTTATCTACTTGCGCTGGTGTGCTTTCGAACTGCTAGGTTGGCAGGAGCAGGGACCGAGCAACGGGAGCTCAGCCCATCATTGCAGGGATTCGAACAGCCGACCTTCCGATCGGCAAGCCCAAGAGGCTCTGTGGTTGAACCCACAGCACCACAGCAGCTAATAAAAGTTTGGGTTCTCTTTTGTTAATTAAATATTTAAATTAAATTAAATAGTGGCCCAGCTGCATAAGGTGTGTGTGTGTGTGTGTGTGTGTGTGTGTGTGTGTGTGTGTTGCACCAATATCTATTTAAATTAAATAGTGGCCCAGCTGCACAAGGTTAAGTGCAACTGGTTCACTTTGCACAAGTTCATTTGGTGCGATTTCCAAATGTGGAGTTTTTGAAATGGCTGGTGGGATCCTGGCTGCTCTCATTGTTTTGAAACCTCAAAAGGATATTTGGAAATTATGCCTGGTGCATTACTTTTGCAGGCATTTTGTTAAGTGTTGCTGCCCTTAATACTGCATTAAAGAGTTTGAGGTTGTGGCCACAGTTCCTCTGACAGGTAGCTGAAATTCAACATTATATCTCAAGCCTTTCCCTGATATTAATCAGGCACTGCAGTAGACAGCTCAATCCCCGCTCGCCTTGAAAACAAAACAACTTGGCGGGGGTCCTTCGACGAGGAGGACGATGGAATGAGGCAGAAAGCCGGCGCCGCGCAGGCGCGTTAAAGCAAAGCGGCCAATGCTTGACCATAGATCTTTTTTTAATGTAGAGCCGCGCGCCTACAGTCTTCTTGCGAGGTTGATTTTAAAATATATCTATATAGATACAGTATATATATTTTTTGCGTATGGTCTCTCTCTCCCATTCAATAAAAAGCAGGCGGCAAACGTATATTTTTGCATTTTAGAAATAATTAAAAGCGTCTAACATTCAGATCAAAGGAATGCCAGATTTGGGGCATTTGCTGCCAAACTGAGTGGTTTTTGGAGATTTTTGCCTGGGATTCATCAACAATCGCCAGACAATGTCAATGAATCTCCATTGTGGTTTTATCTTGTGAACCACCCTGAGACCTTGGGGAATAGGGCAGTATAATAATAATAAATCTTCTTCTTCTTCTTCTTCTTCTTTAATAATAAATCTTCTTCTTCTTCTTCTTCAATAATAAATCTTCTTCTTCTTCTTCTTCTTCTTCTTATTATTATTATTGTTATTATTGCAGGCAGAGTCTGAAAGTCCATGGCTCAGGTACGGCACTGCAAGAATGCTAATATATTCCTAGCATGCTTTGATTTGATTTGATTTGATTTGATTTCGGTTTATTACATTATTTGATGCTGCTGCTGCTGCTGCTGCTGCTGTATTTGTGATGTTCTATCATGTTATCCCCAGTAGTGATGTATGGAAGTGAGAGCTGGACCATAAAGAAGGCTGATCGCCGAAGAACGGATGCTTTTGAATTCTGGTGCTGGAGGAGACTCTGGAGAGTCCCATGGACTGCAAGAAGATCCGACCTCTCCACTCTGAAGGAAATCAGCCCTGAGTGCTCACTGGAAGGACAGATCCTGAAGCTGAGGCTCCAAGACTTTGGCCACCTCAGGAGAAGAGAAGACTCCCTGGAAAAGACCCTGATGTTGGGAAAGATGGAGGGCGCAAGGAGAAGGGGATGACAGAGGACGAGATGGTGGGACAGTGTTCTCGAAGCTACAAACATGAGTCTGACCAAACTGCGGGAGGCAGTGGAAGACAGGAGGGCCTGGCGTGCTCTGGTCCAGGGGGTCACGAAGAGTCGGACACGACTAAACGACTAAACAATAAAATCATGTTATCGCAAATGAAAAAATCAAAGGCAACATGGGTAAATGCTGGCAATGCACTACATCCTTTGGGCCAGAGGCAGATGATGATGATGATGATATTATTATTTATTATTAGTTACAGGTAGGTAACTGTGTGGGATGCGGGTGGTGCTGTGGGTTAAACCACAGAGCCTAGGACTTGCCAATCAGAAGGTCGGCGGTTCGAATCCCTGCAATGATGGGGTGAGCTCCCGTTGCTCGGTCCCTGCTCCTGCCCACCTAGCAGTTCGAAAGCATGTCCAAGTGCAAGTAGATAAATAGGTACCACTCCAGCGGGAAGGTAAACGGCTTTTCCGTGCGCTGCTCTGGTTCGCCAGAAGCGGCTTAGTCCTGCTGGCCACACGACCCGGAAGCTGTACACCGGCTCCCTCGGCCAGGAAAGTGAGATGAGCGCCGCAACCCCAGAGTCGGTCACGACTGGACCTAACGGTTAGGGGTTCCTTTACCTTTACCTTTTTAGGTAGCCGTGTTGGTCTGCCGTAGTCAAAATAAAATAAAATAAATCCTTTCAGTAGCACCTTAGAGACCAACTAAGTTAGTTACTGGTATGAGCTTTCTTGTGCATGCACAGGAAAGCTCATACCAATTATTATTATTATTATTATTATTATAGCTGTATTTGAGATGTTCTATCATACGCTGCTAATAACAATAACAACAAATAAATGCAGAAATAAATAAATATAATAAAGCTGCATGTTATCATAGGATAATAATAATAATGATAATGATGATAATAATAGTAGTAGTAATAGTAGTAATAATAATAGACTACGCTGCAGGGCTGTCGTCCAGCTCAACGTCCTTGCCATTAATTACGCGGCTTTGGCCGCTAGATGGCGCTGGATTCCGTTCTATGGCGCGCGGAAAGCAAGCTCGCAATCCGGCGGCGCGTTGGCGACTCTTCTTCAAGTCTACATGTACGAGGAGCGGAATTGACGACGTCGGGACGTTGCGCACGCGCGGACGTAACGGCGGGGCGGAAGGAAGGCACGCACGCACGCACGCACGCCGGCCGGAAGGAAGGAAGGAAGCGCACGCACGTTAGGGGGGGGGGAGAGGAGGTAGTGCGCAGGCGCGAGGGAGAGGTGACCTTCCAGGCGGAAAGGCGCCAGAGCCGGAGGGCGAGGAAGGATGCTGAGCAAGTTCATGGGACCCCGTTACGGGCAGCTCCTGCGCAACTGGTGAGGGGGGGGGTGAGGGGGGCAGGGGGGGTTAAAGGTCGGAGGAGGCGCGGGGCCTCGCTTTGGCCCCTCCCAGCCCTGCTCCAAAAGGGTGGGGGGGTCACCCACCCAACCCCAAAATTAACCCCCCCCCCTAAAATTGGAGGAAGTTGGACACACGTGGAGTGGCTTCCTGGGAAATTCAGGGCCAGGAATGACATTCCCCCCCCCAGCCAGTTAACCTGCGGAACTCCCTGCCCCAGGAAGCAACCGTGGTCAGCTTTGGAAGGGGGTTCCTTAGAATTCCCCTGCCTGTTCCCCAAAGCAGGGTGGTGGGGCAGGGCAGGTAGTAATGGATAGGATAAAGGTAAAGGGACCCCTGACCATTAGGTCCAGTCGTGGCCGACTCTGGGGTTGCGGCGCTCATCTCGCTTTACTGGCCAAGGGAGCCAGTGTACAGCTTCCGGGTCATGTGGCCAGCAGGACAAAGCCGCTTCTGGCCAACCAGAGCAGCGCACGGAAACACAGTTTACCTTCCCGCCAGAGTGGTACCTATTTATCTACTTGCACTACTGGTGGCCCAGTAGACCTGAAGGAGTGTCTCCACCCCCATCGTTCTGCCCGGACACCGGGGTCCCTCTCCCGAGGGTCTTCTGGCGGTTCCCTCCCTGCGAGAAGTGAGGTTACAGAGAACCAGGCAGAGGGCCTTCTCGGTGGTGGCCCCTGCCCTGTGGAACGCCCTCCCGTCAGATGTCAAGGAAACAAACAACTACCTGACTTTTAGAAGACATCTGAAGGCAGCCCTCTTTAGGGAAGTTTTCAATGACTGATGTTTTAATGTATTTTTAATCTTTTGTTGATAATAAATGATCATGGCGGTGCCGGAATTTGAACCCAAGATCCTCTGCTTGCATAGCAGATTTTAATGTATTTTTAATCTTCTGTTGGAAGCCGCCCAGAGTGTCTGGGGAAACCCAGCCAGATGTACAAATAATAAATTATTATTATTATTATTATTATTACTACTACTACTGCTGCTACTCTCCTTCTTTGGAGGCTTGTTAAGCAGAGGTCACGGATGCTTTGGCCGAGATTGCTGGGGCGGGGGTTGGACTGGATGACCTTTGGGGGTCCCTCCCAACACCCCTACGGTTCCGAAAGCTCAACGCAAACCGTGCATGCTTCCGCCTCAAACATGCCCAGAGGTACGCAAGCGCCGCTTCTGTTCTCTCTCCTTCCCGCAGGGTGCCTACGCTGAGCACATGGGGCGCCGTGGGTGCCGTGGGGCTGGTGTGGGCCACGGACTGGAGGCTGATCCTCGACTACGTGCCTTGGATCAACGGCAAGTTTAAGAAGGACGACTGAGCGGAAAAGAAGCCCTTCTCCGCAAGGAGGTGGGTCCTCTTTGGATAATAAATCTGGGCCTGTTGCGGCTGCGACTCACGTGCTTTGGAATCGGTTATGGGGAGGCAGTGATCCTTGGGACCGGGATACGTCCCCACAAATGGGGTGCTGCAGCGCCAGGAACGACTCCCCTTCTGTGTTTTAATGTTATATTTTATTTTATTTTTAATAATATCTATTGAACATTTTCAAATATAACAGAAAAAAGGAAAGAAATAAAACATCCATTTTATAACCTTATTTTCATTAGCATCTTTCCAGGACTTCCCCACCCCACCCCCTCTTGTATTCCAATTCCTTCAAATAGATTCAGCAAGTTCTTACCCCAAATTTTAAACTTATTATAATTAACCCAATGTTAAAAATGTTTTTCCATCCCCTAAAATCGACCCCGCTCCCTTCCACGAGTTCCCCTCTTTAATATGCAGAACAGATTAAAATAAAATAGAAAAATGAATAAAGTATAATTTAACACCCTTTGGATTCTAAATTTCCCTCCCCCCTTTCCCGGTTGCGTTCCCCAATGTCCATCAATGCCTGTTGTCATCCTGGAGATCCCACATCTAGGCCGATAAATATGTTATATTTTAGTCTTGTTTTTAAAGCTGTATTTCAATCATTTGTTTTTATATTTGGTGTTAGCCGCCCTGAGCCCGGTCTTATATATCTTATATAAATTAAATTTTTTATTATTACCGTATTTTTTGCTCTATAAGACTCACTTTTTCCCTCCTAAAAAGTAAGGGGAAATGTGTGTGCGTCTTATGGAGCGAATGCAGGCTGCGCAGCTATCCCAGAAGCCAGAACTTTCACTGCACAGCGATCCCTCTTGCTGTTCTGGCTTCTGAGATTCAGAATATATTTTTTCTTGTTTTCCTCTGCCAAAAACTAGGTGCGTCTTTTGGTCTGGTGCGTCTTATAGAGCAAAAAATACAGTTATTATTAGGCATGGAGCCCAAGCGAGGCCCGTTTGCAAGCTGTGAGGCAGAGAGCGAGGGGAGTCTGTGGCTTGTGTTTCTCTTGAGAAACAAATGAGCGCATGGGGAAAACGGATCGCTCCATCGGTTGGAGCGAGGGTGCTGATAATGTCAAGGTTGCAGATTTGATCCCCGTTTGGGGCAGCTGCATCGTCTGGGGAACCACCTGCTACTAGAACATGGGAAGGCAAACTAAGGCCCGGGGGCCAGATCCGACCCAATTGCTTTCTAAATCCGGCCTGCGGACGGTCTGGGAATCAGCGTGTTTTTACATTAATGTGTCCTTTTATTTAAAATGCATCTCTTGGTTCTTTTTGGGGCATAGGAATTAGTTCATTATTTTTTTCAAAATATAGTCCAGCCCCCCACAAGGTCTGAAGGACAGTGGACCGGCCCACGGCTGAAAAAGTTTGCTGACCCCTGGACTAGAACTTATCTGTCTTCAGCTTCAGTTGAGGCAAGCAAGTCTGGGGAACCACCTGCCACTAGAACATGGGTAGGCAAACTAAAGCCCAGGGGCCGGATCCAGCCCAGTCGCCTTCTAAATCCGGCCTGCAGACGGTCCGGGAATCGGTGTCTTTTTACATGAGTAGAATGTGTCCTTTTGTTGAAAATGCACGGAAACGCCGTTGACATTCCCGCCGGAGTGGTAGCTATTTATCTACTTGCACTTTGATGTGCTTTCGGACTGCTAGGTGGGCAGGAGCAGGGACCGAGCAAGGGGAGCTCACCCCGTCATTGTGGGGATTCGAACCGCCGAGCTTCTGATCGGCAAGCCCAAGAGGCTCAGTGGTTTAACCCACAGCGCCACCCGATAGCCAGGTGCAAAATGCTAATTTTGAACACCGGTTACGCCGAATCTGCTTTGGCTGTCCTTATTGTCTGAGTGATTCCTGCAAAGCAGCAGATGTTTTTGCAACGTCCTTTAATCGTTCTCCTTTTCCCTCCCTTTGCAGAGCCACCTGTTTGGTCTCAGAGAAGCTTCCTTTTTCTGCCTGCTGGCACTTCGAAACTGTGAATCCTTCAAACTGCCCGGCGGCACCGAAACCTTCCTTTTTCGTCTCACCAAATGGGCAGATGATGCGCTGATAATGTCACCACGAATAAAGCCTCTTTTAGCGCACGGGGAAATGTGCTGTTCTTGTAGACGTTTTGCTTCCCTGCAGAGTCAAATGTCGCACAGATCACGGCGCAAAAATCTCACACGTTGGCCGATGTGGGAGCCGTTTCTGCGCACAGGTCTCGGGTTCGAAAACGCCACTTTGCGGTGGCCTGTTTCACGTTGCCGACTGGGATGCCATCGGAATTTCAGCAATTTAGGTCCCATCTGCCCTTTACATTTGAAGCGGAATCATTGAGGCTTTTGTCCCCCAAAATCCTGGGAACTGTAGTTTGCAAAGGGCTGTTAGGAGACCCCCATTCCCCTCGCAGAGCTGGAGTTTCCAGAGGAGTTATATTCCAGAAATCATAGTTCTGTGGGGGGGAATAAACGTCTTCTAACAACTGCAGTTCCCAGTATTCTTTTTGCAGGAAGCCATGTCTGTTTATGATGCTGCCTTAAATGCAGAGGGCACCTTCCGCCGTTGCTACTTCCACGATACCCGTGAAGCGTCACAATTCTGGATTCACGGCGTTAGAAACTCAAGATATAAAAGCCAGGCGCCAAATGACTCTTTAAACCAGGGTTGCGGTGGCCAAAACACAAGGTCTAGTTGCCATTTCGGGGCAAGACGGCTGCTCTAAAGCATGGAGGGGCGAACTAAGGCCCAGGGGCTGGATCCGGCCCAATCGCCTTCTCAATCCGGCCCGCAGACGGTCCGGGAATCAGCCTGTTTTTACATGAGTAATCCCTTTATTTAAAATGCACCTCTGGCTTATTTGTGGGGCCTGCCTGGTGTTTTTACATGAGTAGAACGTCTGCTTTTATTTAAAACGCATTTTTTTTCGTGAAAGTGTGCGGGTGTCGATCCTTCCGCCTCCATGCAGAAGGGCCAGGGCCGGATTTAGGTTTGATGCGGCCCTCAGCTCCTGAAGGTAATGGGGCCCTTTATATGTCCAGCTGTCCTTTGTCCACAACAAATTGTCACTGTTTTTTTGGGGTTGAATAGATGCTATATGGTCATTTATGGACCTAACAGGTATCTCAAGCCATTTGCATACCACAAAATATGTATTTTATCCAAGTCATTGTTGAACTGAAATACAATTAAGAAGAAGTACATTAACTGTGAAATACAATTAAGAAGTATATTCATAGTGAAATAATTATTAAGCTCCAACTTAAAATGATTTTTTATTCAGAACAAACTGAATCATGCAAACACATTGGTATTTGGCGATAGCAAAAGGTCCTTTAGAAACACAATTTACAAAGACTCATAATCTAGTCTCTAGAAACTTGCTCTAACATGAAATAATAATAGGTGTAAATAATGAGTAGGCAAACTTAGTCCTGGGGGCCGGATCCGGACCAATCGCCTTCTCAATCCGGCCCCTGGACAGTCCAGGAATCAGTGTGTTTTTACATGAGTAGAATGTGCGCTTTTATTTAAAATGCATCTCTGGGTTATTTGTGGGGCATAGGAATCCATTCATATTTTTTTACAAAATACAGTCCGGCCCCCCACAAAGTCCGAGGGACAGTGGACCGGCCCCCTGCTGAAAAAGTCTCCTGACCCTTGCTCCAAAGACTTACTCCCCAACACAACTTTTTGCTTCCTGGAATTTGTCCCGGTAAAAATATCGCAGGTAGAATCCTACAGGGTGCGTATTGCAGGTGCGTGAAAACGGCCCGGATCCGAGGATCCACCAGGCAGGCCACTTGCGGGTGGCGGGTTGCAACGGGGGCTGAGAGCTGGGTGCGAAATGCGCCGGGCGGATTTCGAACCCTGAAATTTTGGGGTTTGGGCTGAATTTGAACCCTGGCGAGTGGCTGGGGACACTCAGCCAGATGGGCAGGGTATAAATAATTTTTTATTATTATTATTATTATTATTATTATTATTATTATTATTATTATTATTATTTGCACCGGGAGAATCAATCCTAGTGCGGCATTCGATCTGTACAGCAGGACGACGGCAAGTGGCCATTTTTTCTTCCTTCAAATCACCTTTTTAAGAAGAACCCAAGAGCGTAAATTTGGTTAATCAAAACGGACGCGTATAAATTGGTTAATCCAGAATTGATGAGAAATCTCTTGGGGGCCTCACAAGCAGCGGAAGACTACAATTCCCATCAGCCCCTGCACCCAGCATGGCCCGCAGCCAGGAAGTTCTAAGCCGGCAATGTTTGGGGAGACATTTTTCCACCCAGAGGCAGATTTAGGGTAGCAAGGTGTCCAAAATGGGGTTCTCAAGCCATCGGCCCTTTAGGTGCATTTCTCACCTGCTTTGCACAGACAGGTGTGCCAAAAATCTCTGCTTATTGCGTTCCTAGGAGCCTCAACCACTAATAATAATAATAATAATGATGATGATTTTTATTTATACCCCGCCCTCCCCAGCCAAGACCGGGCTCAGGGTGGCTAGCTAGCACCAGGTATAAAACCATTGAAATTAAAACATTCTTTTAATTTATGCTAGTAAACAGATAAGAAAAATAAGGGATCGTAAAAAATATAAATTAATTTCTGTAAGGATATAGAACATTACTTGCATATGGTTTTTGTTCCTACGGTTTATATTTTTGCTTCTTCAAGAAGACGTGCACCATATTTGTTATTTAAGATTATCAATAAAGCATCGACCAAAAAGGAAACACACACACACACAAAAAAATTACAGTTCCCATTATTCTTTTGCCGGGACGTCCTTTAAATGGAATTTCTTACGTTTTTCTCTGCCAAGTTTGGGGGTCGCTGGGTGAGATGTGGGGGGTACACCACTGTCCCATCACGAAAGCTTTTTAATTAATTTAATTTTAAAAGACAATTTTCCGGTTTTGGAGCATTTGCATACATAATTTAGAGTGATTCCATCATGCTAAGGCCAAATAATTGCTAAATTGCAACACGTACAATTTATGCACTGGCAGAGCACTCAGGATAAGCGCGTCTACTCGGAAGTAAGTTCCACAGGGCTGACACTCTGGGGTAAGAAAGAGAGGTATTTTTTTGAGCATTACTTTTGAGTAGCACTGTAAAAAGAGTCCTAGAAAGCCATTTCCCCCCCCCCCCTTTTCTTTCACATTCTGAATTGCATTTGTGCATCTATTGCAACATTTAGGGGTAATAATAATAATAACAAGTATTAAATGGTGTTGTTAATTAACAGGAGGCATAAAACACCTAATGGAAACTGCGGGTTTTGCCAATATTTAGGGTTTTCTTCCATATTTCAAAACGTGAAAATCCAGACACAAAGGCTTTTTTAATTATTATTTTCTGGCTCAACAGCTTTTGAGCGGAAAAAAACCACTTTTTTATTTTTATTTTAAGAAGTTTTTTTAAAGGAAAATTGCCAAAAACAGTTTCCGACGGCAGAATCGGGGGAAATTCTGGATGTAACTAATATTGAGCTGGTCAAGGTAAGCAGAAGGAGAATTTGCACCTAGTATGGGAAAGGCAGAAATTCACCGGTTAAGCACTGCTTGGAGGGAAAACCTCACCTGTTGAATTTCTTCCTGCTCTGACAGCACAGGAGCCCTAAAAAAAGGGGGGGAGATATTGCATATTGGGTGAAAACGCTTTAATTTTTTAAAAGGGGGGGTGCAGAATAGAAATTTGGGGCTCCTCGTTCACTTTTGGGGGTTTCCGTTTAATTAAATCACACTCCTAACGAGCCCCACCGAAATGATTGGCTCTCAAATTAATTCAGTGGGTCTACCCCCTTAGCACCGAGATGGTTTGCCCTTGGAGAGAAGGAAACCTCACCTGTTGAACTGATGCATCACCTGTTGAATTCCTTCCTGCCCTAAAAAAAGAGACCAAAATGTTGCATATGAGGTGGAAAGTATTTTTTTTTTTGTTGGGGGGCACAGAACAGAAACTTGGGGGGCTTCTTTCCCACTTTTTTTGGGGGGGGGTCCCCATTGCATTAAGCCCTACTGAAATGGCTACTGAATTCAGTGGGTCCCTGCAGGTGTCAGCTCCCAGCCCCCCATTCTTAGGGGGGGGGTGTTAAAGAATGGGGTGCTTCTCTCCCCCCCAAATCCCATCCCACCCTCTTGCTTCTTCTGCCCCCCAACCCCCTCGGGGCTGGCTGGCTGGCTGGCTAGCTGGTTGCCGTGGGGCGGGGCTTGTGGGGCGGAGAGGGGCGGGGGTCGCGTGCTTTGGGACCACGTGGCGGCGACTGCCGGGGGTTGGGGGGGCGAGGAAGATGGCCAAGGCGCCGGGGGGAGCTGGGGGGCCGAGAGGAGGCGGAGGAGGAGGGGGCCCCCGATGCCCTCCTTTGGGGTGAGCTTGCAATAACTTGGGGGGCGCGCGGGGGGTTGCACTTTTGCAAGCTGGGGGGTCACGCATTGCATGCATGCAAAGGGGGCGAAGGTCCCGCTGCAAACAATGGGGTCAGTGTGGGTCACCGTGCATGCAAAGGGGAAGGGGGTCTTGCAAAAGTGGGGGGCAGGGGGTCGGTCGGGAGGGAGCTTTGGGGGGCAGGGGTGGGTCGGGGGAGTGTGATATGGGGCAGGTGGGAGTTAGGGAGTTGCAAGGGGTCCAGGGGAAGGGATATGGGGGTCAGATCTAGGGGGTGGGTCACTGTGCACGCAAGGGGAAGGGGGTCTTACAAAAGTGGGGGGCAGGGGGTGGGTCGTGGGGAGCGTGATATTATGGGGCAGGTGGGAGTTACTGGAAGGTAGGGGAGTTGCAAGGGGTCCAGGGCAAGGGATATGGGGGTCAGATCTAGGAGGCTTGTTTGGGATGTGGGGCTGCTGCTAAGGGGGTGGGGGGCTATAGGGGAAGGAGATGGGGGGCTGCAGGGTGGAAGCAAGGGGGCAGGAGGGTTGGGGGCTGCTATGGGGAGAGGGAACAGGTGGGTGGGGAAGCTGGTGTGGGGTGAAGTGTTTTGTGGGGGTCTGGCAAGTGTTGGGGGGCGGGCGATGGGAGCAAGCGGGCATGGGATCTGTGGGGCAGAGGAGGGAAGGGGGAGGTTAGGGGGCGGAGGGAGGGGCTCCATTTAAGCCAATCGGGCAGTTATGGGGCGTCAGAGGGGAGATGTGGGTCGGAGGGTTCATAGGGGGGTGTTTAACATTAAGGGGGGGTAGTTGTGGGTTCTATGGGGCTAGGTGGCCATGGGGCGAGTTGTGGGGATGTGGGGAGGAGCCATAGGGGGCGTGGAGATGGTGGAGGTGTGGGGTGGACCAGCCCTATAGCGGGGGTATACTGGCAAAACTGGGGGTGAAGGAAGCTATTATTATTATTATTAGAATTTGGATGTGGGGAGAAGAAGGGGCTCGCTTTGGGGCGAGGGGATTTTTTTTAGTACGAGTGTCAGGGAGCTGGCGGCCGCATTCACACGTTCGGGCATCTCGCGTCGAGCGGAAGAATATTGCGAGGCGGAACTCGTGAGGGGGGAAGAGCGAGACTTGCGTGTCGTGACGTTGTACACGTGTCCGGCTTTCTAATCGAGAGGGGAGAGACTTGTGAGGGGAAAAGCGAGACTCGCGACGTTGAACACGTGTCGAGCCTTTTTATGTGGGGTGGGGACTCGTCTTCGCGTATACACGCGTGTCCCGCCTTTGTATAGGGAGAGGAAAGGCGAAACTCGTCTTGGGCCGTTGTTGGTCGCGTTCCGACGTTACACTCGTGTCGGACTTTGTGCCTTAATGGCAGGAGGCTTCGTTCACACGCGTCGGGGCGTTTTGTTGTGAGGCAGCTGTCTCGTTTTTTATTCCCGGTGTGTGTTGGGGGGAAAGAGTGTTGGTGTGTTTCGTCGCGCGTTCACGTGTCTTCGGCTAGACACGTGTTTTCCCTTCCATGAGGGGAAAACAACCTGGGACTATATTTCCCTGCCTGGAGCGGAGGGATACCTCCTTCGAAAAAAGCGCCTCGAGCGAATTGGCGGGAAAACAAGGCGGACGCTTTGCGTATATAAAAAAAACCGTCCGCCAACGGCTTTTCGTGCGCGCGCCCGCGGCGGAGGCCGAGTTCACGCGAGAGGATGGAACGCTTGAGGGTCGCGCGCGGGATGATGAATGGAGCCGCCGTGGTGGGCGGGGCGAGACGAGCCAATGGGGGCCTACGTACGCACGCACATTCCGTACGTCGGGCGCGTACGTCGCCGCAGCGCCCCCTAGCGAGCAGGTGGCGCAGCGCAGGTCGTGATTGACAGCTCGCTTTTTCCCGGGGAACGTTCCATTCCCGTTTGCAGCCGGCGGAGGCGCTTTTGCAAAGCAGCAGCAGCAGCAGCCAGGCTGGCCTTGCAAGCCCGAGCGGACCTCGCAGTCGCCAGCAGCAGCTGCAGCAAGCAAGCAGAACCGAGCCGAGCCAAGCACCGCTGCAACCCTGGCAGGGCGAGACCACGGATCTGCCAGGCAGGCAGGAGCCAGAGGAGGAGGAGGTGGCTGGGCCGAGGCCGAATCCGACCCGCCGGGCCTCATGGAAGCGATGGATCGGAAGAGGTGGGAGTGCTCAGCTCTCCCGCAGGGATGGAAAAGGGAAGAAGTGACCAGGAAATCGGGGCTCTCCGCTGGCAAGAGTGATGTCTATTATTATAGGTGAATGTGGGGGGGGGGCGGGAGGAAGGAGGGGGGGGGGGTTTTTGGAGGGGGGTGTTTACGCTGCCTGCAGCCGGCCTTTCTTCCTTCCTGCCTGTCTTCCATCGCTGCTGCAAAAGACGCTGTCAAGACGTCGTGAAAGACAACTGTGGACATGCCCTTTCGCTGCAACCCTTGCATGGCGGGGGGGGGGGGCCTTGCAGATGGTGACGGGGGTCCAGCGAGATCTGCTTCTTCCCGCTTGCTTATGCAAGAAGGGGGTGCTGAGAGGGGTGGCTGGGGGGCGACCCCCAGTTGCAGTGGCACGAATCGGGGCTGTTCTGCGGGAGGCGTTGCAGGCGGATTACGGCTTCCTGGGGGGGGGGGAGAGAAAAAGAAAAAAGAGAGACTGAGAGGTAGAGAAGGAAGGACGGAAGGAGAGAGAGAGAAGGAAGGGGAGAAAGAGAATTCGTGATAGTCCCCTTGCAAATCGCCGCCACTCAGTGCTAGTTTTGATTTTGCAAAAGATTTGGGGGGGAAGCAGGCGGGTTGCGGGGTGAGTTTCAGATTGAATGGGCACCCTATTGAATTTTTTATTGGGGGGGGAGAGAGAGAATACATGGAATTATTGCCTGCGTGCGCTTTAGAGGGTTGCAACCCCGTTGTACTGGTGTTGGAAGGGGGAGTGGGAATATTCCTGCAGCGAAAAGATAATTTCTCTGTCTTTTTGCATTGAGGTTATGGGGTGTCTGCGTTGGCCGAGGGGTGTCTCTGATGCACGACCCCCCTCCCAGGTGGGGGCAACGTAAACGCGGAGCTTTTCCGCCTAGAAAATTGTGGCTGTGCTGCATGGGGACACTGTGACAGTTCGGGAGTCGTTCACATAGCAACGGATTGACAGATGAATGCAGGAAATAATAACCCCCTCCCCCCCCCCCGGTGCTGCTTGCACCAAGGTTTATTACCGGGGGGGGCAGGAACAGAACCCCCGTTGCAGCCAAGTTCTTGGTATTAGAAAGGAGGAATGCAGCCCTTAGATAATAAAATAAAAAATTGGGAAGCTGTCGCTGCAGATTGTCTTCCGGTTATTGGCTCCCTTGCCAGCTGCTGGAATCCAACCCCCCCCCTTGCATATGTGAGGTTCTTTGAGGAGGGGGCTGATCTTTGCAGGTGGATCCCCCACTAGTGCCCCCCCCCCTGGACAGACTGGGGAGGGGGCTGAACTGTTCATAGGGGTCCCATTTCTACAGCCAACCTGGGGTGGGTTGTTTCACCGGGGTCTCTCAAAATGCTATTTCATCCAGGGGTTTTTGGGGGGGGGACTGCAGCTGTCGCAGGTTAGATATGCGGTGGTGTGCGGGCTATAGGTGCGCTGTGGGGCATTTGGGGGGGGGGGTTCCTGTCTCATAATAGCCAGCAGGCAGTAGAAGCAATTTCAGCCTGTTTTGTTATTTGGGGACGGTGTGTGTGTGTGTGTGTGTGTGTGTGAGCCTGTTGCATTGAGAGAGGTCCGTTAAAGAGCATCTTTCTATGGCTGAAGTTATTCAGGGATACCCCACTGTGAATAACAATGTTTTTTTTAATTTATTTTTTAAATATAATGATTTTTATTAGTTTTCAATTACAGTCCACTAATGGCCTCATTATAACAATGCCAGTTTACGATACAATTATTAATACCAGTCGTTCAAATACCAAATGATATAATTTGGATAAAGTGGGCCCCCATGTGCTAGATTTGATTGTTTTATTTATTTCTGCGCTCCAAAATCTTACTAAGTTCCGTTTTTGTTTTATTATTTATACCCTGCCAATCAGGCTGGGTTTGTGAAGAGCTTTAAAGTCTCCTGTTGTTGTTGTTGTTGTTGTTGTTGTTGTTGTTGTTGTTGTTGTTGTTGTTGTTTCCTGTTGTTGTTGTTGTGTCTCTTGTTGGTGGTGGTGGAACGCTCTGTCCCAAGAGACTAGGGCCCTGCCGGATTTGACATCTTTCCGCAGGGCCTGCAAGACAGAGCTGTTCCGCCAGGCCTTTGGCCAGGGCACAGCCTGACTCCCTCCTTTGGCAATCTTCACAGAACTTTAGCCTAATGGTTGCCATCAGTTTGATTTGAATTAATTTTAGAATGAAATGATTTTAGAATGTTGTACTATTTTAATGTTAGCCCTGAGCCTGGCTTCGGCTGGGGAGGGCGGGATATAAATAAAATTTATTATTATTAATTTATTATTGTTAATGCCCCACTCTGGGCAACACAAAAACATAATAAAACATCAAACGTTAATAATGACCATCTGATCCAATCCCAAAAAAGTCACAGTAAGTTTAAAACAAAGCAATATTCACTCATCCATTAGGCATATAATAGTAAACATTGAAATTGAACATCTGCAAATCGCATAGTTTCCTGTTGTTTCCGTGGGGTGGCATGTACGGGTGGCATCGGTGGATGGCGAGGGCTGTCTTGGTGTGCCTTTGCCGGTTTGCAGCAAAGTTTGTTCCGAAGAACCGCGACGTTCGTGCAACAATCATGCCGTTTGTACCGCGGTCGGGAATGTTCTCCAGCCCAGAGGTTGCAGTCTCTTTGGCGCAGCCTTCCCGGAGCCAGCGTTGCAGCGAACCAATGCGAATTTTGCCTTTTGCAAAGTGCTTGCGAACCTCTCTCTATCCTCCAGCCCCGGCGTAATAGGCGCTTGAATCATAGAGTTGCGAGGGAACCCCAGAGGTCATCCATCCCAACCCGCTGCAAAGCAGGAATCTGCGCTGAAGCATCTATGACCGATGGCCGCCCGACCTCTGTGCTTGGAAACCTTCAAGGATGGAGAGTCCACAACCACCATGGAGGGACTGGTGTCGAGTCGGAATCTCTTGTAACTTGAAGCCCTGGGTTCGAGATTATTTGGATGAGATTTGGGAGCCCGGACTATGCAACCTGATGGGATATGAGGCCACGGGCGAACTCTGCATGCCGTCGACTCTGGTCTTGTGTTCTTGGACGTAGAACAGGGGCTGTGGGAGCTCTTTGCAGCCTAGGGGCCACTTTTTCTTCCTGGCAGCCTTCCGAGGGCCACATGCCGTGGTGGGCGGGGCCGTGGTGGGAGTGGGCGGGGCAAAGGCTTGCCGGTTTTGCCTTTGCCCAGTACAATTTTCACACAAGGGACACACACACGCACCCAGTTCTCCCTGGCAAGCACATTTACACCTGCGCATGGAAGACACTTCCAAGGGCCAGAACGGGAAGCGCGGGGGCCGTATTCATACTTTCCCAGAATCCTCTGCAACACAGAAGGGCTTTCCTTACAGAAAGAAAGTTTGGAAACGGCCCCTCTGCCTAACCCATTGTTTAATTCTCAGGGGTCTTTTTTGCAGTCTTCAAAAAAAGCAAGCCCCTTGCGTGGTTTTTTCTTTCTTTTCCAGGGTCTGAAAAATGTCTGGTGTCTGGAGCCAGAAAGGGGAGGTGCAACCAAGCTGGCTTTTATTAATAGGAGCCGGGATCCATTTGCAAAACCTTTTTTCCCCCTTCCCTTCCTCGCTAAAGAGAGGAACAAAGAGATTTCTGCTTGCCCGTGCAGAGTTGGGACATATGGAAAGATTGTTTGGGCACCTTGAATAGGGGCTGCATTCATCTTAATCTCCCGCCCCGTGCTCCCAAAAGTCTGAATTTGCAAGTTGAGCACTTTAAATAAAAGAGCGAAAGAATCGCAAAGGGGGGGGGGAGGTTTAACCCGCTTTTTATATTTTGTTCCTCGGCGGCTGGGGCAAGCCATTGAAAACCTCACAAAGCGAGCGTACTTCGAGGAGCGGGAGGGGAGCGTGCAGAATCGTTTCTCAGCTGCTTTCTCCTTTTTCTTTACAATGAAAAATAGTGGTTTCAGGCTCGGGGGGGGGGGGGAGGAGTCGCACAGGCAAAAGTCGCTTTGCGCTCGCTGTTCACAAAAGGGAGACATATTCCCTTGTTTCCAGGCCCCACAATGGGAGCCTTCTCTCTCCTGCCGAAGTTCAGAGTTGCGCGGGTATCGAGTTTCGGAGGCTTTTTACGCACTTTTATTTTTTCCGGACGCGCTGAAATTCTGCGTTTGCTCGGCTTTTTGTGGGGTGTTTGTGTGTGTGTGTCTAGGGGGTTGTGAATTGAGAGCTCCGGAAACAAGCGCTGAAAATTCAGCCTGTTGGGAAAGTTGAGTCGGTCCTAGGAGGTCAGTAAGGAGATGCTTGTGTACGTATTTGAACAGCAAACTTGTTCCTGCAGATTTATGGAGAAGGGAGAAGGCAATGGCCATCAAGTGAAGATTCCTGGGTGTCTCCGCCATCTTGGGGCTGCATCCCTGGAGATCCTAGAATCCTGACTTTCTTGAGAATCCTGACTTTTCTCAAGACCCCACCCTGTAGAATTCTGCCTTTCTGTTTTATATCTGCACAAGCGGAATGAATTTCGGGAGCAAAGATGCTTTTGCGCAGCGAATTGGGAATCGTTTTGATTGCAAACGTTATATATCGACTTGCCCTGCTTCTTCTTAAAAGTGACGTGGGCCATTCATAACGTGAGTTCCACAGGACGGGGGTCAAAGTGCGTCAAAACGGTCCAGATCCGGGGATCCCCAGGCATGCACCTGCAGATGGCGACAATCCTGGCGCCCTGGCGTCTTCGCTTGGTTGCTAGCGGCCAATAAAGGGAAAGGGACCCCTCACCTTAGGTCCAGTGGTGGCCGACTCTGGGGCTGTGGCACTCATCTCTCTTTACTGGCCGAGGGAGCCGGCGTACAGCTTCCGGGTCATGTGGCCAGCAGGACTAAGCTGCTTCTGGCAAACCAGAGCAGCGCACGGAAGCGCCGTTTCCCTTCCTGCCGGAGCAGTACCTATTTATCTACTTGCACTTTGACATGCTTTCGAATTGCTAGGTTGGCAGGAGCAGGGACCGAGCAACGGGAGCTCACCCCGCCGCGGGGATTCGAACCGCCGACCTTCTGATCAGCAAGTCCTAGGCTCTGTGGTTTAACCCACAGCACCACCCGTGTCCCACGCAAGCAGCCAATAGCCGGGTGCAAAATGCGTCTGGCCCCTGGCTAATTCCAAACAGTGACTCTCTCCGCCATCTCCCTCCTTCAGTTGTTTTAGCAGTAAAGCACTTCTCTTTCGCGCTTGTGGGCTTTGGGTACACCTGCCAGAGGTACATAGGGATTAGATGCAGCCCTCCAAGCCTTTTTCCCTGGCCCTTGGCCCTCACTGGGCCTGCTCCTGTGCTTTTGGCTGGCTGGAATGCGCACCTTAACGGCGATCATTCCTCTCGCTCGCCCGGATTAAAGGACAAGGGTTTGGCGTCCAGAAACCTCGTTCTGTGGTTTAACCCACAGCGCCTCCCATTGCAAAACAAAAAAACGGTAAGAGCCTCACCCGTTGCTGCAACGAATTTGCATACGGCCCTGCTCTCTAGAGCCATGTGGCCCTCAAAAAGTTCCCTGCGATGGGAGGAGACGGAAGAAGTTTTCTGCTTTTTCTTTGCTTTGCGGCTGTGTTGTTTTCCTAGGGCAGCTCTGCCCCAAACGGATTTTGTTTCGCTGCACCTGGTTCGCCCTCGTGCTGACGCCCCCAGAAGCCATAATTTCTCTCCCTCCCCGTCCCTCTTTTTTTTCCCCTTTCCCCCCAGCCCGAGCGGGAAGAAATTCCGGAGCAAGCCGCAGCTGGCCCGTTACCTCGGCAACTCCATGGACCTGAGCACCTTCGACTTCCGGACGGGAAAGATGCTCATGAGCAAAGTGAACAAGAACAGGCAGAGGATGCGCTATGACTGCTCCAGCCAGGCCAAGGTGAGTCCCGGTCTCTCTCCCCCCTTTCCGGAGCCCCATAGCGCTTGACCCTCGCCATGCCAGCCTCCCTAGGCCTTTTGTGCGAAAGACAGCCCTACTACACTGCAGGCAACACAAAAAAACACACACAACTTGCTCCATGTGGCATTTGCCTCTTTGGGTGGGTCATAAGGAAAGGGTTAAAATAGATGTGATTGGCCAGTGAGAATGCAAGGGGGGAATAAAAGTTGGAGTGGGAGGTTTTGAAAGTGAGTTGAGTTGAGTTGAGTTCAGAGTTGAGGTTTGGGAGTTGAAGAAAGAAGAGGGAGGTTTAGGTGTGGGTTGGTAGAGTTGTATTGTGAGAGAGTGAGAGGAATTGCTAGGTGGAGTCAGATAGATAGTTGGAATAATCAGTTTAAAGTTGCCAGGAACTAAGATTTAAGAAACTGACAAGAAAAATTAACTGAAACCATAAGCTTGTCCCTGCATTTAAAAATAAACTTGATTATTTGTTCATGTTAACAACTGACCGGACTCCGTGTGTCCCCGTGAGATACGGGGTGGTGGCAGCGGAAAAAGCAATCGCAGTGGCAGCACAGGGTCAATAGACCGTCAAACGTCCCGGGGCCCTGTGTGTGATCGCCACACTCCGTTAAGGCAAGGGTGCTTAACCTCTGCAGTCTCCATAAATATTCACTCCACTCCTCCCAAGGAGGAGGAGATTTGGGGAGGGTATGGGGCTGGAGTTTCATTGCAGAAGCACAAATCTTCCCTTTCTTCCAAGAAACGGGCTTTGAAAAAGTTGTCCCTAAGGATACAGTGGAACCTCGGTTTTCGAACATAATCCGTTCCGGAAGAACAGGGCCTTCTCTGCAGTGGCTCCCCGCCTGTGGGATGCCCTCCCAAAGGAAGTTTGCCTGGCGCCTTCATTATACACCTTTAGGTGCCAGGCAAAAAATGTTCCTTTTTAACCAGGCCTTTGGTTGATCTTATTGACATCTAGCAGCCTTTTGGAAAGTGGTTTTTTTGGGGGGGGGGGTTATTGGGTTATAGTTTTTGGTTTGATTTTATATGTTGTGGTCTTGTTTGTGAACTGCCCTGAGACTTCCAGATATAGGGTGGTGTATAAATTGAATGAATGAATGAATAACGTCCGAAAATCAAAGGGCGGTCGACGAAATCCATTGAAAAAATAGAGACGCACACCTCAGAAGCCGTTTGACTTCCAAGGCGCGTTCGAAAACGGAAGCACTCACTTCCGGGTTGTTGGTGTTCAGGTTCTGAATTGTTCGTCAACTGAGACGTCCGAGAACCGAGGTTCCGCTCTAAAACAAAACAGCTGTAAGTTTAGTTTGGAGATGGTATTTAACAGCAGTCAGATCAAATCCAAGAAACAAGGAATATTTGTGTGATAATTTGGATGCCAGGAAACAGGGACTTACGTTCACATGTGGTGGGCGTGTAAATATATACAGTGGTACCTCGGGTTACATACGCTTCAGGTTACAGACTCCGCTAACCCAGAAATAGTACCTCGGGTTAAGAACTTTGCTTCAGGATGAGAACAGAAATTGTGCTCTGGCGGCACGGCAGCAGCAGGGAGGCCCCATTAGCTAAAGTGGTGCTTCAGGTTAAGAACGGACCTCCAGAACGAATTAAGTACTTAACCCAAGGTACCACTGTACAATTATTATTTTTTGGCAAAGGTTGTTTAAGGAGATTTCAGAAAAACCACTGGGTGAAAAGTTCAGAGGTGGCATGATGGTTATCGATTTACAATGGGGTGGTGGAAGGTTCGCAGGCTAGGAAGGGCTTGCTCGCAAGTTTATCGACAGCTGCACGAGTTCAGGAAGTGGGAGAAGGGGCAAGGTGAAGCATCAAGGTGCGCCGTTTTCGATCTGTTGGGGTCACCTGCCTCTCCGTCATTCTGTTTCCAGGGCAAACCTGACCTGAACACTGCGCTCCCTGTCCGGCAGACGGCGTCGATTTTCAAGCAACCCGTCACCAAAATTACAAACCACCCAAACAATAAAGTCAAAACGGACCCCCAAAAGGCAGTCGACCAACCCCGCCAGGTAAGCGGGTCCTGGTGGGCGCACACCTGTGTGATATGTATTTAGTGAGTCTGTGTTTGCCTGAGCTGGAGTCTGGATTAAGGATTCTGAGCTCCTCATGACGTCCAGTCCCAGGACATTTTCAGGATTTCCTGTGTGTCTGTAGCATTTCTTCCTGTCCTCGTTCAAATGAAGTTTTTGGATACCTGTATTTTGGGAATAGGGGACGCGGGTGGCGCTGTGGGATAAACCACAGAGCCTAGGGCTTGCCGATCAGAAGGTCGGCGGTTCGATTCCCCGCAATGACGGGGTGAGCTCCCGTTGCTCGGTCCCTGCTCCTGCCAACCTAGCAGCTCAAAAGCACGTCAAAGTGCAAGTAGATAAATAGATACCGCTCCGGCAGGAAGGTAAACGGCGTTTCTGTGCGCTGCTCTGGTTCGCCAGAAGCGGCTTAGTCCTGCTGGCCACATGACCTGGAAGCTGTACGCCGGCTCCCTCGGCCAGTAAAGCGAGATGAGCGCCGCAACCCCAGAGTCGGCCACGACTGGACCTAAGGGCCAGGGGTCCCTTTACCTTTATCTACCGTATTTTTCGCTCTGTAAGACGCACCAGACCACAAGACACACCTGGCTTTTGGAGGAGGAAAACAAGAAAAAAAATATTCTGAACCTCAGAAGTGCAGTGAAAGCAGCAATCCCTCTTGCTCTTCTGGGTTCTGGGATAGCTGCGCAGCCTGCATTCACTCCATAAGACGCACACACATTTCCCCTTAATTTTTAGGAGGGAAAAAGGGAGTCTTATAGAGCAAAAAATACGGTATTTTGGGAATAAGTTGTCCTCAATCGATCAGTATGAAAATATGCTTTAACTGACACCCTGTTCTCATATTATATTTCCTCTGTGCCGTGAGTAGCTTCAGAAACATCTGTCTAGAACAACAGCGTGCAAATTAATATTTTCTTCCCTTCCAATCCTTTTAAATTGCTTTTGGAAGTACTTTAGTGGTAGGGATAACATCCCTTTACGGATGCAGAATAGCATCTAGTAATTCTTGCTGCTGACAGCTGTCGGTCTAAAGGTAAACATTGACTACAGATGTTACGGAATCAGAAAAGGGTCGGCAGTGTGTTTTATTTCACGTGATTTGCCTTCCTCTCGGTTGCAATGAAACCTCAAAGCTGTTGACGAAAAACATCATTAGTGGTTATCTTCTGGGGGTTTTTGTGGGGAGGGGGAAGCTATTGTTCTTCCAAACCATTAAATATTTCCCCCTTCCCCTTGCTTTACCCATAAAATCCAACTGGCATTCAAGTCGGAGTTAATAATTTTAAATAAATGAAACTTAGAAAGGATTCTCTCTGGCTGAGAGCCAGGACTGGACTGTGTGCGCGTGTAGACTTAAAAGCACATGGCTTCTCCCCACCTGCACACAAAAAACTAAAAGAACCGTGTGAAATATAGTTTTCAACTTGCACAGCTACAGTTCCCAGCGCCCTTAGCAAACAACCCTTTCCCAAGGATTCGCACCATGTGCTTTTAAATGTGTGGGCAGCTGGTGTTTTTGTGCCGCTCGTGATGTTCAGAGAAATGTGCTTAACGGGTCGTTCTTTCTCTCTTTCCCTCTTTTCTGTAATTCGCTCTATGCGGGGCTGCCCTTGAAGCTGTCCCAGAAACTCCAGCGGATGCAGAATGCTGCAGCGAGGCTCCTCCTCATGCTCCTCTGCCATGGGAGCATATTCACCCAGTGCTTTTCCAGCTGCACTGGCTCCCGGTGGAGTACAGGGTCAGATTTAAGGTGCTGCTTTTGACCTTTAAAGCCCTTCACGGCCTAGGACCCTCGTACCTCCGGGACCGCCTCTCCTGGTATGCCCCACGGAGAGCCTCAAGGTCCATAAATAGCAACACCCTAGTGGTCCCGGGCCCTAAGGAAGTTAGATTGGCTTCAACCAGAGCCAGGGCCTTTTCAGCTCTGGCTCCAGCCTGGTGGAACGCTCTGCCTCATGAGACCAGGGCCCTGCAGGATCTGATTTCTTTCCGCAGGGCCTGTATGTCAGAGTTGTTCCGCCTGGCCTTTGGCTTGGAGCCAATTTGATTCCCTCCCTCTCTTTCTTTTTTCCTTTCCTTCTCCTCCTGCGTTGAGGCTACATTTTAATATTTTAATGTTGTGTTTTAATTTTGTTTTTAAGTTGTAATCATTCAACTTGTTTTTATTATTGCTTGTAAGCCGCTCTGAAGACGCTATCACTACCACTCTCCATGCTGCTCTGTTCCATCTGGAGCAGCCGGGGAGTTATGTGAGGCTGCTGTTTGTGGATTTTAGCTCTGCTTTTAACACTATCCTCCCCCATAGACTGGTGTCCAAGCTAGAGGCGATTGGACTCTCCAACTCCACCTGTCTCTGGGTTTTGGACTTTTTGTCAGAACGTTCTCAGAGGGTTAGAGTAGGGTCACATATGTCCACAGCCCTTAGCCTTAACACCGGCTCACCACAGGGTTGTGTGTTGAGTCCCCTGCTCTATACTCTCTATACGTATGATTGTACAGCCATTTATTCCAGCAACAAAATCATCAAGTTTGCTGATGACACGACGGTGGTGGGGCTCATTTCAGGAGGGGATGAGTCCGCCTATCGGGACGAGGTGGAGCGGCTTTGTGCTTGGTGTGGAGAGAACAATCTGGCTCTTAATACGACTAAGACCAAGGAATTGGTGGTGGATTACAGGGAAAAAAAGGCGGACATTCAGCCCTTGTATATCAACGGGGAACGGGTGGAGAGGGTGGCGGAATTCAGGTTTTTGGGAGTGACTATCGATCAGGGCATGACTTGGAGCGCAAATACCACTGCGCTGGTGAAGAAGGCCCAGCAGAGAATTTATTTCCTCAGACTTTTAAAGAAGAACAATCTGAGTGAGAGACTGCTGGTGTCCTTCTACCGAGGCTCCATAGAGAGCATTCTCACATACTGTATTTGTGCCTGGTTCTCCAGCTGTACAGCTAGGAAGAGGAAGGTGCTCCAGAAGGTCATAACCACAGCCCAAAGGATTATTGGTCATCCCCTCCCATCTTTGGAAGAACTGTACGGTTCCCGTTGTCTTAGGAAAGCAAACAATATCCTGCAGGATGCATCTCACCCGGGACACAGTCTGTTTGTACTACTGCCTTCTGGCAGGAGATACAGAAACATCAAGTCAAGGACAAATAGACTGAAAAATAGTTTCTATCCAAGAGCTGTGGCCTTCTTAAATGCAGTAACTCGATAGTGTGACCTGGGAGTTTGATGGGTGTGGGTGTGGGTGTGGCTGGAATGTGGTTTGTTTGGTTGTTGTTGTTGTTTTGCTTTTGTTGTTTTTAAGGGATGGCATCCAATTTCGTTGCACTTGTGCAATGTTGCACTTGTGTAATGACAATAAAGAATCTATCTATCTATTATTGCTTGTAAGCCGCTCTGAGCCCGGCCTTGGCTGGGGAGGGCGGGGTATAAATAAAAATCATCATCATCATCATCATCATTATTATTATTATTATTATTATTATTATTATTATTATTATTTATTATTTTCTCTCCTTTTCCCAGCTCTTCTGGGAGAAGAAGCTCAGCGGCCTGAACGCCTTCGATATCGCAGAGGAGCTGGTGAAAACCATGGACCTCCCGAAAGGTTTGCAAGGTACTGTGCCCCTTTTTGATCGCTGCAGATAAACGATAAGTCGCCTCATCCAGCATCCTGCCTCTGGGAGTCAACTAGATACCATCAGAGGGAATATAACAATAATAACTTATTACCGTATTTTTCGCTCTATAAGACGCACCAGACCACAAGACGCACCTAGTTTTTGGAGGCGGAAAACAAGAAAAAAATTATTATGAAGCCAGAACAGCAAGAGGGATCGCTGCGCAGCGAAAGCAGCAATCCCTCTTGCTGTTCTGGCTTCTGGGATAGCTGCGCAGCCTGCATTTGCTCCATAAGACGCACACACATTTCCCCTTACTTTTTAGGAGGGGAAAAGTCTTATAGAGCAAAAACTACGGTATTTATACCCTACCCACCTGGCTGGGTTTCCCCAGCCACTCTTGAGTGGCTCCCAACCGAATACAATATTAAAAACACAATACAGCATTAAGCATTAAAAACTTCCCTAAACAGGGCTGCCTTCAGATATCTTTTAAAAGTAAGTTGTTTATTTCCTTGATGTCTGATGGGCGTTCCACAGGGCGGGAGCCACCACTGAGAAGGCCCTCTGCCTGGTTCCCTGTAATCTCACTTCTCGCATTATTATTTGCACCCCTCCCATCTGACTGCTGCCCCAGCCACTCAGGGCAGCTTCCAATATATATGAAAACGTAATAAAGCATTCCAAAAACAGCAGTTGCAGAACCTTATTGGGCCAGCGTAATCTCGCCACCGGTGTGCCCCTTACCCTAATATATAAAAAAGCAGAAAGAATGGAGGATGAAACTAATGGACTATGCAGAACTTGATAAACTAACGGGAAAGATCTGAAACTGGCAGGACCAGAAGTTTACCGAGGACTGGAGTAAATTTACGGATTATTTGAAAAGACGGATTATTTGACCAGACGACATTTGCAGGTTTGCAAGAAGCTCTGTGAGGAATAATTATTCAGAACCACGGTTTGCGGAACCCACTATGAAATACAGTGGTACTTCGGGTTAAGTACTTAATTCATCCGGAGGTCTCCATTCTTAACCTGAAACTGTTCTTAACCTGAAGCACCACTTTAGCTAATGGGGCCTCCTGCTGCTGCCGCATGATTTCTGTTCCCATCCTGAAGCAAAGTTCTTAACCTGAGGTACTATTTCTGGGTTAGCGGAGTCTGTAACCTGAAGCCTCTGTAAACCGAGGTACCACTGTACAACAGTGCGGCAAAATTTAAAACGGTAACCCATTTATTTAAGATCCAGTTACGTCGTACAGTGGTACCTCGGGTTACAGACGCTTCATGTTACAGACGCTTCAGGTTACAGACTCCGCTAACCCAGAAATAGTACCTCGGGTTAAGAACTTTGCTTCAGGATGAGAACAGAAATCGTGCTCCGGCGGCATGGTGGCAGCAGGAGGCCCCATTAGCTAAAGTGGTGCTTCAGGTTAAGAACAGTTTCAGGTTAAGAACGGACCTCCGGAACAAATTAAGTTCTTAACCCGAGGTACCAGTGTAGTTTAATTAAGTCAACAAACACCAACGGACTTGGATCTGGTGGTACCAGATCTTTTCAATGCCGCCTGCTCATTTACGTGTCCTGTGCCCCCCTTGCCTGCTCTGGGACCGACCACCCTATATGTAGACACCTACAACAGCGTTCGTCAACCTGGCGCCCTCCAGCTGTGGTCCAAAATATCTGGAGGGTGCCAGGTTTATAAGGCCTGAACCCAGGGGCCAGCTGACTTTTTCAGCAGGGTCCACTGTCCCTCAGACCTTGTGGGGGGTTGGACTGTATTTTTTTGGGCGGCGGAATGAACGTCAGCAGCCGTGCAGTGACAGCGTGCCCCATGTCTCCTCTGGCACCCCTTCTCCTGCAGGCGTGGGGCCCGGCTGCACCGACGAGACCCTCCTCTCGGCCATCGCCAGCGCCCTCCACACCAGCACGATGCCCATCACCGGGCAGCTCTCTGCCGCCGTGGAGAAGAACCCCGGGGTCTGGCTCAACACCTCCCAGCCCCTCTGCAAAGCCTTCATGGTGACCGACGAGGACATCAGGTCAGTGATGGTCCCTGGAGCAGGGAGAAGTTCTCTCTCTCTTTCTGCCTCTCTCCCTGTCTCCCTTCCTTCCTTCCTTCCTTCCTTCCTTCCTTCCTTCCTTCCTTCTCTCTCCCCCTCTTTATCTCTGTCTCTTTCTTTCTTTCTTTCTTTCTTTCTTTCTTTCTTTCTTTCTCTCTCTTTATCTCTCCCTCTCTCTCCCCTCTTTCTGTTTCTCTTTCTTTCTTTCTTTCTTTCTTTCTTTCTTTCTCTCCCTCTTTCTTTCTCTCTTTGTCTCTTTCTGTCTTTATCTTTTTCTTTCTTTATCTCTTTCTCCCTCTTTCTTTATCTTTCCTTCTCTCCCCCTTTCTTTCTTTCTCTCTGTCTTTCTCTTTCTTTATCTCTCTCTCTCATCCTCTCTCTTTCACTACTACTACTACTACTATTATTATTACAGTGGTACCTCGGGTTACATACGCTTCAGGTTACAGACTCCGCTAACCCAGAAATAGTGGTACCTCAGGTTAAGAACTTTGCTTCAGGATGAGAACAGAAATCGTGCTCTGGCGGTACGGCAGCAGCAGGAGGCCCCATTAGCTAAAGTGGTGCTTCAGGTTAAGAACAGTTTCAGGTTAAGAACGGGCCTCCAGAACGAATTAAGTACTTAACCCGAGGTACCACTGCATCATCATCATCATCATCATTGTTATTATTAATCTCTACAATATCCTTATTGAGCTGAGCCGGCCTTAACTGTGCCCAGTATTCCAAACACCAACATTTTCTTCCTCTCATGGCCATTATTTCTGTTCTTCTGTTCTGGCCTCAACCAGAGCCAGGGCTTTATCGGCTGTGGCCCCGATCTGGTGGAACGCTCTGTCCCAAGAGACTAGGGCCCTGCGGGACTTGACATCTTTCCGCAGGGCCTGCAAGACAGAGCTGTTCCACCAGGCCTTTGGCCAGGGCACAGCCTGACTCCCTCCTTTGGCAATCTTCACAGAACTTTAGCCTAATGGTTGCCATCAGTTTGATTTGAATTAATTTTAGAATGAAATGATTTTAGAATGTACTATTTTATTGTTATTAGCCGCCCTGAGCCCGGCTTGGGCTGGGGAGGGCGGGATATAAATAATTATTATTATATTATTCTTGCACCTTGAGGGTTCCACCCTCTTGACCGCAAAGGGGTCTCCGCACTGGTCTTCCAGGCGTGCGGCAGAAAACGCAGAGCAGCTGCCAAGACAGGCGGTTCTTTGGGGAGGGGGCTATGCCGCCCTCCCCCAGCCTCATCCAGCTTCCCTTCCCCGGACAGGAAACAGGAAGAACTTGTACAGCAAGTGCGAAAGAGGCTGGAAGAAGCTCTGATGGCGGACATGCTCGCTCACGTGGAGGAGATCGCGCGGGACGGCGAGGCGCCTGAGGAGAAGGCCCTGGGGGACGAAGACGGGGAGGAAGAGGAGGAGGAGGAAGAGGACGTGGATCGCGGACCGGAGGTGGACAGCGTATAGTCCAGGTAACAACATCCTCAGTTGCCCCGAGGGAAACTCTTGTCGCTCCGTGGCAAAACATGCAAGCAGGAAAGGCTATTTTCATGTCTGAATCCCTAGAGGACTGCTGCCAGTCAGTGCAAGCCAGAGGTTTGCAACCATTTTTGGCTCCGCGGTTCCCTTGACCAACTGCATTCTTTTTGCGGCGTCCCTGTGGGGCTCAGGAGCCCTCTTCCCTCAGAGCTGGCAGCCCCTCACCCTTTTTCCGAACCCCCTCCCTTGTGGAGCGTTCCCTCGGCCTCCTCTCCCCTTTCCACCTTGTTCCTTTCTCATCTCGGTCGGTGGAAAGATTGGACTGTCGGCTGCCCCGGATATAGAGTCCCGTCGATGATCAGCCATTGAGGAGACAGCTGATTCAGTTCGCATTTAACGGCAAGCTTATCCCGCTAAACCACAGAGCCTAGTACTTGCCGATCAGAAGGTTGGCAGTTCCAATCCCCGCAATGACAGGGTGAGCTCCCGTCGCTCGGTCCCTGCTCCTGCCAACCTAGCAGTTCGAAAGCACCTCAAAGTGCAAGTAGATAAATAGGTACCACTCCGGCGGGAAGGTAAACGGCGTTTCCGTGCGCTGCTCTGGTTCGCCAGAAGCGGCTTAGTCCCGCTGGCCACATGACCTGGAAGCTGTACGCCGGCTCCCTCGGCCAGTAAAGAGAGATGAGCATCGCAACCCCAGAGTTGGCCACGACTGGACCTAATGGTCAGGGGTCCCTTTACCCTTAACCTACTCGTCTGTGATGGATCAAGTCTCTCTCTCTTCCTCTCTTCTTTCAGGGAGTCCCTCTTCAGAATCCTAGCCTTTCCTCGCCCCGCGAAGAGGCGAGCTTGCCGTCGGACAGCGTCGCATGTCGTCTCCGCAGCCGCCTGGAGATGCCTTCAGCCTCCGGTCGTCTTCAGCCTTTATTTGCCGGACACTCGAGAATCCAGTGGCTCAGTAGATCCTGGGTAGCTTGAAGATGGACTTTACTCAAACCCGTCCTCTTTCTCTCTCTCCTCTCTCAACCCACCACCCTCCAATTATCATTTCCTCAAGTGTTGACAGGGAAGGAACGCAGAGAAACTGCAAACGTTAACTGCTCCGTCTTTCATTTCCAGGGCGCAGCGAAGCAATTTGAGCAATTTGCTTCCCTGGTTGTCGGTTTTTTATTATTATTAGGTAGCACACACGTACCCAAACTTAACGTCCTCTTTAGGCTTAAGGTAGAGGCGCCGTTTTTAAATGGGGACCACCTGTCCCGTACTTGGTTTGGTTGCTCCAGTTGTAGATAATCCGTCCTTCTGTGAAATCTCACCATGGGATTTGTGTGTGCGTTTGTGTGTTTTCATTTAACTTTTCCAGACTGTCCGGTCTTCCCAGAGGTGTTAACGGGGGGTGTTTCCTTCCCATATGAGGGGAACGGTGACCGTCTCGGGGACCTCAAAAGCTGCCAGCCGTTTGTGTGGATCTCTCGAAAGTGCAGAGGTTCGGGGTTACGCACACAAAAGTCCATTTATCCAGTGGCAATGTCGTGGGAGGGAGGGAACCCTTTCGGAGAAAACTTTCGTGAGCTTAAAGGTGCTGTATCATTTGTGCGTTTTTCACGACCGTGCACTGCAAGGAGGAGAAGGGTGTATACTGACCTTTCCAAATCCGTTTTAGTAGATTCAAATCATTTGCTTTTGGGTGGCAGATGTGCCTTTTGCTCGTCTCACGCAATTGAAAGTGATAGATCGAAAGCGGCGTGTGTCCTCAGAAGAGGCGAGCTGAACTGATCTGGTTTTGCAACGATTGCAGAGTCTGGCTTATTAGACAACACAAAGCTGTCCCCAAATCAGACTTGCTTGGAATTAGCGCAACCCTTGCCTGAGGAGCCGGCACGTCGCCGTGCAAAGACCTGCGAGTTTTAATTGCACCGTTGCCATGCAGAAATCTGGGTTTTAATTGCACCACTGCAGTGCAGAAATCTGGGTTTTAATTCCACCGTTGCCGCACAGAAATCTGCAGGTTTTAATTGCACCGTTGCCGCACAGAAATCTGCAGGTTTTAATTGCACCGCTGCCGCGCAGAAATCTGGGTTTTAATTCCACCGTTGCCGTGCAAAAATCTGTTGATTTAAATTGCACCACTGCCATGCAGAAATCTAGGTTTTAATTGCACTGATGCCACGCAAAAATCTGCAGGTTTTAATTGCACCGTTGCCATTCAGAAACCTGTGGCTTTTACTTTTACCCGGGCTTGTTCTGAACCTATTTAAACCATTTCTTTCCGGAGCCACACACAATGACGGGAACCTGTGACGGAAAATCCTGGCTTTTTTCGCCGCCCGGGACCCATGCAGTTTTCGGTTTTGGGTCAGCGCAGCGGCACCTGCCCCCCGAATCCCATCTCCAGTGCCACCCCACCTGCTAGCTCCACATTGGTGCTTCCAAACCAACAAATGGGATTGTTTCTTTGGGGTGGGGGGGGGGGAAATGGGGCTCGGCTGCATCTTCTGAGACGCCGCTTTTCCCCATTGGAGAGGGAACCCCCTTCACCCGGTTCACTGGCCATCCCTGCTACTGAATTTTGTCCATTTTGGATTTGTGTGTGTGTGTCTTAATCCCAGAAGCACGGATTTTCACTCCGTTCCGAAGCAGTTTTTGAGACTCCCTTTTGGGTAGGGAATGTTAGGAGAAGCGAATTCTTGCAATGCAGGGATTTGCCAGTTTTTTACACACACACAGATGCCTGTCTGTCTTTCCTCCCTCCTTTTTTTCCTCCACCTGCCTTTTCACCTTTTCAGGTAGCTCCACGCAAACCCTTTTCCTCTTAAGCTTTCGCCGGCAGTAAAAACAGCGCCAGCAAGCTTCTCTCTTTCCCTGCAATGTTGCCATGGCAGAAACCTCGTTCCTGCCGCACAGACAACTTATTTTTGCAGCGCCTCGTCACAACCCGGCGGTCCCCGTCCAAAGCGAGTTTCTTTTATTCCTCGAAGCGACTTTTGTATCGACTGCTTTTGCAGGGTGGGGTATAGCACGGTTTTGCAGCTTTTAGATATTTCGCAGCGATCTGGGAGCCCCTTCTCCCCGCCTCGCCTCCTTAGCACTAACCTTTCAGCCGTGATCATATTTGTAATTTTTTTTGGGGGGGGGACTATTAGTTTTGTAATTAAAAAGGAAAAAAGAAAACGATGTTTTGCGTATGTTCTTCCGGTGTGTTTCAACGCTTGGGGAGAAAACGTCGAGCTTGAATGCAAGTTGTCGGGCAACCCAGAGGCTGTGGAGTTGGAAAAGGATCAGGAGGTGGAGGAACATTGCTGAGAAAAGAACCAAGCATTTTGCCTTTTTAAAAATTTGCTGCGATTGCTCTTGTGATCTCCTCCTGGCACTCAGGAAATCTCTGAGCCCGCTGGGCTTTTGCTCAATGAGGTGGTCGCAGAGTTCAGCACTTTTCCCCATTTGGAAATAACAACAACAATAATAATAATAGTGTCGAAGGAGGAAGTTGGGGAGAGAGCCACACTTTACCACTTCCTGTTTCAGATCTATGTGCTTTTTTCAAGGATCAGGTTAATTCTACCAGATCTGCATTTCGCCCAGATCACTTACAAAGCTCACTCTTTGCTTTTCCTTCGGTGGGTGGGTCCGATCCGGTGAAGTAGCAGGGAAACTCCCAAAAGTTTGGCACCCTCCACGAGGGGTTTATCAATTTCATTTCACTTTTAATTTGTATTCCGCCTTCAGGCGGTTTGCAAGCTGCAAACAAAATAGACGGCAAAGATCGTGCGTGTTGTAGTAATTATTATTATTATTATTTATACCCCGCCCATCTGGCTGGGTTTCCCCAGCCACTCTGGGTGGCTTCCAGCAAAATACTAAAATACAATAATGCGTCAAATATTTAAAGCTTCCCTAAATAGGGCTGCCTTCAGATGTCTTCTAAAAGTCAGGTACCGTATTTTTCGCTCTATAACACGCACCTGACCATAACACGCACATCGTTTTTAGAGGAGGAAAACAAGGGAAAAAACATTCTGAATGAAACAGTGAATGTATCATTTTTGTGCTTCATGCTGTGGCCACAGACATGTGATCTGATGGTGAATTTGGGGTGACCCAATGCAAAAATCCTGAGAATCCCTGTGGATCCATGCTTTGTAACCACGTTTTTGCACCATTGCAGCCCCAGGCAACAGTGGGTGCGTGATTTTTGGGGGGCAGGCTGTAGCCATGGACATGCTATGTGCTCTGATGATGAATTTGGGGTGACCCAATGCAAAAATCCTGAGAATCCCTGTAGATCCATGCTTTGTAACCACGTTTTTGCACCATTGCAGCCTCAGGCAACAGTGGGTGCGTGATTTTTGGGGGGCAGGCTGTAGCCATGGACATGCTATGTGCTCTGATGGTGAATTTGGGCTGACCTAATGCAAAGATCCTGAGGATCCATGTAGATCCATGCCTTTTAACCACGTTTTTGCACCATTGCAGCCCCAGGCAACAGTAGGTGCGTGATTTTGGGGGGGCAGGCTGTAGCCATGGACATGCTATGTGATCTGATGGTGAATTTGGGCTGACCTAATGCAAAGATCCTGAGGATCCATGTGGATCCATGCTTTTTAACCACGTTTTTGCACCATTGCAGCCTCAGGCAACAGTGGGTGCGTGATTTTTGGGGGCAGGCTGTAGCCATGGACATGCTATGTGATCTGATGGTGAATTTGGGGTGACCCAATGCAAAGATCCTGAGGATCCATGTGGATCCATGCTTTTTAACCACATTTTAAGTGGGGAGGGAAGGAAAAACACAGAACGGACAAGGAGCACGAGAGGGGTGTGCAGAGAAGCAGCTGGCTAAGAATGCAGGACGGGTATAACGGGAGGGAGGAAAGGAAGGCAAAAGTTTTCCCTCACCTACCCACCCAAGCCAGCCAGCTCGCACGCGCGCTCTCTCCCTCCTGCACGGAGCTTTCCCTTCTGCTTGCCTGGAGGGGAGGGGCTTTCCCTGCTCTTTGTTCCGTTTGAGCAAACACAGCAAGGAAACAGATGGGTGGGCAGTAAGACCCTGAGGCAGAATGCAGGAAAGCAGCCACTTCCTCTTTTCAGCTTTTCCTTCTAGGAGACACGCGATTTTTGCCTGCTTTTTTTTTGCCTCCCCTTGCACCATTTGGCTCCAGGGACCACATATTCGCTCCATAACACGCACAGACATTTCCCCTTCCTTTTTAGGAGAAAAAATCTGCGTGTTATAGAAGGAAAAATACGGTAGTTGTTTATCTCCTTGGCATCTGAAGGGAGGGTGCCACCACCGAGAAGGCCCTCTGCCTGGTTCCCTGCAACCTCACTTCTCGCAGGGAGGGAACCGCCAGGAGGCCCTCGGAGCTGGACCTCCGTGTCCAGGCAGAACAATGTAACAATCTGATCCAATACCAAAAGTCATCACAGTAACTTTAAAATAAACAACTATCAAATAAAGCAGCATTTGACAATCCATTAGAATAGAATGGTGAGCGGCAAAATTAAATATCCACAAATAATAATTAGAACAGCTTGCACTTGTCAGTTACAATAAAGAATTCCTAAACTGTGATCAGTTAAAATAACGGCACAGTGCACAGAACACACGAAAGTAGTAGGTACAAAGCTTGGTCCCAGGGAGAGGTCCAGTCTTGGCATCTAAATAGGGGTGGGACTGTCCTTTTGCCACGGAAAGAGAATCGCTAATAGCCAAGGTGGGAAATATTTCTGCACGTGGACCCTGTGGGCTTCTGCATGAGGCAGCTTCCTTATGTAGCCCAAAGCACACACAAAAAGTGTGTGTGTGTGTGTGTGTGTATACCCTGCTAGATCTGGAATCCTTCTGTAAGTAATTGGAGGGAAACGGACAGACACCACTCTAAAATGCCCAGCTTCCTTTTAGATGGCATCAGCATCCTTTAAAAAAGAGGAGGGAGGGAGAAAAGGGAAGGAAGGAAAGTGGGAAGGGGCTGAAGGAGAAAGGGAAGGGAGGAGGGATGAAAGCAAAGAGGGAGGGAGGGAGAGAAGGAAGGAAAGGGGAGGAAGGAAAAAGGGAGGGATGGAAGGGAAGTGGGGAGGAAGGGGCTGAAGGAGAAAGAGAAGGATGGAAGGAAAGGGAGGGAGAGAAGGAAGGATGAAAAAGGGGTGGAAGGGGCTAAAGGCTAAAGGGAAGGAAGGAAGGATGAAAGGAAAGGGAGAAAGAAGGGAAGGAAAGATAGAGATAGGAAGGAAGGATGAAAGGAAAGGGAGAGAAGGAAGGGACGGAAGGGGCTAAAGGAAAAAGGGAAGGAAGGATGAAAGGAAAGGGAAGGAAGGAAGGATGAAAGGAAAGGGAGGGAGAGAAGGAAGGAAGGAAAGGGACGGAAGGGGCTAAAGGAAAAAGGGAAGGAAGGAAGGATAGGGAGGAAGGTTGGAAGTAAAGAGAGGGAGGGAAGGAAAGGGAGGGAAGGAATGAAGCAGGGACAGAGGGAGGGAGGGGGAGAAAAAGAAAGAAAGAAAAAGACAGACAGACAGACGACCCGCAGCAGCAGCAGCAATCGCCCCCCAACCCCTGCCAGTTGCCCCCCAAGAGTCCAGGGCGGCGGAGGGGGGAGGCGAGGAGGGCGTGGCTGTGATTTGCCCTCCCCCTGCTTCTCCCCCCCCCCCTTGGGCGCATGCGCGCTCCCGGCCGCTCCTCCCGGCGCCGGCTCTCATTGTTGGGCACCGGGTGACGCGCGGGCGTCGCGGGGCGAGGCTCGGGCGCCTGGTGGGTGCGGGGCAGCTGGCTGGGCTCCCCTCCTCCTTCTCCTCCTCCTTCCTTCCTTCCTTCCCTCCCTCTCTCTCTCTCTCTCTCTCCTCCTCCTTCCTTGGATGGGCTTGCAAACAAAAGAGGGGGGCTGGGCGAAGGGGCTGGGGCGCGCGCAAAGGCGGGCGGCGGCTGGGGGCGGTGCGCAGCCCCCCAAAAGCCGGGGGTCCCAGGCTGGGGGGCCAGCAGGAGGAAGAGGAGGAGGAGGAGGGAGAGGGAGGAGGGGGTCGGGGGCCTGCCATGCCCAGCGCCCTCTACCAGCTGGAGGGGGGGCCCGGCACCTGCTGCCCCCCTCCCGGCTTGGGCAGCCTGCTGCTGAACCCCCAGATCCTGCCCCCCGCTTGCTTCGACCCCAACAGCATCCTCCTGCCCAAGGGAGACCTCTCAGAGCATCCTTCTCCTCCTGCGACGGAGGACCACCAGAGGGATGAGGATGCAGATGATGGAGAAGAAGAGGAAGAAGAGGAGGACCCCTCGGCCGCTCTCCGCTTCGCCCTGGACCAGCTCTCCATCTTGGGCTTGGCTAAGGAGGAGGAGGAAGCGGCTAGAGGAAAGGCTGAGGAGGAGGGTAGAGGAGGAGAAGAGGAGGAGGAGGATGCGGCGGCGCAGCAGCAACATCAGCATCCTGAGAAGGATGGAGAGCATGGACCGATTCTGGAAGAGGCAGAGGGGCTGGACCGCTTTGCCTATGCCGGAGGAGCAGGAGGAGCGGCGGCTCTGCACCTCCTGGGCCCCGAAGTCGGCAGCGCCCCGCCGGCCCCCGAGATCTTTGGGGCCTTCCCGGCCCACTTGGGGCCCCCCCACGCCCCGCAGCCCCCCCTGCTGGCCGGGCAGCACCTGGGCAGCATCGGAAGCCGCAAGAGGAGCGTCAACATGACCGAGTGCGTCTCCGTGCCCAGCTCAGAACATGTGGCCGAAATTGTGGGCAGGCAAGGTAAACCATAAAAGCTGCAATTAATGGGGAACCCCTGGGGTGGGTGTTGGGGGGGGGGCGCTGGTTTGCTTTGCCCACCTTGGAACAGGAGCCCAGCAGGTGAGGAGCCATGACATGGAGACCCTTTCCGAAATGCACAAATAATAATTTTACTATTTATACCCCACTTGCATTGCCAAGACACCCACTTGGTACAACTCACTTGTGAGTTTCCTTTGGGGGGGGGAGTGGTCATTATTATTATTTTTTGCATGGGGGTGGCCTGTGTTTTCAGTGCGGCCTGCCCCCCCTCTCTCTCCCCTTAACTTTCTTTTAACCAAGAAATAAAATGGGCATCTTCTAGGCAGCGCCTTAGGAAGAAAAATCCCAAGGCCAGAGCCATTTCTCTCTCTCTTGGAAATGGGATTTTCGTGGAGGGAGGGTGGAATTAGAGGACAGGCATGCTTCCGGGGGGGGGGGGGATATTGGGAGCTAAGCTAGAGGACACTCCTCCTACAAAAAATGGTCTAACATAAATATATGGTTACCGTTTTTCAACGTAGGATAGAAATTGAGGGAGGGAGTTTACCTCTCTGTGACTTCCTCCCCCCCCCCAAAAAAATACCCCCACCAAATTACTTATCACCTGAGTTTATAAACGCAGCCCTGTAGAGCTTTTTCTCTCAGATTTTAAGGCCTCTAAAGATTCCCCCAAGCCAGGAACTGCTTTAAACTCTAGGCCTATCCCATTTCTGCTTTGGGGTGACTGGGGGGGGGGAAACCCCACACAAACCCCAAATCCTTTTGTTCTTCTGTATCCTAGGAACAGCGAGAAGGGAAGGGAAGGGAGTTTGGGGAGCGCTTGACTTTTTCCCCATCCCAAAGCGAAATAAATCAGTGTCTCTTTTTATATCTGTTCAGACCTGCCCTCGCTTTTATAAAAAGGAGAGACACAGAAAGAGAGATTTGGGCAAGAGATTTTTGATATTGGAAGGGGGGGGCTGGATTCCCTCCTCTCTGGGAGACCCATGCCAGCCTGTGTGCAAGGTTTGGCTCCCAATACGACCCAGGTAAAACTGTTGAACCTTTTGAACCTTCCACTGAAATTAAAATTAAAATAAAAAAGGGTGGCATCCGATTGAGCTCTGCTCAGGGTCGATGGGCCTAGAACGAACGGGCCTGGATTTCAGTGGGCTTACTCTGAGTAGGACTAACTTTGCCATCGGTCATTTCCCCACCTCCCAAAGAAACCCTCCCAAAATTCTTGATGGACCTTGGTGTTGCCATTTTACGTCTTTGTCTTGTGTTTTGACTTCCAAACTTCACCTTTTCAAAACAAAACCCCTCTCTTTTTTAAAAAACAAACCCTGATGTGTGTTTGATTCCCTGCTTGCAAAAGGAAGATAGATTTTTTTTTTTAAATGGCCTAGAAAGGGGAGTAGGCTGAATATTAAACCACCGCCCCTTTGCTTTTTGCAAAAATAAAATACGGATGAAAGCAAACCTAGTTTTAAAGCATATGTTTAGGGTTTGCAAAAAAATAACCCAAAATGGAACACCCTTCCTGCTTTAAGCGTGGAACCGGTTGTGACGTGCAATTCCACACACACACCCCCAGCATTTCCCCAAATCTCTATATATCTAAGGCTGGGCTTCCCTTATGCTGCAACCTTTCCTTGCCTTGTTCCTTCAGCTCCTGTGCAATCTTCCTGAATTCCCAACTTCTCGCTTTGGGGTTTTGCTTGGCTGTTTTTATATTTTCTTATTTTCCCCCTAACATGTTTTTTTTGGGGGGGGTGCATCTCTCAACACGCCCCCTCCCCTTTGTTTAATCTTCGCTTTGTTCCCTTTGTGAGAGGTCCACGCTGTCTCGAAAGCAGTGACATCACGCTCCCTGCTTCTGATTGGACCGCTCCGGGAGCACACCTACCCCTTTCCCCACCCCCTAGGCCACGCCCATCTTAAATTTAGTCTATGTCCAGCTTCAATTTTTTTTTACACGGAAGAGGAGGGTGGGGAGATGCATTGGGTTCAGTACCAGATTTACGTAGAAGCTAAACAAGCTCTAGCTTAGAGCCCCACTCTCTTGGGGGTCCCCCAAAAATTGAAGGGGAAAAAAACACCTGGATGTACATTTCCAAAATCTAAGATAAAAAGCAAATGAAATAAAACCTCCATACAGCAACAGTGTTTTGTGTTGCGTAGGCTCCTGCGATGTCAGTATTATTATTATTTCATGTTATAGCAAGTTTCCAGAGACTAGATGATGAGTCTTTGTAAACTGTGTTTCTAAAGGAACTTTTGTTATTGCCAAATGCCAATGTGTTTGCATCATTAAGTTTGTCGTGCATAAAAAAAATCATTTTAAGTTAGAGCGTAATAATTATTTCACTGTTAATATGCTTCTTCTTAATTGCATTTCACTATTAATATGCTTCTTCTTAATTGCATTTCACTATTAATATACTTCTTCTTAATTGTATTTCAGCAAAAACCATTACTTTGATAAAATACATATTTTGTCATGTGCAAATGGCTTGAGATACCTATTAGCTCCATAAATGACCATATAGCATATTTTCAACACACACAAAACAGCGGCAATTTGTCGTTGACAAAGGACAGCTGGACATAGAAAGCGCCCCATTCCCTTCAGTAGCTGAGGGCCTCATCAAACCTAAATCCGGCCCTAGCCGCAGTAGTGACATACATAGATAACCATTTTTGACACCTGGGTAATTCGGTCTGAATTATCCCCAATCAAAAAGGACGCTGGTTTTCTTTCTTTCTTTCTTTCTTTCAATTTTTTTTATTGATTTTCCAAAAATTTTAAAACAAACAAACAAGCATAAATCTTATCTATACTTAATCCAATCTTCATAACATTGTTAGGTGACTTCCTCTAATCCCCCTGGCTGAATTTGAGTGTAACAGTTTTCCAAAACTAAATTTCTCATAAAATTTAACTTAATCGGTTAGCATCATTCTTTCTTTTCATTTTGACTTTAAACATTTTATTCTCTAACATCACCTGTTTAAATCCTAAGCCTATCTGATATTTGCAAGTGTTCCCAGTTAAGTTATCTTAGCATATTTAACTAAATAGTCTTTGAATTTCATCCATTCCTTCTGGTCCTCCTCCTCCTCCTGGTCGCGGACTCTTCCGGTCAGGTCAGCTAGCTCCGAAAAGTCCATCATCTTCATCTGCCATTCCTCCACTGTTGGGACTTCTTGTGTTTTCCAATTCTTAGCTAACCAAATTCTAGCTGCAGTTGTGGCACAGAAAAACAATCTAACATCTTTAAGGATGCTGGTTTTCTTGGGAAAGTACCGTATTTTTTGCTCTATAAGACTCACTTTTTCCCTCCTAAAAAGTAAGGGGAAATGTGTGTGCGTCTTATGGAGCGAATGCAGGCTGTGCAGCTATCCCAGAAGCCAGAACAGCAAGAGGGATTGCTGCTTTCGCTGCGCAGCGATCCCTCTTGCTGTTCTGGCTTCCGAGATTCAGAATATTTTTTTTTCTTGTTTTCCTCTTCCAAAAATGAGGTGCGTCTTGTGGTCTGGTGCGTCCTATAGTGTCTTGTAGAGTGAAAAATACGGTACTTTTGAACGTATATTTCGACCGAGAGCTAACATTTCGACCGTTTCTCTTCCGCCCGGCTCCAGGGTGCAAGATCAAAGCCTTGCGGGCAAAAACCAACACCTACATCAAGACCCCGGTTCGAGGCGAGGAGCCGGTCTTCATCGTGACGGGGAGGAAAGAGGATGTAGAAATGGCCAAGCGCGAGATCCTTTCGGCCGCCGAACATTTCTCCATGATCCGAGCCACGCGGAACAAAGCCAGCGGCACGGGGGGCTCGATCCTCGGCCCTCCGAACCTCCCGGGACAGACGACCATCCAGGTCCGTGTCCCGTACCGAGTGGTGGGCCTGGTTGTGGGCCCCAAAGGCTCCACCATCAAACGCATCCAGCAGCAGACCCACACGTACATCGTGACCCCCAGCCGAGACAAGGAGCCCGTCTTCGAGGTGACCGGCATGCCCGAGAACGTCGACCGGGCGCGGGAGGAAATCGAGGCCCACATCACCATGCGCACCGGCTCCTTCGTCGACGTCAACGCCGACAACGACTTCCACTCCAACGGCACCGACGTCTGCTTGGACCTCCTGTCCGGCGGACCCTCCAGCCTGTGGTCCAAAGCTCCCAATCCGGCCCGCCGTGCCCTACCCGGCCTCCGCAGCAACGCTTCCCCGGCGGAGACCTATTTCGGCGGCCCCGTTCCCGACGGAGCCCCCAGCAGCCCGTTCGGCGGCGGCTCCGGCAGCTTCCCCTTCAGCGACGCTCTGGGCTCAGATGACGGCGATTTTGCCTTCGACTTCCTCCCCTTGGAGCTGGCGGCGCCGGCCCACATCTGGTCTCCGTTCGAGCCCCCTGCCGACCCGCTCCAGGCCTTCAGCCGGTCTTCCTCCTCCTCTCACAGTGGCGCTTCACAGCGGCGCAAAAGCACGCCACGGCACTCGCCCACCTTCCCAGAGGCCGCGGCAGCCCTGGAGCACCCGCTGGCTCGCCGGATCCCGAGCGATCCGGTCAGCGCCGCCCCCTGGCTGCCGCCGCAGGGCTCCCTCTCATCCTTCTCTAACAGCACGGGCTACTCGTCGTCGTCGTCGTCGCTGCCCGGGAGCCTCTCGGCCGCGTCAGGCTCCCCCACCGACTCCACCGGCTCCGAGGGCCCGCGCAAAGCTTCCCGCGAGTGCATGATCTGTTTTGAGAGCGAGGTGATTGCCGCCTTGGTGCCCTGCGGCCACAACCTCTTCTGCATGGAGTGCGCCATGCGGATCTGCGGCCGCTCCGACCCCGAGTGCCCGGCCTGCCACACACCCGCCACGCAAGCCATCCACATTTTCTCATAGGCGCGGCGGGTTCCCGGGGGGTCCTGCGGCCCCCTTTCCCCACCCCCTTTTACGAAAACACGGCCGGCTTTTTGCGAACTTCCAAACTGTTTCTATCAACGTTTTTTATATATATAAAAAAAGCACACACAAACACAGGGAGGGAGAGGGGCGCCCCAAATGCAACCGTAAGTTACGCCTTCGCTGCGTAATAAACGAGATTTGGAGGCGGGCGGGAGGGGAATGAAATGGATTTGGGGGAGCGGGAGGGCGGGGATGGAAGCGCCGCGCCGATCTCAAGAGTTGGGCCGACGGAAATATATTTTAAAACAATATTGTTTACAGGATAGCTTTAACTCAATCCGGGCGCAAACATTTCCTCCAAATAGCAGTATTTTCGTTCTCTCTTTTTTTACGAACACTAACGCACCGAGCGAAAACCGAGGTCCGCATGCACTATGAAAGGGGCCACGGATGATATTCTTTAATCGAGAACACAGTCTATTAATATTTTTGCATATACATATTTATTTTTTGGGGGGGTGGTCTGCGGTTCTGGGTTTGTGGATTGCATTCGGCTCAGTTCTGCAGAACCTCTGTCAACGGGCCAAATCCACAACCATGCATTTAAAGCAGAACGGCGCCCCTTTTAACAGTCCTGAGGATTCCGGGAAATATAGTTTTACAGCGGTGAGAGTTGCTAGGAGACCCTCTCGGCGCTACAGTTCCCAAAGTAGTTTGGCAACCAGCCCCTCTTCCCAGTGAACTCTGGGAATTGTAGTTTTTTCCAAAGGGGGCCGGGCCCTGAACAAACTACGCTTCCCAGGACTTTGTGGTGCCACAAATGCAGCCGTTATTCATGTCCCCGGGCTGACGTTGGCCATGCCCATGGATCGCAATGGGTCTACTCTGTGTAAATGCCCGATCCAGCCCGATGTGTCTATCTTCCTTAGCCGTACGCAGAGTAAACCCCTTCAGTGGGTTTAAATTGCATCAAACTCTTGTTTTTTTTGCAATGAGTCTTCTCCAGTTATAGCTAACATTAGAGCTCAGACATATTTAGGTGGACATACATATATAATTTTTGTTGGTAAGACAAAGAAAAACCCGCTGTCCTCCCTCCAAAAAAATCCACGAGAAGAGAAGTGGGGAGGTGATTTGGGGGTTTCACCACGATCGGAAAAGATGGGTGAATCTATGGGGGCGAATTGCCCCTTATGCTAATTTAAGTCATGAATACGCACACACAGAAAGGAAAAATTGCCTGTATCCGGGGTTAGACCCATTTAAACGAATGAGTCCATTAATTTCAATGGGCCTACTCAAGAGTAGGGGCTTGGTTACACCCCATTATCTCTCGTTTTTCTTTTTCTCGGCCTGGGTTTTGTTTTGTTTTTTTAAAAAAGAAAACTTTTATTTTTTACTTCTGTGTATATGTAGGGAATTTCTAGGGGAGAATAATTTACTTTATTGAATAAATTTTAAGAACTAAAATATATTTTATTTTTTAAAGAAGGGGGGAGGAGGGGGGGAGCTGGGACAGGGGCCGGAGCTTTAACCCGACCGCGGCTAAAGTTCTTCTCATATATATATTTGGTGATCTCACTTGCCGATTATGAGAATTGTATACAGAGATTTATTTTTTTGAACTTTCAGAGCCTTCTTAATAATAAGAATAAAACAATAAGAAGAATAAAGACTTTTTTTGCTACCGATGAGGCACTTGCGTCGTGCAGCCGGCGGGGTCGGGTCTGGGCGTTATTGTGGGTCAACTTTCAAAGTTTAAGCATGTATCGTGCCTTGCAACAGATTCTGGGGGGAACATCCTAGCATTGAGGGGGCCAAATGTCTGGCCCTGGGAACTCTTGTCAAGCCACATTGCCAGAAAATTTAAAAATGCACCTGGGTCCCTTGGTAAGTTGGCAACCCGAATAAGCAGAGGCGCTGCGGCCAATGTGTGCATTTGGCAACCTCACAAGCTAACGTCCGTTAGAGACATTTACGCTTATGAGATATTCATATATGATACAGTGGTACCTTGGTTCTCAAACTTAATCCATTCTCGAAGTCCGTTCCATAAGCAAGGCATGCTTTCCAATAAAAAGTAATTCAAACGGATTAACCCGTTCCAGACTTTTAAGAACAACCCCTAAAACAGCCATTTAATGTGAATTTTGCTAACGAGACAGACCATCGATCCATAAAATGAAAGCAATAATCAATGCGCTGTACTATAAAATAAATAGGACAGTATTGTAGATGATAAAAATTAAAATATATCTTTTTCTTACTGCACTCATGATAGTCTTTTATCCCTTTCCACATGCGCACAGTCAATCCATCAGTAGCTGAACTGGGTTCCCCACAGTCACAAAAACAAATGAACCGAAAAAGCCACAAAAACAAAAATGCAAAATAAAGAGCGAAAACAAAAGCGCCAAACTTATTCCATTCCGGAAGTCCGTTTGACTTCTGAAATGTTCGGAAACCGAGGAGCGGCTTCTGATTGGCGCAGGCGCCCCGGAAACGATAACTGACAGCCGCGTCGGACGTCCGGCTTCCAAAAAACGTTTGAAAACCGGAACACTCACTTCTGGGTTTGTGGCATTTGAGAACCAAGGTCCCATTGTACTTTTAAAACTTGTTTCGAGCCTTAAATTCTAATCGCCCCCTCACTGACTTTCCAATGGGCAGTGAGTCTCGGCATCCCAGTTTTAAGAAACTTTCTGTCCCCATGAATCAAAGCACATAACTCATAAATCGCTGGCAGTGACCCAGGCGACTAGGCAGAGCTCACAGGGTCGTCGGAAAGAGAAACATTCACACAACCTTGAACTCCTTGAATGAACCTTAGAATCAGGTAACTGGTGTCTATTAGGCTTAAAAGGAACAGAAATTAAAATAGAAGATCAAAATTTGTTCATGTATGCTACAGCTGCCGCGAGGACCCTTCTGGCCTAAAGATGGAAAGTACAAGATATACCAACTATTCAGGAGTGGCAGGCGAAGTTGACAGAATATGCAGAACTTGCCAAACTGTCAGGGAGGATCCGGGACCAGGGAGATGAAAGATACCAAAATAACTGGAGTAAATTTATTGAATATTTAAAGAAGAATTGTAAAGAGGTCAAGACACTAGCAGGATTGACATAATACCTCCAATGTATAATAGTACTAATATGAGAATGATGTGCCTGATGGAAAGAGGATAAATATACCAGTTGTGGGGAGGGAGGGGGGTCGCGACTCGGCAGAGTCTAAGGGAATGTATGGTGCTATGACAATTTGTTGGAAAAGAATATGTAAGGAAAACAATAAAAATTCACTTGGGATAGAATCAGATAACTGAACTCCTTGGAGTGAAGGGAGGCGATGAACCTTAGAATGAAATAACGTGAAACAAATTCTAGATTCAGGTAGGTAGTCGTGTTGGTCTGACGCAGTCAAAACATATTAAAAAATAAAAATGCCCAGTAGCACCTTAGAGACCAACTAAGTTTGTTATTGGTATAAGCTTTCGTGTTCATGCACCAAATCTGAAGAAGTGGAACAAATTCGTTTTTCATTTCCGCTTGGATGCAAAACAGACACACAAAAGACCTCGGAGCAGTTTGACGAAAAGATAAAAACAAGGGAAAAAACGACAATTCTACTTTAAAACCGTCGGGATATTTCGTACTCTCGTTTCTTGGAGGTTGTCGATGGGTGGCTGTCGATAACGGGTGTTTTGTCTGAGATTCCTGCCTCGCAGGGGGTTCAGCTGGATGATCTCAGGGGGTCCCACCCGACTCTGCGATTCCTCGATATCCATCGCCGATAAACAAAGCACCGACAGCGGCCAAAGGAGGTGGGTTTGTTCCCCTATCTTAAATAGATGCCGAAAATCTAAGAGATTCCCAATACCAGCAGGGAGTTCCAAAGGTTACGCTGGGTAGCCTGAGAGTCTTAGAAATGATTTTAATCAGTTTATAATCACTTCGTACCCTCTTATTTTGTCTCTCTGGCTTGACTGAACCTATTGACTTCCCTCCCTCCTGTCCGACGGGTTTGCAAAATTACGGTAAACTTTGCATCTTTGCATTTCGCTTCATTTCCTGTCCTGGTTATATCGTTACCTAAAACATTATATCTCCTTCATGGATCAATGGGATCGTTGGGTTCCATGATCACTGCAGATGGTGACAGCAGTCATGAAATTAAAAGACGCCTGCTTCTTGGGAGAAAAGCAATGACAAACCTAGACAGCATCTTAAAAAGCAGAGACATCACCTTGCCAACAAAGGTCCGTATAGTTCAAGCTATGGTTTTCCCAGTAGTGATGTATGGAAGTGAGAGCTGGACCATCAAGAAGGCTGATGGCCGAAGAATGGATGCTTTGAATTATGGTGTTGGAGGAGACTCTTGAGAGTCCCATGGACTGCAAGAAGATCAAACCTCTCCATTCGGAAGGAAATCAGCCCTGAGTGCTCACTGGAAGGACAGATCCTGAAGCTGAAGCTCCAAGACTTTGGCCACCTCATGAGAAGAGAAGACTCCCTGGAAAAGACCCTGATGTTGGGAAAGATGGAGGGCACAAGGAGAAGGGGACGACAGAGGACGAGATGGTGGGACAGTGTTCTCGAAGCGACCAGCAGATGGCGGCAGTGGAGAATAAAAAACGTGGCTTTCGAATAAATCTGAATTTATCAGCCAGACCTGAACTTGAACCTGAACTTGATAACTCGACCTTGGCTCCTAAATTTTGCCAACAAAGTCATACAGAAGGACTCTGCATTTGCTGTCCCCTATTCCAGGTAAGACGTACCCAAATACCTTCTCCAGGGATCGTTTTAACCTGCCATCTAATTATTTTTATTCTTTTAAACTGCCTCAAGGTGTTGTTGCTTTTTTTTACAAGCGAGTGGTGCACAGATTGTACAAAATGAAATAAGAATGAGAACAGGGATAGTGGAAGACGTGATTTTTGGCTTCGACCAGCTTCTAATTTTACCGGTTTCAAATTCAGTCCTCCACACTCCTTTTCCTTTTCCTTTCCTTTCCTTTCTCCCTCAAGGAAGTTCTCCGCATATCCTGAGGTTGGTATCCAATTTTTGCACAGATGTTTCCAAAATCACTTCCCCTGGCATAATAAATTACAGAGCCGTAGAGTTGTGAGGGAACCCGGCGCTCAAATAAATTATAGAGTCGTAGAATTGGGACCCCTGTGTGGTCTTCTAGCCGAACACTATGCAATGAAGTTACACCTTCATCTCTATACACAATGGCAAGCGTTTTGTCGGTTTCCAATGCCAATTGCATGTTCGAATATGTCTCGCTGTCCGGTTTCTGTGACCGTTCGCTGAACTTTCCGACCACGCCTTGTATGATCTATATTTCTGCAGCCAGGCTGTCGACTGGTTATTGTTGTTGTTGTTTAGTCGTTTAGTCGTGTCCGCCTCTTCGTGACCCCCTGGACCAGAGCACACCAGGCCCTCCTGTCTTCCACTGCCTCCCGCAGTTTGGTCAAACTCATGCTGGTCGCTTTGAGAACACTGTCCCACCATCTCATCCTCCGTCGTCCCCTTCTCCTTGTGCCCTCCATCTTTCCCAACATCAGGGTCTTTTCCAGGGAGTCTTCTCTTCTCCTGAGGTGGCCAAAGTCTTGGAGCCTCAGCTTCAGGATCTGTCCTTCCAGTGAGCACTCAGGGCTGATTTCCTTAAGAATGGATACATTTGATCTTCTTGCAGTCCATGGGACTCTCAAGAGTCTCCTCCAGCACCAGAATTCAAAAGCATCCATTCTTCAGCAATCAGCCTTCTTGATGGTCCAGCTCTCACTTCCATACATCACTACTGGTTATAAGGACTCTCTTTTTGCAGTAGCACCATTGCCTACTGGTCTGTTGCTGGGCACAATCGTAACAACAGCAACCAGGGGAAACTCACCTGGACTCAGTTCCAGAACCTCTCCAGAACTTTCACGTAGATGCCATTTTTCTAGCAAAGAAAAGAGGTGTTCATGCAGAGTTCTGCCCCCTCACCCCCCCCCAGGAAAATAGCATTGATAATAACAATAATACTTCCACACCACCCACCTGGTTGTTTGGGAGGGTGAGATGGTGAGGAGAAGGAAACACACATCCTTGAAGGAAAGGTAAAGGTAAAGGGACCCCTGACCATTAGGTCCAGTCGTGACCGACTCTGGGGTTGCGGCGCTCATCTCGCTTTACTGGCCGAGGGAGCCGGCGTACAGCTTCCGGGTCGTGTCCAGCAGGACTAAGCCGCTTCTGGCAAACCAGTGCAGCGCATGGAAACGCCGTTTACCTTCCCGCCGGAGCGGTACCTATTTATCTACTTGCACTTTGAGGTGCTTTCGAACTGCTAGGTTGGCAGGAGCAGGGACCGAGCAACGGGAGCTCACCCCGCCGCGGGGATTCGAACCGCCAACTTTCTGATCGGCTAGTCCTAGGCTCTGTGGTTTAACCCACAGCACCACCCGCGTCCCTGCTTGAAGGGAAGGTGGGCCACAGATATAATAATTATGCTTGTGAAACGTGGGTGCTTCTAAACATCATCTCCAACTCCTCGAAAGATTCCATCAATGGGATCTCTGAATTTTTTTACACATCACTTGGGAAGACAGGCGAACTAAGGCCAGTGTACTGGAAGATGCAAAGATCTCCAGTGTCGAAGTGATGATTCTTCAACATCAACAGCGTTGGACTGGTCATGTTGTGCGGATGCCTGACGATCGTCTTCCAAAGCAACTACAGTGGTACCTCGGGTTAAGTACTTAATTCGTTCCGGAGGTCCGTTCTTAACCTGAAACTGTTCTTAACCTGAAGCACCACTTTAGCTAATGGGGCCTCCTGCTGCCGCTGCGCCACCGGAGCACGATTTCTGTTCTCATTCTGAAGCAAAGTTCTTAACCTGAAGCACTATTTCTGGGTTAGCGGAGTCTGTAACCTGAAGTGTATGTAACCCGAGGTACCACTGTACTCCATTCCCAACTTAAAAATGGAAAGCGTAATGCTGGTGGTCAACAAAAGAGGTTCAAAGACTCTCTCAAAGATCTTCTGATTCTCTGACTAGCTAATCCCCATGCTCTGAGCATGGCTGGCGCTGTTTCCCATCTCTGTGACATTTCCACAAGCCCCAGTGACCTGATTCCAGTTTTTGCAGAGAGATAGGCAGCTCCCCACCTAACTGAATCTTTCCAGGTCACCCGAATGAGGCCGCTGCTCTCCTGCAAACAGCCACATTTACGCAACGCGAATCGGGGCAGCGACCAGGCCTCTCAGGGTCGGCGGTGACGCCAATAATGAGGATAATTTGAGGGTGGGAACATGGCGCCGTGTAAAGGAGCCCTCTAGTCCAAATCTCTGCCTCGTGCTCCCATCCTTTCCCACTTCCTTCATCTCTCTAATTGTCCTGAGTCACTGATGGCCATTGATGGATCCCGGTTGCCGTGGCAATAGATGAATAGGGACCAGAGATTCGCCACCGAAAATGGAGCGAGGAAAAGGATGCTTAATGCTTTATTATTATTTTCTCCACCCGGTAACAACTAAAATCTATCTATCTATATTTGTTGCGCCATTTGGTGGCGAATAATAAACACTGTGAATGGGTGGCAGGCCTCTTTTCCAGGCCTCAGACACAGGCAGGGGGTCCGCGAGGAAGAAAATAAAATCAAAAACTCCATTGCCTTATGGGGTGGGGGCCGTCCTCAAGGTATTGTGCGAAGAGTGTGTTTTGTGTGTGCTTTTTGAGAAGAGAAAGGAGCGTCGCTTATTGTCCAGCCAGGCAGAACAAACAAAAGGATGTTGTGGGTTTGTAGGACACCGTCGGTCTTTGTTGTTGTTGTTGTTGTTTTTGTGTATGTGTGTGAGCCGGGAAGTGAATTGGTTTTTGTTTGAAATGTGTGTCGAGGAGGAGGGGGTGAAGAGGAAAGCTCTGGGCCACTCGCCACCCCACAACAGGAGATAGGAGAACCTCCATGGCCAAGAGCAATCTACCTCCATCCGTCCTGTGCACTCAGGACAAGCAGCGGAAGGGCGGACCTGATTCTAGTCGTGGTTACCCCATTGCTGGAGGTGCCAGGATTCATGTCAGTGGACGTCTGGTTTTGGAGACACTTTGGTTCCCATCTGGAAGCGGATGCTGGTAAGTTAGGGGCTTCTGACACCCTAACTGTGCCCCCGAAGGACCAGGTGTGCAGCCTGGGGGTCATTTTGGACTCACCGCTGTCCATGGAGGCACAGGTCCATTCTGTGTCCAGGGCAGCTCCATCTGGGACGCAGGATGAGACCCTCCCTGCCCACAGACTGTCTTGCCAGAGTGGTGCATGCTCTGGTTATCTCCCGCTTGGACTACTGCCATGCGCTCTCCGTGAGGCTACCTTGGAAGGTCACCCGGAAACTACAACTAATCCAGAATGCGGCAGCTAGACTGGGGACAGGGGGCGGCCGTGGACACCACATAACACAGGTTCTGAAAGACCTACATTGGCTCCCAGGACATTTCCGAGCACAATTCAAAGTGTTGGTGCTGACCTTGAAAGCCCTAAACGGCCCTGTAGACCTGAAGGAGCGTCTCCACCCCCATTGTCTAGCCTGGACACCGGGGTCCAGCTCTGAGGGCCTTCTGGCGGTTCCCTCCCTCCGAGAAACGAGGTTACAGGGAACCAGGCAGAGGGCCTTCTCGGTGGTGGTGCCTGCCCTGTGGAACGCCCTCCCACCAGATGTAAAGGAGAAAAAGAAGTACACAACTTTTAGGAGACATTTGAAATATGGGCACATACTGAAGAGGGCTCTCCTGTTTCTTCTCAGTCTCCAGGCTCAACGGACCCAGCTCCTTCAACCGCTCCTCATCAGGCTTGGCTGCCAAGGTGGTGGTACCCAAACTGAGCTCTGCATCAGTTGTGGTCCATGTGGTCTCTGCATAAACGCAGTTAAAAACCCCACAGCGTCTAGCATGTCACAGTTGCATAAAAATATTTCAGCAGTCCGCCGGGGACTCTCAGCCATTCACAAGTGGTCCCCAGGGAGCGAAGGAACCTCAGAATCACTACCCAGCTGGATATCTCAAAAAGGGCATTGGTGGGCATTGTGTCATGCGTTCTCCTCAGCCGTCCAAGGCCCAAAAGGAGGCAAATCCCCTTCCAAAATAGCCTCCGACGAACCGTCAAGGTTTTTTTTTTGGTGGGGGAGGCACAGAAGGACAGCCTCCGCGACATTTCCCCCGCTTCGATCCCGAATTCCCCGCGGCGTTTTTCCGCATCTGTGGCTTTGCCGCCACAATTTTTCCAGCCTTTCCGGGGTTTTTCTCCGTCTGGGGGGGTCGCCCCACGTGGCGTGTGCCCCCCAACAAAAAAAACCCCAACCCCCTAAATGTGGTAAGCAGCGGACCCACACCCTTTTAAAAATCTACTTTGGAGAGGGGCTGTCAGGCCCGATCTATCAGCGCCGACTCCCACCGCCATCTTTCCCCCTCAGTGAGCTGATCTCTTCCGACATGCCATGGCTGCGGGAAGAGGGGCGCTTCGCTTGCGCCCGGCGTGGCTTGGCGGAGGAGCAAGGGAGGCGCCGTCGCTCTGCCAGGCCGTGGGGGGCTAATGCATCTTGACAAGGAGTGTGGTGTCAGCCGACAAGTCCCCCCCGCCATGCTATCCCCACCACCTTCCCCGGGGTGAAGGCGAGGGCCCGGGTGGACGTCCTCGTGGCATACCCCGAATTGTGGCGAAGGAACACCCGCCATTTTGCCATGGAAGCTACCACTGTCGCTCTTATGCTTCACTCTATGATGATGGTGATGATTAGCCGCTCCGAGCCCGGCTTCGGCTGGGGAGGGCGGGATATAAATAAAATATTATTTATTATTGATTTATGATGATGATTAGGAACTCTGTTGCAACAAAAGCATAAAGATCTGCCTTGCACTTGATCCAGCCCCTCCAACGTTTCTCCCCTGAAAATAGGGACGTCCTATTCCATCCCCTCCAACGTTTCTCCCCTGAAAAGAGGGACGTCCTATTCCATCCCCTCCAACGTTTCTCCCCTGAAAATAGGGACGTCCTATTCCATCCCCTCCAACATTTCTCCCCTGAAAATAGGAACGTCCTATTCCACCCCCTCCAACGTTTCTCCCCTGAAAAGAGGGACGTCCTATTCCATCCCCTCCAACGTTTCTCCCCTGAAAAGAGGGACGTCCTATTCCATCCCCTCCAACATTTCTCCAGTGAAAAGAGGGACGTCCTATTCCATCCCCTCCAACGTTTCTCCCCTGAAAATAGGGACATCTTATTCCATCCCCTCCACGATTTCTCCCATGAAAATAGGGACATCCCATTCCATCCCCTCCAACGTTTCTCCCCTGAAAATAGGGACGTCCCATTCCATCCCCTCCAACGTTTCTCCCCTGAAAATAGGGACGTCCCATTCCATCACCTCCAACGTTTCTCCCCTGAAAATAGGGACGTCCTATTCCATCCCCTCCAACGTTTCTCCCATGAAAATAGGGACGTCCTATTCCATCCCCTCCAACGTTTCTCCCCTGAAAATAGGGACGTCCTATTCCATCCCCTCCAACATTTCTCCCCTGAAAATAGGGACGTCCTATTCCATCCCCTCCAATGTTTCTCCCCTGAAAATAGGGACGTCCCATTCCATCCCCTCCAACGTTTCTCCCCTGAAAATAGGGACGTCCCATTCCATCACCTCCACGATTTCTCCCATGAAAATAGGGACGTCCCATTCCATCCCCTCCAACGTTTCTCCCATGAAAATAGGGACGTCCTATTCCATCCCCTCCAACGTTTCTCCCCTGAAAATAGGGACGTCCTATTCCATCCCCTCCAACGTTTCTCCCCTGAAAATAGGGACGTCCTATTCCATCCCCTCCAACATTTCTCCCCTGAAAATAGGGACGTCCTATTCCATCCCCTCCAACGTTTCTCCCCTGAAAATAAAGACGTCCTATTCCATGCCCTCCAATGTTTCTCCCATGAAAATAGGGACGTCCTATTCCATCCCCTCCAACGTTTCTCCCCTGAAAATAGGGACGTCCTATTCCATCCCCTCCAACATTTCTCCCCTGAAAATAGGGACGTCCTATTCCATCCCCTCCAACGTTTCTCCCCTGAAAATAGGGACGTCCTATTCCATCCCCTCCAACGTTTCTCCCCTGAAAATAGGGACGTCCTATTCCATCCCCTCCAACGTTTCTCCCCTGAAAATAGGGACGTCCTATTCCATCCCCTCCAACTTTTCTCCCCTGAAAATAGGGGCGTCCTATTCCATCCCCTCCAACGTTTCTCCCCTGAAAATAGGGACGTCCTATTCCATCCCCTCCAACTTTTCTCCCCTGAAAATAGGGGCGTCCTATTCCATCCCCTCCAACGTTTCTCCCCTGAAAAGAGGGACGTCCTATTCCATCCCCTCCAACGTTTCTCCCCTGAAAATAGGGACGTCCTATTCCATCCCCTCCAACTTTTCTCCCCTGAAAATAGGGACGTCCTATTCCATCCCCTCCAACGTTTCTCCCCTGAAAATAGGGACGTCCTATTCCATCCCCTCCAACGTTTCTCCCCTGAAAATAGGGACGTCCTATTCCATCCCCTCCAACGTTTCTCCCCTGAAAATAGGGACGTCCTATTCCATCCCCTCCAACATTTCTCCCCTGAAAATAGGGACGTCCTATTCCATCCCCTCCAACGTTTCTCCCCTGAAAATAGGGACGTCCTCTTCCATCCCCTCCAATGTTTCTCCCCTGAAAATAGGGACATCCTATTCCATCCCCTCCAATGTTTCTCCCCTGAAAATAGGGACGTCCTCTTCCATCCCCTCCAATGTTTCTCCCCTGAAAATAGGGACGTCCTCTTCCATCCCCTCCAATGTTTCTCCCCTGAAAATAGGGACATCCTATTCCATCCCCTCCAATGTTTCTCCCCTGAAAATAGAGACGTCCTATTCCATCCCCTCCAACGTTTCTCCCATGAAAATAGGGACGTCCTATTCTATCCCCTCCAACGTTTCTCCCCTGAAAATAGGGACGTCCTATTCCATCCCCTCCAACTTTTCTCCCCTGAAAATACTAACGTCCTATTCCATCCCCTCCAACGTTTCTCCCATGAAAATAGGGATGTCCTATTCCATCCCCTCCAACATTTCTCCGATGGAAATAAGGACTTCTTAAGGAAACGGCTTCTGTTGATCTGGGACTGTCCCCGGAAAACAGGGACACTTGGAGGGTCTGTCATGGTGCCTGTGATTCGTCCGACTCTGCAGGTTTTTCCTGGCTGCTGAAGGTTTTTTGGTCATTATAATCTTGGAACAGAAATCCCCAATAAACATGAACTGACTACATTGCCAAATAACTAGGTCGGCCCGAGTGCCTCTGCTTAGTAAGTCTCGTTTAACAACACAAGATACATTTTAATCCTGACACTGCTCCAGCCCATTTTGTTTTTTAATTATCTTTACCGTGCTGGTGTATAAGTTCAGAGCTTCTCAGTTTGGGGAAAGAGGGACCTCTCATTCAGCTTTTGAGGATTTTCACGCGTGGCCTGCCCTCGAGTCCCAGTTCTGGATGATGTCCTATTAAACAGGCTCTTCCGCGAGTAACCATGCAACTTTAATGGCTGGTACTTGCTGAAATATTCATGGCGTCATCAGAGGAAAGGAATGTGTAAATTGCATGAAAAGCATTCTGGGGTTTTCCCCCCCTTCTTTTTCTTTTTGCATGAATTATTTCACCCCACACATTTTTAACAAGGCTCCCCGTTGCGGCAGAGAAAGGGTGGGTGGGGGAACGGCAAGGTGCGTTTTCGAAAGGGATCGTGCCATCACATTGGAGTACAGTCCATGCATGTAATGGTGGAATCCTAGAATCCTAGAATCCTAGAGTTGGAAGAGACCCCAAGGGCCACCGAGTCCAACCCCCTGCCAAGCAGGAAACACCATCAGAGCACTCCTGACATATGGTTGTCAAGCCTCTGCTTAAAGACCTCCAAAGAAGGAGACTCCACCACACTCCTTGGCAGCAAATTCCACTGTCAAACAGCTCTTACTGTCAGGAAGTTCTTCCTAATGTTTAGGTGGAATCTTCTTTCTTGTAGTTTGGATCCATTGCTCCGTGTCCGCTTCTCTGGAGCAGCAGAAAACAACCTTTCTCCCTCTTCTATGTGACATCCTTTGATATATTTGAACATGGCTATCATATCACCCCTTAACCTCCTCTTCTCCAGGCTAAACCTGCCCAGCTCCCTTAGCCGTTCCTCATAAGGCATTGTTTCCAAGCCTTTGACTATTTTGGTTGCCCTCCTCTGGACACGTTCCAGTTTGTCAGTGTCCTTCTTGAACTGTGGTGCCCAGAACTGGACACAGTACTCCAGGTGAGGTCTGACCAGAGCAGAATACAGTGGCACTATTACTTCCCTTGAACCTAAGAGATGAAAGGGACCCTCCAGTGGTCATCCAGACCAACCCCCTGCAATGCAGGAATCTCGACTAAAGTATCCATGGCATGCTTAGAAATCTCCAAGGATGATCTCCCACTGTCAAACAGCTTTTGCTGTCAGAAAGCTTTTCGTGATGTTGAGTCAGAATATCCTCTCTTGTAACTTGAAGCCATGATTTTGAGTCCTACCCACCAGAGCAGGAGAAAACAAGCTTCCTCCCTCTTCCATGGGACAGCCCTTCAGATATTGGAAGTTGGCTCTCCTATCTCCTCTCAGTCTCCTCTTTTCCAGGCTCAATGGACCCAGCTCCTTCGACCGCTCCTCATCAGGCTTGGCTGCCAAGATGGCGGTACCCAAACTGAGGCCCGAGTCAGTCGTGGTCTGCGTGGTCCCTGCAAAAATGCAGTTAAAAACCACACAATCTCCTCCTTCCCAGGCTGAACACCCTCAACTCCTTCGACCGTTCCTCATCAGGCTTGGTTTCCAAACCCTTGAAAGTCTCTGACCACCTTCCAGCTTGTCAACATCCTTCTTAAATTGTGCTGACCAGAACTGGACACAGTATTCCAGGTGTGCTCTGGCCAAGACAAAAAAGAGAAGGAAGGTATGAAAATAAATATGGGGGGCAGGTAAGCCCCCAACCCTGCAAAATCTATCACAAGATGTGGCAAACACACCCCATTTGAGTGGCAATGCCTGTCAACTTGGTGCGGGGCTCAAACATTTTATTGGGGGGGGCATACTCTCCAGCATTTCTCCCCTGAAAAGAGGGACGTCCTATTCCGTCCCCTCCAACGTTTCTCCTGTGAAAATAGGGACGTCCTATTCCATCCCCTCCAACGTTTCTCCCATAGAAAGAGGGACGTCCTATTCCATCCCCTCCAACGTTTCTCCCCTGAAAATAGGGACGTCCTATTCCATCCCCTCCAACGTTTCTCCCCTGAAAAGAGGGACGTCCTATTCCATCCCCTCCAACGTTTCTCCCCTGAAAAGAGGGACGTCCTATTCCATCCCCTCCAACGTTTCTCCCCTGAAAAGAGGGACGTCCTATTCCATCCCCTCCAACGTTTCTCCCCTGAAAAGAGGGACGTCCTATTCCATCCCCTCCAACGTTTCTCCCCTGAAAAGAGGGACGTCCTATTCCATCCCCTCCAACGTTTCTCCCATAGAAAGAGGGACATCCTTTTCCGTCCCCTCCAACGTTTCTCCCCTGAAAATAGGGACGTCCTATTCCATCCCCTCCAACGTTTCTCCCCTGAAAATAGGGACGTCCTATTCCATCCCCTCCAACGTTTCTCCCCTGAAAATAGGGACGTCCTATTCCATCCCCTCCAATGTTTCTCCCCTGAAAATAGGGACGTCCTATTCCATCCCCTCCAATGTTTCTCCCCTGAAAATAGGGACGTCCTAAAGAAAAGCAGGACATTCTGGGATCAGATCAGAAACCGAGACGGCTTCTGCAAATCCAGGACTGTCCCTGGGAAATATAATCTGGGGGGGGGGGCTGAAGGGACCCCGTCCCTAGGAGCAGACTCCTATGCCAGGGGGCACATGTCCTCTCATGCATCTTCTCCCCCCCCCATGCGTTTTCTGTATGCAATTTCAGCCAAACCAGGAAACAATGCGCCACTGCGCACTCTTCCTCGAAGCATCCTTAACCGTTGCTGAGCCAGAAGAGTGTGGGCTTGTGTTTTGCAGGAGGTGGGGGGCAGCCAAGTGGGTTTGCCGCCCCCCCATTTCCCGACACTGGAAAGCTCTTTGCCAGCGTCTCGGGCCTAATGGAAAAGTCGTGTCGGATTAGCCCAGCCGGGGTGAGGGCCCCATCTGCCTGCTCATGGGCCGCCCCGAGGGGGTGGCGTCGCAGGGGCGGCAGCCATGCGTGATGGCAGATCTGGGCCACTGTGCCAGGGCGCGAGCGGAGCATGCGAGGCCCGCACTGCGGTGGGAACGGTGGTGGGGGAAGGAATGGCGCTCCATCTCTGACCGAGGTTTCTGAGAATGGAAAAAAGGTGCCTCTTAAGGCCATGCAATTCCGCGCATTTCTCATTTCATTGCGCCGACACTTTTCCCCGTCCCGCTCTGACATGGCGCATGGATATGCACCGAGTGAGGGTCATCTAGTCAACCCCCTGCAGGCTGAGGTTGAATCCTGACAAGACAGGAGTACTGTTCTTGGGGGGACAGGGGGCGGGCAGGTGTGGGGGACTCCCTGGTCCTGAATGGGGTGACTGTGCCCCCGAAGGACCAGATGCGCAGCCTGGGGATCATTTTGGACTCACAGCTGTCCAGGGAGGCGCAGGTCAGTTCTGTGTCCAGGGCAGCTCCATCTGGGATGCAGCATGAGACCCTCCCTGCCCGCAGACTGTGTCTCCAGAGTGGTGCATGCTCTGGTTATCTCCCGCTTGGACTACTGCCATGCGCTCTCCGTGGGGCTGCCTTTGAAGGTGACCCGGAAACTGCAACTAATGCAGAATGCGGCAGCTAGACTGGGGACTGGGAGTGGAGACCACATAACACCAGTCCTGAAAGACCTACAATGGCTCCCAAGACGTTTCCAAGCACAATTCAAAGGGTTGGTGCTGACCTTGAAAGCCCTGAACGGCCCAGTAGACCTGAAGGAGCGTCTCCACCTCCATCGTCCATCCCGGACACCGGGGTCCCTCTCCCGAGGGCCTTCTGGCGGTTCCCTCCCTGCAAGAAGTGAAGTTACAGGGAAGCAGGCAGAGGGCCTTCTCGGTGGTGGCGCCCTCCCTATGGAACGCCCTCCCACCAGATGTCAAGGAAATAAAAAACTACCTGATTTTTAGAAGACATCTGAAGGCAGCCCTGTTTAGGGAAGTTTTCTAATGTTTGATGTTTTATTGTGTTTTTACTATTCTGTTGGGAGCCGCCCAGAGTGGCTGGGGAAACCCAGCTAGATGGGCGGGGTATAAATAATAATAATAATAAATAATAAAATCATCATCATCATCATTATTATTATTATGGAATAGGACGTCCCTATTTTCAATCTGTTATCCGCCATCCATCCTCCAAAAGGCTCCAGACACTGACACAGGACCTTCACCGCCTTCACTGATTCCGATTTGAAAGAGAGGTAGAGCTGGGTGTCATCCACATACCGGTGTACACCCAGCCCAAACCCCCTGATGATCTCTCCCAGCAGCTTCATATAGATATTAAAAAGCATGGGGGAGAAGACGGAGCCCTGAGAGACCCCAGAGTCTGGCGAGGCCAGAGCAATTTCGGGCTGGAAGCGGGCTGCAGCGGAACGGAAGCGTCGCTGCGTGCGACGAGACGAGGGAGGGGAAATATTTCGACTGCAAAACAGCGTTCTCGATCCCTCCCCTGTTCCCTGCTTCCGTCACCCGGCTTGCGAGGGCAGCAATATTTGGCCGCGGTGTCCGCCACAAAATGGGCTTCAGAACGCGGCTGCCATGTCCGTAGCTTCATCAGCCCCAGTTATCGTAAGCCTTGAATGGTGAATAAACAGCTAGCTTTGCCGTAAGAACCCAGCCAGAGCTCAGCTACGGAGGAATAGAGAGGAGCCAAACAAATGTGTTTGTGAGTGCGATTGTCAGGACTGCCGCTAGGTCCCAGCTCACAGAGGACCAACGCCCGGTGGATGTTATATACAAAAGTCTTTATTAAAGTTTAGTTTCCATTTCCAAGCTCTGGGCGCGCAGGCCCACGTCTCAACGCTAGACCGGCTAAGTCCCCTCTGACTCACTGCTCCACCCACACCAGTTTAAGATTCTAGCCCGGCTCCACCTCTTGCGCTGCTCTTTCCTGCGTTGGGTCCTTCTGCCCTCTGGGGTTCCCTCCTTCCTGGACTCCTCTGACGCTGAGCCTCCTGAGTCTTGCCCCTCCCTCCGGCGGGCTTTAGGACCTGGCTCCCTTCCCGGGCTCCCCGCTGTGCCGCGCTCCTGTACATTTGAACTTGGCGCGCGCGCCCAGCCGGTGACTTTCCTTCTGACCGTTTCCCCGCTTCCTGATGTGGGTGTTGCCAAACCTGACTCCTCTCCTCCCGCTGGTGGTGAGGACACTGGTCCCGACTCCTGGGACTCCCCCTCCCCACTGCGCTCTGGTGGAGAAGCTGGTCCTGATTTCCAACTGCGGCTCAGGGACTCCCCGCTGGCCCCTTCCTCCTGGGGCTTCCCCCCTGGAGCCCCCTTCGCTCTGGCCACCGGTGCTCCCTTCTGTGAGTCCTCCGATTCGCTAGAGAGGCTTGTGGAATAACTCTGGCCACTGTCACTGCCTGCGCCCCCCTCGTACTCCTCCTCCTCACTCTCCATTTGCTCCCCCTCCTGTGTCTCTCCTTCTGAACCCCTGACAGCGATGCATGGGAAAACTAGGCCAAATGGAAGTGTAACAGCTGTTTCCTAGCCTCCAACATTTCTCCCGTGGAAATAGGGGCGCCCGATTCCCTAATAATCATCGTAATGATCACCATAATAATTTTATTATTTATACCCCTGTCCATCTGGCTGGGTTGCCCCAGACACTCTGGGCAGCTTCCAACATATATAAAAACACAATGAAACATTAAAAAACAACAACACTTCCCTCTACAAGGCTGCCTATGGATGCCTTCTAAAGGTTGTCTAGGAACTTAGCTCCTCGGTTCGGCGTTCGCATAACTCCATCCCTTCTGTTTCTCCCATGAAAATAGGGACGTCCAATTCCATCCCCTCCAACATTTCTCCACTGAAAAGAGTGACGTCCTATTCCATCCCCTCCAACATTTCTTCCATGAAAATAGTAAAGGTAAAGGGACCCCTGACCATTAGGTCCAGTCATGACCAACTCTGGGGTTGTGGCGCTCATCTCGCTTTACTGGCCGAGGGAGCCGGCGTACAGCTTCTGGGTTATGTGGCCAGCAGGACTAAGCCGCTTCTGGCGAACCAGAGCAGCGCACGGAAACGCCGTTTACCTTTCCGCCGGAGCAGTACCTATTTATCTACTTGCACTTTGATGTGCTTTCGAACTGCTAGATTGACAGGAGCAGGGACCGAGCAACGGGAGCTCACCCCGTCATTGCGGGGATTCGAACCGCCGACCTTTTGATTGGCAAGTCCTAGGCTATGTGGTTTAACCCACAGCACCATCCGCGTCCCCTCCCATGAAAATAGGGACGTCCTATTGCATCTCCTCCAACGTTTCTCCCCTGAAAATGGGGACGTCCTAAGGAAAAGCAGGACATTCTGGGATCAAATCAGAAACTGGGACGGTGTCTGCGAATTCGGGACTGGAAAACAGGGATACTCGAAGGGTCTGCTGTTTACAGGCATTCCACAAACCAGGTTTTGCGGACGGGGAGTTTTCCGCCTGCCGTGGCCACATAGGGCTGCAAATTATTCACCATCGGCAGAAAAGATGAACCCAAGCCATTTCCACTGTCCTCCATCTCTCGCTGCTCCTTCCCATTGGCTGGGGCTGCTCTGATGTCACAGAAGGTTCCCGCCCACCCCCGAACTCGCCGGAGGATATTGTTGGAAACAAGTCACGGGATACAAATTCAGGCTAAGCAAATATCGAGAATTATCCGTTCCACGCTTGTTTCAATTGGTTCCTGCCGCTTCCTGAACAAAACGTGAGATGAGTTTTAAGGTCTTGTTTCATAAGCGCTGGACTTTGCTCTCTTGTAAAAGAAACGGTTATTATATGCCGGTTTTACAAGGAGGATGGAAACACAAAGTGTGCCACCTGGTCTAAACAGCCCGTCTTCGCACCAAAGTGGGGGACATCAAGAGATCTACATTTGGGGGGAAATGTTTAGAGGTAGAGGAGAAGGATCTAGAGATCACGCTAAGGCTGCCCAAATTCTGTGCGACTGCCATAAAACTTTGGGAAAAAGCTGTACTACCAAGATGTTTAAGGTTTCAAATGACCAATTTTAGGTTATATTTTAGTGATCAAGATTTAATATATATTTTTAACTGCTGCTACATCTCTATTGTCTCTGCTATCCAGAACTGGCCACCACAGCCACTGACGGTAAAAGTAAAGGTAAAGAGACCCCTGACCATTAGGTCCAGTCGTGGCCGACTCTGGGGTTGCGGCGCTCATCTCGCTTTACTGGCCGAGGGAGCCGGCGTCCAGCTTCCGGGTCATGTGACCAGCAGGACTAAGCCGCTTCTGGCGAACCAGAGCAGCGCATGGAAACACCGTTTCCCTTCCCACCGGAGCAGTACCTATTTATCTACTTGCACTTTTGACGTGCTTTCGAACTGCTAGGTTGGCAGGAGCAGGGACCGAGCAACGGGAGCTCACCCCGTCATTGCGGGGATTCGAACCGCCGACCTTCTGATCGGCAAGCCCTAGGCTCTGTCGTTTAACCCACTGTGCCACCCATGTCCCTTAGAATATATATTTTTAACTGCCACTATATCTCTATTGTCTCTGTTATCCAGAACTGGCCTCTGCAACCACTTACGGACTCATTGTTAAAACCTTGTTTATGAAAGACCTTACTCGCCAACAAGGGGTCGCCAAAGAAGAATGGTGCTATGGGCCCTTCAGGGGGAGTGGGGACGGGGGCCAGGACTGGGAAGAGATGGGGCAGACAGGGGACCCCCACAACGGTTCTCCACGGAGTGTCTCCGCCTTCTGCAACTTTCACGAAGCAAGGTCATTTTCTCTTTCGAACCGGGCGGCTGCAGAGTCGGTGGTTTGGCTATATATACCGCTAAGCCATAGCATGGTGTCTTTCCAAAGTCGTGGCCAAAGAGGGGCTTAGGTGGCCCAGGATAGCTCTGGGAAACCTCAATTAGAAAGGCTCAGTGGAGCAGTGTGTTAATGCACAATCCTTTTCACCCTCCCCAGAGAGGGATTAACCCTCGCTAAGGTCAGCCCAGGGGGGGTCTGCGTGCGCGTCCGTAGAGATTTGGTCGGTTTCTTTTTATATATACAATCGTACAGTGGATGCTCGGGTTGCGAACGGGATCTGTGCGGGAGGCACGTTCGCAACCTGCAGCGCCGCATCTGCGCACGTGTGGGTTGCGATTCGCCGCTTCTGCACATGCGCAAAGTGCTTTTGTGCATGCGCCAAAACCCGGAAGTAACCCGAAAACGCACAACGTGAAGGGTCTGTACCACGGTTCCCAAACGCCTTGGTTCCTGAACACCAAAAACCTGGAAGTGAGTGTCCTAGTTTTTGAATGCTTTTCGGAAGCCGGACGTCCGACGCGGCTGTCGGCTATTGTTTCCGGGGCGCCTGCACCAATCAGAAGCCGTGCCGGTGTTTCCTCTTTTTTTTTTTATTAGATTTTTTTACTAATTTCTCTTTTACAAATTATTCAAACATAACCATATTCGCCAATTTACAAATTTTTGACTCCCACAATCCTCATATTTTATATTTATTACGCATTTCTTTATAATATATTGCCAGTTAATAATAACCTTTCGTCTCGTTTTCTTTTACAATACCCTTTCTCATCACAAAGCCTCTTTAAAACCGACTAGCGTTGTCTGTTCATCACAGATATTTTCCAGATAAATCGTAAACTTTCCCCAGTCCTCAGTGAACTTGTGATCTTTCTGGTATCTAATTTTCCCAGTCATTTTATCTAATTCTGCAAAGTCCATAAGTTTCATTCTCCACTCTTCCACTGTCGGTAATTCCTCTACTTTCCATTTTGGGGCCATTAAAATTCTTGCCGCAGACACTGCATATTGAAAGCCGTGCCGGTGTTTCTGAACATTTTGGAACTCAAACGGACTTCCAGAACGGATTAAGTCTGGCCCTTTTGTTTTTGCTCTTTATTTTTGCGCCTTTTCGGCTTTTTTGGTTCATTTGTTTTTGTGTCTGTGGGGGACCCAGTTCAGCTACTGATGGGTTGATTGTGTGACTGCGGAAATGGATAAAAGCCCCCCATTCCAAACAATGACCATCTGGGTGGATTTTTGGTTTTTTTGTGGATTCTCCAGGTTTTTGGGGGGAGGCATGGGCATGCTCAGAAGGCGCTGTGCCCCCGGAGCGGGGAGCGACGCATCGGGTGGTTTTGCACAGCCTTCCTGTTTCGGGTGGCACAGCGTTCTGGTGCTGGGCATTGTCTCCTGAGCGGGAAGCGAAACAAGACAGCAAATAATAATAATAATAATAATAATAATAATAATAATAATAATACACCGTTTGAAAAAGCCCCGGTTGGTTGGAGCGTGCTGCTGATCATGCCATCGGTTGTGGGTTCAATCCCCACACAGGACAACTGCCCAGAGGACCTCCGGGGTCCCTTCCAACCATACAAGGAACCCGGGTGCCGCTGTGGTCTAAACCACCGAGCCTCTTGGGCTTGCCGATCAGAAGGTCGGCGGTTCGAATCCCCACGACAGGGGGAGCTCCTGTTGCTCGTCCCAGCTCCTGCCAACCTAGCAGTTCGAAAGCTCACCAGCGCTAGTAGATAAATAGGTACCACTCCGGCGGGAAGGTAAATGGTGTTTCTATGCACCAGAAGCGGTTCAGTCTATGCACCAGAAGCGGTCACACGACCTGGGAAGCTGTCTGTGGACAAACGCCGGCTCCCTCGGCCTGAAAGCGAGATGAGTGCCGCAATCCCACAGTCACCTTTGACTGGACTTAACTGTCCAGGGGTCCTTTACCTTTACCTTAGGGGAGCGGGTGGCGCTGTGGTCTAAACCACCGAGCCTCTTGGGCTTTCCGATTGGAAGGTTGACGGTTCAAATCCCCACGACAGAATGAGCTCCTGTTGCTCTGTCCCGGCTCTTGCCAACCTAGCAGTTTGAAAGCACACCAGCGCTAGTAGATAAATAGGTACCACTCCAGCGGGAAGGTAAACAGCATTTCTGTGCGCTCTGGTTTCCGCCATGCGCCAGAAGCGGTTCAGTCCTGCTGGCCACATGACCCGGGAAGCTGTCTGTGTACAAACTCCGGCTCCCTCAGCCTGAAAGCAAGATGAGATCACCTTTGACTGGACTTTACCGTCCAGGGGTCCTTTACCCGATGTGCAAAAGAAACATCGAATGCCCTACAGACGCATCTGGGCTTTGACTCCCATCGTTGCCGAGGGAGGAGAGCATCCTGGGTGGGTCGGATCCTGGTCGGAGGGGAGACCTAGCTGCCCGCTGTGAGGAGCTGGGATCCTGTGGACCAGCAGGAAAATACTGGTCTTGTTATTATCGCCATTGTTGGCTACGTCCTCTGCCCTAGTGACACTTTGCCCAAACTATTTTCGAAGCAGCTCAGCTTAATCGGATCAGCCGCTGTTAGGAACACCCAGGGAGAACACAGCAGCACATCAGTGTCCGAAATGCATTGCTCTGTGCATGTGTTTGTGTGTGCAGAAATTATTTCCGATTTGCAATCCCTTTGCGGCAGAGAACCGTCCCCTCGCAAGGCACGGCGTCAAAGGGTACACTGGCTAAAATCTTCCCTCTTCTTCTTCTTGTTTTCTCCATTTACCGTATTTTTCGCTCTATAAGATGTATCAGACCACAAGACGCACCTAGTTTTTGGAGGAGGAAAACAAGAAAAAAAATATTCTGAATCCCAGAAGCCAGAACAGCAAGAGGGATCGCTGTGCAGCGAAAGCAGCAATCCCTCTTGCTGTTCTGGCTTCTGGGGTAGCTGCGCAGCCTGCATTCGCTCCATAAGACGCGCACACATTTCCCCTTACTTTTTAGGAGGGAAAAAGTGAGTCTTATAGAGCAAAAAATACGGTATATCCTGGCCTTTCCTTCCAAGAGATGAGGCTGGGGTGCCCGGTTCTCAGGGCGCTCGACAGCTTTTGGGGCGTCCTGGGACTCCCCCAACAACACTGTGAGGGAGGCTGGGCCCAGCGTCACCCGGTCAACTTCATGGCCGAGTGGGGATTGAAACCTGAGTCTCCTAGGTCCTAACCACTACGATACCACACAGGCTCCCATTTATTTTATATTTCTATCCAACCTTTCCTCCACGTAACTCAACAAATAAAAACTTGTTTATTTTTTTAGTGTATGAGGCTGGTTAGGCTGAGAGGCAGTGACTTGCCCCAGGTCTGTCTGTCTGTCTGTCTGTCTCTCCTTCCTTCCTTCCTTCCTTCCTTCCTTCCTTCCTTCCTTCCTTCCTTCCTTCTCTCTCTCTCTCTCTCTCTCTCTCACACACACACACACCTTCCTTCTCTGTCTCTCTCTCTCCTTCCTTCCTTCCTTCCTTAGCTCTCTCTCTTCCCCTGTCTTTCTTTCTTTCTTTCTTTCTTTCTTTCTTTCTTTCTTTCTTTCTTTCTCTCTCTCTCTCTCTCTCTCTCCCTTCCTTCCTTCCTTCCTTCCTTCCTTCCCTCTCCTTTCTCTCTCTTTCTTTTTCTCTCTCCTTCCCTCCCTTCTCTGTCTCTCAGTCTCTCTCTCTCCTTCCTTCTTCCTTCTCTCTCTCTCTCTCCCTTCCTCCCTCCCTTCCTCCCTCCCTCCCTCCCTCCCTCCCTCCCTTCCTTCCTTCCTTCCTTCCTTCCTTCCTTCTTTCCCTCTCTCTCTCTTTCCCTCTCCCTCTCTTCCCCCCAAATGAAAACAGACATGGGAGCCTTTCAGATCCTTCCATCCCCACCCCGGCCGCAGCACCACAAGGCAGGTGTCTCTCCTGCGTGCCCCCCACCCACCCGGAAAGGCCTCCCATGCCGCTCCCCCCTCCTCCTTTCCTCTGGCTCAGGAGAGCTGGGCCCTGATATAGATACAGCTGCTGCTTGCAGCTCCACGTAACTGGCAGATAGCAAATTACATAAGCTCCGATATAGGCTTATAAACACAAGGCTGTTTGCACTGCTATCCCTGCCTTCCGCCACTGCCTCAAATTGAGCAGGCAGGCAGGTACATCGTAAAAGCCTTATTATAAACCTCTGTACCGGTACAGCAAATATTTTTTACATTTTCCAGTCGGGGACAATGTCTCGGCTGCGCCAAAACAGCAAATTATTTGTTCGAGTGTGTGTGTGTTCCAACCCCCAGTGTTTTCAAAGACCATACACATTTCTTGGGGGGCTGGAAGTTGCCTTCTACTACGTCAGACCATTGGTCTCTCTCAGTTCTCCAGGTGGAAGCCTTTTCAACCATACCTGGGTCCTTTAAATCAGAGCCAGTGAAGGCGGTGAAGGTCCTGTGTGAGTGCTTGGAGGCGGTTGGAGGATGGATGGCGGATAACAGATTGAGGTTGAATCCTGGCAAGACAAAAGGACTGTTTTGGGGGGACAGGAGGCGGGCGGGTGTGGGGGACTCTTTGGTCCTGAATGGGGTGACTGTGCCCCCGAAGGACCAGGGGCGCAGCCTGGGAGTCATTCTGGACTCACAGCTGTCCATGGAGGCGCAGGTCAGTTCTGTGTCCTGGGCAGCTCCATCTGGGACGCAGGATGAGACCCTCCCTGCCCGCAGACTGTGTCTCCAGAGTGGTGCATGCTCTGGTTATCTCCTGCTTGGACTACTGCAATGGGCTCTATATGGGGCTACCTTTGAAGGTGACCTGGAAGCTACAACTAATCCAGATTGCGGCAGCTAGACTGGGGACTGGGAGTGGAGACCACATGACACCGGTCCTGAAAGACCTACATTGGCTCCCAGAACATTTCCGAGCACAATTCAAAGTGTTGGTCCTGACCTTGAAAGCCCTAAATGGTGCTGTAGATCTGAAGGAGCATCTCCAGCCCGTACACCAGGCCAGGGTCCCTCTCCCGAGGGCCTTCTGACGGTTCCCTCCCTGCGAGAAGCAAGGTTACAGGGAAGCAGGCAGAGGGCCTTCTCGGTGGTGGCGCCCTCCCTGAGGAACACCCTTCCATCAGATGCCAAGGAAGTAAACAACTGCCTGACTTTTAGAAGACATCTGAAGGCAGCCCTGTTTAGGGAAGTCTGATGTTTTATCCTCTGTGTAATATTCTTTTGGATATTCCTCTTGAAGGAAAGGGGGAGGGGATATGAAGGCAAGAATAAACACCTAACGGGGGGAATCGCAAAGCCCTGACTCTCAGTCCCAGCAACCTGGAAATGTCGCAGGCCTTCTGCGGCTCCGAGGGGAAAGTGGGTAAGCCGATCCCCCCCCCCTGGAGTGAAAATAAAGAGAGGGGAGGGGGAAACAGGGAAAGCCCCCGTTTCCTAGCAAACTGGCCCACTAACCTACTTTGGTGCATAATCGCAGGCCTGGCACTTCCTGCGGCAGCTGTTACGTTTGCAGAGAGAGAGAAAAATAGAGAGAAAGGCCGTTGTGGGTGCAGAAGAAAAGGAGAAGGAATAATAATAATAATAATAATAATAATAATAATAATAATAATAATTTATTATTTATACCCTGTCCATCTGGCTGAGTTTCCCCAGCCACTCTGGGCGGCTCCCAATCAAGTGTTAAAAACAGTACAGCGTTAAATATTAAAAACTTCCCTAAGCAGGGCTGCCTTCAGATGTCTTTTAAAGATAGGACAGCTGCTTATTTCCTTCACATCTGAAGGGGGGGGGTGTTCCACAGGGAGGGCGCCACCACCGAGAAGGCCCTCTGCCTGGTACCCTGTAACCTCGCTTCTCGCAGGGAGGGAACTGCCAGAAGGCCCTCGGAGATGGACCACGGTGTCCGGGCTGAGCGATGGGGGTGGAGATGCTCCTTCAGGGATACTGGGCCATTTAGGGCTTGAAAGGTCAGCACCAACACTTTGAATTGTGCTCGGAAACGTATTGAGAGACAATGTAGGTCTCTCAGGACCGGTGTTATATGGTTTCGGCAGCTGCTCCCAGTCACCAGTCCAGCTGCCGCATTCTGGATTAGTTGCAGTTTCCGGGTCACCTTCCAAGGCAGCCCCACGTAGAGCGTATGGCAGCAGTCCAAGCGGGAGATAACCAGAGCATGCACCACTCTGGCAAGACAGTCTGCGGGCAGGGAGGGTCTCATCCTGCGTCTCAGATGGAGCTGCCCTGGACACAGAACTGACCTGCACCTCCGTGGACAGCTGTGGGTCCAAAATGACTCCCAGGCTGCACACTGGTCCTTCAGGGGCACAGTCACCCCATTCAGGACCAGGGAATCCCCCACACCCGCCCGTCTCCTGTCCCCCCAAAACAGTACTTCTGTCTCATCAGGATTCAACCTCAATCTGTTAGCCGCCATCCATCCTCCCACCGCCTCCAGACACTCACACAGGACCTTCACCGCCTTCACTGGTTCTGATTTAAAGGAGAGGTAGAGGAAAAGGAAAAGGAGATTGGGAATTTGCAGAGGAGGGTGCTGAGCCCCCGGCCCCATCTGGATTCACCTCTTCGGAACAGGTTTTAGGGAAGTTTGGCTTGTGGGAAAGGAAACCAGCATCCTGTTCCCACAGGTACCCAAACGCTCGATGTGTCCCTGTTTTCTGGAAATCCGTCCCGGTTTCCAATTTGATCCCGGAACGGTCCCTCTTTTTCTTAGGACCATCCAGCTGCAGTCCGACCAAGGCAGAATATGAAGCGCAACCATGACTTCCCTCGATCGGAAACTCGGCTTTTGCTCGGATGAGAACGCAAACTCGCTCAGAGACACTCGCCCAAGAACGCCGCCGAGACCACATAACACCGGCCTTGAAAGACCTACATTGGCTCCCAGTACGTTTCCAAGCACAATTCAAAGTATTGGTGCTGACCTTGAAAGCCCTAAACAGCCTCAGTCCTGTATACCTGAAGGAGCGTCTCCACCCCGGACACCGGGGTCCATCTCCCGAGGGCCTTCTGGCGGTTCCCTCCCTGCGAGAAGTGATGTTACAGGGAACCAGGCACAGGGCCTTCTCAGTGGTGGCGCCCGCCCTGTGGAACACCCTCCCACCAGATGTCAACAACTACCAGACTTTTAGAAGACATCTGAAGGCAGCCCTCTTTAGAGAAGCTTTTAATGTTTGATGTATTACAGTATTTTAATATTTTTTTGGAAGCTGCCCAGAGTGGCTGGGGAAGCCCAGCCAGATGGGCGGGGTATAAATAAATTATTATTATTATTATTATTATTATTATTATTATTATTTATTATTTACGCGGACTCGCTCAGAGACACTTGCCCAGCCTCGGCCGAGAACGCAAACTCGCTCAGAGCCGTGACGAGCCACGTCCCTGCTCCCTTTTCTGAAACGTCATTGATCTTTAGTGGTTTGGGACCGGGCCGCATGCCTGGCCCCGTTCCAGCCCTTTAATCCTATTCCCAGATTTGCGTCCCTTTAATCCTCTTTTCCCTCTGCAGTCCCCACCCTGAGGAGCTCTGGTGGAGGGACAGTTCCTGGCTATACATAGGACGTGTTGAACATGACTCATGCGCACTCAGACACACACTTGCGTTCGCCGGCCTGGTCTCTGTCAGGCCCTTTGGCTCCGCCTTTGAAGCTGCTTTAACCGCTAGGCTTTATTTCCTTTGCAATTGCGCCTCTGAGCTGCAAGAAGGAAGCTTCTGTTTCAACTTTCTGCGGTTCGGCCATGGGATCGAAGGTGGTGAATTCTCCTTTCTTGGAGGTTTTTCCAAGTCAAGTACTTTATTACGGTCATAGACCAGCATAGACAAAACATATACATAAATAGCATAACAGTATGAATCCAGGCGAATAATTATTAAATAAATAGGAGCTAGAACCAAACGTAGATTTAAACATATACATAGGATACTTAATTAAGGATAGATAATGGGTGAATAAGATTAAAAGATCAGTTAACACAGCTATATGGCGTGGGCTTCAGAAGTGCAGATCTAATAATATGGGCCTTCAGTTTAGGATTGAATTGTGGCATAGATCAGTCTTCGTCAAATATCTATCATGGCAGCGCAATATCTGGTGACTGAATATGTGACTTCTGGGCTCTCTTCCTGTGAACCAGACCAAGTTTTATTGCGGCAAAAGCCAGTGACACTGAACACCACAAGGTCAAACAAAAGGAAATCAACAGCAACATCAGAAAGAAGAAAAAAAAGATTACACAAGGGAACTTCGCAGTGTGCCATTCAACAGAAGAAATTTACACTTCCTGATTACTAAAGTGCAAAATTTGGCCACCTCATATGATATTGAGCTTGAGGAATCTTCCAGAAGGTATTTTCGTAGAATTTCGGGGGAGGATTCCAAATAATGTTGTAGGGGTATAAATTTTGATAAGAGCGGCAAAATAAGTTGAGCTCGTTCTTCACTATAAAATTCGCAGAATAGAAGGATGTGTGTAACAGATTCTACCTTATTAGACATACAGGGGCAGAGACGTGCATGCATTGGAGGTTTTTAAGCGGAGGTTGGATGGTTGATTCAGCTGAGATTCTTGCATTGCAGAGGGGTCAGACTGGATGACCCTCCGGGTCCCTTCCTAATCTTCAATTCTCTGACCGTCAAGCAATAATAATAATAATAATAACAAGAGTAATAAATTCATACTCCGCCCATCTGGCTGGGTTTCCGCAGCCCCTCTTGGCGGCTCCCAACAGAATATTACAAAGGGGATAAAACAATCTGACGCTGTTATAACCCCACGCTTGTAAAAGCAGATAAAAATGATTTCAGAAATATAAAAATTAAAAACTTGGCGACCGAAACAACCAAGGCAACAGAGCGGCTAACCTATGAGGAGAGGCCAAAAGCGTTTCACAGAACCATAGAATCTGTGAATCTGTGAATCTTTCGCCCAGCACGGCACTCGAACTCGCCACCCTGAGATTCACCGCCTACCAAACGAGCTGCTTATCCCTCGCGAATTGTAGCTTCCTAGTCTAGTAGAAGAGGCGAGGCGGCGGACGTTTACAAAACGGTGCTATAAAATGATACTATAGGGACTTCCCTTATTATTATTATTATTATTATTCCCCAGCCACTCTGCCGGGTGGCTTCCAACATAAATAAAAACATTATAAAATTTCCCTAACAAGGCTGCCTTCAGATGTCTTCTAAAGGTTCTATAATGACTTATCTTTTTTCCCCCAAAATTTTTTTTATTGATTTTCCAAAATTTTAAACAAACAAACATCAATCTTAACTGTACTTAATCCAATCTTGGTAACATTGTTAAATGACTTCCTCAAATCCCCCCTGGCTGAGTTTCATTGTATATCGTTGTAACAGTTTCCGCAAAACCAATTTTCTCATAAAATTTAACTTAGTCACTTAACATCTTTCTTCCTTTTCCTTTTAACTTAAAACATTTTGTTCTCTAACATCACAGATTTAAACCCTAAGCCTGTCTGGTATTTGCAAGTTTTTCCCCCCAATTAAAATAGTGACTTATCTTCTTATATGCTCTAATGGAGCCTCCATGTGGAGGTGCACTCTATCCTAGGTTTTTAGCATTTTTGTAGGCCACTGGGAGCAAAGGATACTGGACTGGACGGTCCAGTGGCCTTATCCAGGATGCTATCCTGACATCCTTCTCCATCTCTCTTCTCTGTGTCATCCCTAATCCTGTTATTATTATTATGAGAGGCACAGATTTAATGCTGGGGCCAAGGGAGTCTTCTACATCCCAGCCATGACAGATCTTTATTTTTAATTTATTTATTTCTCAAAAGGAAAACAGTGCAAGGAATTTCTCTACGTACGTCATTGTCTGACGGCAACCCTAATTAACCGGCATTTACCGTGTTTCGCGACACACCCCGCCTGCAATTTTCCTTTTTTTTCTCTTCCAAAGGAGGAGGAGGAAATGGCAAGATGTAATCAGGGAATTTTCCATTTGGCACCTCCTCATTCCTTTCGGTGCCCTAGTTTACGGGAGACGGTCCTCTCGCCTGAAGGGAATGTTCAAAAGCAGATCAGATGCTTGGTTCGGGCCGCATGGGGCCAACACGGGCTGGCAGCAGCGCCTGTTCCCCATGGTTTCGGTGCTATACATGCGAAACAGGCGCTCTGCCGCTAGACTTACAAATCAAGCAAGACCTCCTGGTTCTGGATAAAGGGCCTAGGTAGGCCAGCATTTCCTGCACTGGCTGGCAGCAGCTGCCAAGGTCTCCGCCCCATCGCTGCCTTGAAGATGCTGTGGGCATTCTCCATGCAAAGCAGATGTAATGACAATAATTAGAATAACAATAATAGCACCCCTTGAGCTCAAATCCTCAGGTTGCCTACGTAGAACAAAACCCACTTAAATTAATGGACCAAATTACGCCCGCCTGAGTTGCGTCTGTGAATAAATAGGCCTACTCTGAGTAGGGCGAAATGTTCAAGGCAACTTCTGTGCACATATATAGGTCGCTCACTATCGGTCTTCCCCGTTATGTAATTCTATTTCGGTTACAGTGAAAATATTCTGACCTTTGCACAGGGTTACCGTAAATTAATACTTGTGTTCCCTTCTTTCTGTCAGCCCGCCTTGCATTTTTCCGTAAAAGTGTGCAGGTGTCGATCCTTCCGCCTCCATGCAGAAGGGCCAGGGCCAGATTTAGGTTTGATGCGGCCCTCAGCTCCTGAAGGTCATGGGGCCCTTTATATGTCCAGCCGTCCTTTGTCAACAACAAATAGTCACTGTTTTTGAATAGATGCTATATGGTCATTTACGGACCTAACAGGTATCTCAAGCCATTTGCACACCACAAAATATTTATTTTATCCAAGTCATTGTTGAACTGAAATACAATTAAGAAGAAGTACATTAACAGTGAGATACAATTAAGAAGAAGCATATTCATAGTGAAATAATTATTAAGCTCCAACTTAAAATGATTTTTTATTCATAACAAACTGAATCATGCAAACACATTGGCATTTGGCGATAAGCAAAAGGTCCTTTAGAAACACAATTTACAAAGACTCATAATCTAGTCTCTAAAAACTTGCTATAACATGAAATAATACTGGGTGTAAATAATGGGTAGTCAAACTAAGGCCCGGGGGCCGGATCCAGCCCAATCGCCTTCTCAATCCGGCCCGCAGACAGTCTGGGAATCAGCGTGTTTTTACATGAGTAGAATGTGCCCTTTTATTTAAATTGCATCTCTGGGTTATTTGTGGGGCATAGGAATCCGTTCATATTTTTCCCCAAAATATAGTCCGGCCCCCCACAAGGTCTGAGGGACAGTGGACCGGCCCCCTGCTGAAAAAGTTTGCTGACCCCTGGATTTACGATGCAAACTACTAATAATTATAAATAGCTTTATTAATATGAAGTTAAGTGTTATAACCTGACAATGCAATTGTAGTTAACACAAGCAGGCAGGGCCCATGACTTACATCATAGGAGCCTACACAACACAAAACACTGTTGCCAACAAACCTTTTTGGGTGTGCCGGATTTACGTATAAGCTAAACAAGCCATAGCTTAGCTCCTCACTCTCTTGCCCCCCCCCCCAAATTCACTATTAATATAGGTAAAGGGACCCCTGACCATTAGGTCCAGTCATGGCCGACTCTGGGGTTGTGGCGCTCATCTCACTTTACTGGCCGAGGGAGCCAGCGTACAGCTTCCAGGTCATGTGGCCAGCAGGACTAAGCCGCTTCTGGCGAACCAGAGCAGCGCACGGAAACGCCGTTTACCTTCCCGCCAGAGCAGTACCTATTTATCTACTTGCACTTGTGTAATATGGGAAAATGCCGCTTGTAGGTTTTATTTTATTTGTCTTTTATCTTATATTTTGGAAATGTACATCCAGTTGTTTTTCTCCCCCTTTAAACGTGTCAAGGCAAAGAGCTCCCTGTTCCCCTTTAAATCGGTTCATGACTAGAACCTAGTACATTTATTGCTTTGATTTTATGGATCAGTGGTCTCGTTAGATAGTAAAATTCACGTTAGGTTGATGTTTTAGGGGTTGTTTTCAATTAATCCGTTTTGCATTGCTTTCTATGGGAAAGCGTGCCTTGGTTTTGGAATGCTTTGGTTTAGGAATGGAATTTCCGGAACGGATTAAGTTTGAGAACCAAGGGACCACTGTAAATGAAAGGGAAGAAATGGAGGCGTGAGAGATTTGACTTTCTTGGGCTCCATGATCACTGCAGATGGTGACAGCAGTCACGAAATTAAAAGACGCCTGCTCCTTGGGAGAAAAGCAATGACAAACCTAGACAGCATCTTAAAAAGCAGAGACATCACCTTGCCAACAAAGGTCCCTATAGTTAAAGTCATGGTTTTCCCAGTAGTGATGTACGGAAGTGAGAGCAGGACCATCAAGAAGGTTGATCGCCGAAGAATAGATGCTTTTGAATTCTGGTGCTGGAGGAGACTCTTGAGAGTCCCATGGACTGCAATAAGATCCAACCTCTCCATTCTGAAGGAAATCAGCCCTGAGTGCTCACGGGAAGGACAGGTCCTGAAGCTGAGGCTCCAAGACTTTGGCCACCTCAGGAGAAGAGAAGACTCCCTGGAAAAGACCCTGATGTTGGGAAAGATGGAGGGCACAAGGAGAAGGGGGCGACGGAGGACGAGATGGTGGGACAGTGTTCTTGAAGGTGCCAGCATGAGTTTGACCAAACTGCGGGAGGCAGTGGAAGACAGGAGGGCCTGGCGTGCTCTGGTCCAGGGCGTCACGAAGAGGCGGACACAACTAAACAACATCAATGTTGAATATCCTTTTGCCAAGGGCAGACAGAGCAGGGGAGATAGGCCTAGAATCGTGCAATCACAGAATGGCAGAGTCGGGAGGGACCCCAAGAGACAGCTAGACCGACCCTCTGCAAGGCAGGAGTATCTGCAAAAGCATGCAATTTTGTTACCAAAAAAAATTAAAATAGGGAGGGAAGAGGAGGTGGAGAGAAGAGAGGTGATGTTTTGCATTATATCACAAGAGGAAGTTGCGCGCAGCATGACATAATAACAGGGGTGGGCGTGGCCTGGGGAGGCGTGTGATTGACAGGAGGTGGGCGGGGCCCCGAGCCCGGGGATTCTCGCCTGCGATTTTTTTCTTCCACGCTTTGCAAGGAAAGTAGGTTAGCAGATCTCTCCGAGCGCGCTTGGCAAAGGCGAGGCAGAGAGGAGGCGCGCGAGGGAGAGCTCCCGTCCAACGCATATTATTATTATTATTATTTATTCCTAATAATTAGGGTATAGCAGAAACAGAAAGCAGGAGGGAGGGAGGAAGAAGGGGCCTCGGGTCTCCATCTCTCCATTATTTATTTCTTCTTTCTGCTCCATCCATTCTCCTGCAAAGAGTTTCGCTTCTGCATCCAATCTCATACATGCGATTTCCAGAAGTGCGCACATAAAGGGATATCGGCCAACATGCGAGGTAAGGGTTATATTTCGTGTTGTTTTTTTTTAAAGGGGGGGGGGAATGGAGAGAGTCTAAATCTCCGCTGGCCCCGATCCGAGCGCTTTTAAACAACCGAAAAACAACAACAACAACAGCCCCAAACTCTGCTTTTACGCAAAGCTGGAAGCGTGCGTAAATCTCCCCGCGCGCGGACGCTGAACAACTGCAGCCTACTCGGAGTAAACCTATTGACATCGGGGGGAGGAGGATCTGATTTCAATGGGTCAAATCTTGAGTAGGACTTGGTTACGTTTGGGTCCAGTGAGGGGAGAAGAAGCTGCGCTCCTGCGAGCCGCGCCTACTCCGAAGTAAATCTCCTTCCCCAAACCCACCCCCGTTGGAATCAGAAATGGGTTATTGGAGCCACCTGAGTTTTACTCGAGAGTAGACCTGTTGGAATAAATGGGGCGGCGGGGAGGCTTATTGCAACCCCAAAACTGCGACCTTATGCATGCGCTCCTTTAACCTGGGAGTAAGCCCCGTGCTTCTTTGCTTCCGAGTAGACCTGCAGAGGGATGGCACTGTTTACTTGGAGTAAGTGTGTTGAGAGAAGCTTTACTCGCTCGTGAACGTGCTTAGGCATTTGCAGTCTCAATGATGATGCGGTGGGGTTTACTCGGAAGCAAATACTTCTGTGCGCAGGGAAATGAACGCGTGTAGGATCGCAGCCTTAGTTTTGCGGGGAAGGTCCGGATTGTGTTCCTTGCCTCTTAGAAAATGATATTTTCTCCCAACAGCAAGCAAACACTGGTTCACTTTGCAGCTGAGCAACTTTACAGTATATGGCGTAAAAACCCAGCAAATAATAATATTTATTATATAATATTATTTATTATTATTAGGGCCATCAGGGCAAAATAAACTCAGTTGCAGGAGACACTAGAGTTGCATCCGACTCAGAATCCACCCTTTAAAATGAATTTTCAGCCAAGTAAAGTTGCATCCATTCATTACAATGGGTCTTCTCTGAGTAGGGTTGGGTCAGAGACGGCCTCATATTATTTCCATTACCCACCTTGATTTATTCCCTGTCTTGGTGGCAAAGAATCTTGCGTTGAAGATTCGGGACCTGCAATTATTATTACTAAATCCTGAGCAACTGTTACTTAAGCAAAGGACACCGGGAGATATATAATTACGTTGGTGAGCCATACAAGATGACAAACACGATCTAAAATTTGTATACACTATGTAGCGTTCTAAGGTTTTTCCCTTTTTAAAAAAATTGACCAGGCAGAGAGAGAGATTCAAAAATTGGGTTGTTCCACCCCAAAAAAGTGCAAGAAAAACCCTCATTTTGAACTTCACCGATTAGATTCCTGCCTCTTCAAAGAGAAAAAAAGTTAATTAAAAGATGTTTTATTTTGTTATCAAGAGTTGTTTTTTTGCGGTAAGGTTTTGTCGTGTTTTGCGGACTGCAAATCTCTCAGGCTGCAATTCTGAATTATGTTTGCTATGGATCATGTCCTCAACTCCCCAGGAGCCAGCGTGGCTTACATCTGAGTAAAACATCTTTGAGACGTCCCTGCAAATCTCTTTGCCTCTCTATTCCCTTGTATGATTTGATGGCTTTCCCCCCTCACTAGGAAGGTTTTAGTTGGAGAGCTAGATTAGGTGTGGGCCCCCACCCTTGTTGCTTGGTGACGACAATGCACTCTGCACATTCTCAGGGGCACTCTTGCCCTGCCAGAAACCCAGCCTTGACGAAAGGACACAGGTTTTTTTCCCTTTTTAAAAAAATTCCGGATTCCCCCAGCGCAGTATCTGCTGCAAATTGCTTCCCGCTGAAAGAGATTGGTCTTAATGTTTTATTTCTGTTAGGTGGGTTGGTGCCATTAAAAAAATAAAATGTTTCCAGGCTTAATATGGAAGGAAATATATATTTTGTCCTTTTAAAAAAAAAGGGAGGAGTAACAGCCATGAGGAAGAGATTCCAGGGGGGGGGGGAATAGGTGGGCCAAAAGAAAATAGGATTTAAAAAAAATAATAATCACCCAGTAGACTGTTCCCATTCCATTTGAGAACTGGCCCACCACTAAGCTAAAAGTTCAATTAATCGTTATTTTTCCATAATGTTAATACCAGGGCTTTCAGCTAAGGCTGGGCATTCAGTTTGGGTAGCTGTAGAAGGTTTGTTTGTTTGGAGAAAGTATTGACTTGTAGGACTGTCTTACAACGTTTTATAGGGAGGGTCTTGGTGAGGAATTAAGTGGTGTGTGTCATTAAGCCTCCCTTCCCACTTTTGCCTCTGTCTGCGGATTCTTAAATCTCTTGGTTGCGGGTTCGAGATCCGCGCTGGGCCGAAAGATTCATGCATTGCAGCGGGTTGGGCTGGATGACCACCGGGGCCCCTACGATTCCACCATCCTGTTCTAGGATAACCTAGCAAAATACCCAGCGCTGGCCGATTCATCGCGTCTGGTGAGCTTCCCTGTAGACCGGGGGGAAAATGGGTAGCCAGGGCTATGAAAGAGGGTCCTACAAAAAATGGGGCAGCCTAGACTCTACGCCAAAGCCCTTTGGGGGCGGACTGGGCTTCTGTGCCCTTCAGTCGGAGCCTGGCACTGCTGAGTTCGGACAGCTCTCTCCATATTTGATGCCACGCATTCATATTCCCTCTCCAGATCCAGCCCCTGCCATCTGTTGACCCAATTTTTTACAGAGTCATGACCCACAGATTGCCCGATATATAGCATATATATATCTCTCCGAAACCTGATTTACAGGATTCAGGAGAAAAAAACAAAACATATTAAGGATGTTATGGCTATCTTGCTGATTCCGTCTCTTCCAGAAGACGTGAGTTTCTGTCTGTATTATTTTCTGGGAAAAAGAAAGGCCCAGATTTTGCTAATAGGTGCTCAGACAACCCAGGGTCTGTGCCAGCTTTCAAGTTACCCAGAGGAATGTTCCTGTGTGACCCGCAAGGCTTGCGCATTGCCACACCTGCCCGGTCATGTGCTTCGGTGTAATTTGCTACTGACCGCTGTTGTTGTCTTAACAGTCTTGGAAAAAATAAAGAGGAGCAGTTATTTGGGTCAGCCTTACCTGCCCGGGTTTTAAATTGGCAGTGTGGGCAGTCAGCTGAGCAAGAGACTTGTGAGACCTGGAGGCTTGCATGCTTGTGTGGCAAAAAAAAAAAGTCTCTCTCTTTCTCTCTCTCTCTCTTTCCTGTTCATCTTTCTCCTTCGACCGGGGGTCAATGTGGGTTTTACAGTGTGATGGAACAAGGTTTTTGCGACCCCCTTAAAGGCATAACACATTATTATTAAGGAACACTCTGTCATGGACTAGGAAGCCATGTCTGTAGCCTTTTTGGGTGGGTAGAATATGCAGAATTGGTGCGGTTCACTAGAATGTCTCTATTTTCGCTGGAGAAATGTGGGAAGGTATGGAATTATCTGGCCCATGAGCTGTCTGCAGGCAAACCTATATAGGGAAGTTTTTTTCCATGCTATATTATGTTTTTATATAAGTTGGAACAGTGGCGTAGCGTGGGTTGTCAGCACCCGGGGCAAGGCAAGTAATTTGCACACCCTAACCCGTGGATTTGCGCCCCCTAACCCTAAACCCCAGATGTTGTGCCCGGTGCGGCCGGGCCCCCCTGCACCCCCCACGCTACGCCACTGTGTTGAAAGCCTCCCAGAGTGGCATATATATAGCAAAAATATCATTATGGAACGGGATGCCCCTATTTTCACTGGAGAAATGTCAGAAGGTATGGAATTATCTGACCCATGAGCTGTCTGCAGGCAATCCTGTATAGGGAAGTTTTCCCCCATGTTATATTATGTTTTTATATATGTTGGAAGCCTCCCAGAGTGGCATATATATAGCAAAAATATCATTATGGAACGGGGTGTCCCTAGTTTCATCGGAGAAATGTCGGAGGGCACGGCGCACTTTCGGAGCAGGCGTGGGGAGATTCACCTTGGCCTTCTCAAAGGGAAAAAAACAAAGAAACGATGTTTTCTGTCCTGCTGTGGTTTCCTTCGACCGCACGGACTCTGCCACGTGTCGTGTCGGCCATTTTGCAGCAGCCTCCGCCGCCTCTCTTCCCAGCCCTTCCAAAGATGGCCGCAGCAATGCTAACAGGCGGTTGGAGGGGGTAGGAAGGGAGAATGGCGACTGGAGCATAAAGATGGGAAGAAGAAGCCCCTTTGCGTTCTGGGAAAACATCTTCCCTCGCTTCCGTTCGCCGTCCAGCTTAGGGCTTGCCGGTGCGCGGACAACGCATGAAATTCCCTACTGTGGGATTTGCAGAGAGGATTAGCTGTGGCAGAGAGGGGAAATGTGCTCATCCCTGTCTCATATGCCTGGATCCGAGCGTCCAGTTTCTGCCTGGTCTCCGTTCGTGCACTGCCGCTACGTCCCCGGCGCCATTTTGGTTCCATGCGCCACTCACCACGTTGGCCAGAACCAGTATGCACCTCTCCTTTTCCCCAGTGCCATAATAGCTGAGCCCTTTCTGTCGACGGGGAAAAGACAATGCGCTTCTTTGCAGCATCCATGCTCTCATGCGCAAGCCTCGGCTTTTCTCGCCGTCCGTTTTTCAAAATGCCCCCTTTATTTCTGCAAATATATTAAATTTTTTGCATTTGGTTTCTGTTGAGCATGGGAGCAAAGACCTCAAGCCAAAAGATGCAAGCAGATTGCTTTTGCAGAAGTCCAGATCAAGGGAACTCATTTGTTGTTGTTGTTGTCGTTTAGTCGTGTCCAACTCTTCGTGACCCCCTGGACCAGAGCACGCCAGGCCCTCCTGTCTTCCACTGCCTCCCGCAGTTTGGTCAAACTCATGTTCGTAGCTTTGAGAACACTGTCCCACCATCTCGTCCTCTGTCGTCCCCTTCTCCGACATCAGGGTCTTCTCCAGGGAGTCTTCTCTTCTCCTGAGGTGGCCAAAGTATTGGAGCCTCAGCTTCAGGATCTGTCCTTCCAGTGAGCACTCAGGGCTGATTTCCCTCCGAATGGAGAGGTTGGCTCTTCTTGCAGTCCATGGGACTCTCAAGAGTCTCCTCCAGCACCACAATTCAAAAGCATCCATTCTTCGGCGATCAGCCTTCTTGATGGTCCAGCTTTCCCTTCCATACATCACTACTGGGAAAACCAGAGCTTGAACTATACGGACCTTTGTTGGCAAGGTGATGTCTCTGCTTTTTAAGATGCTGTCTAGGCTTGTCATTGCTTTTCTCCCAAGAAGCAGGCGTCTTTTAATTTCATAGTCCCTCTCTATTCTGCCCTGGTCAGACCACACCTAGATTGTACTGTGTCCAGTTCTGGGCACCACAATTTAAGAAGGAGGTTGACAAGCGGGAAAGCGGGCAGAGGAGGATGACTGAGATCGTCAAGGGTCTGGAAACCAAGCCTGATGAGGAACGGTTGAAGGAGCTGGGGATATTTAGCCTGGAAAAGAGGAGATAGGGTTGCCACCTTCACGGCTGCCACATAGAAGAGGGAGCAAGCTTGTTTACTCCGGCTCCCAAGGGTAGGACTCGAACTCGTGGCTTCGAGTGACAAGAAGCCCCTTCCAACGCAACAATTCTATAAATCTACCTTTTTCCCTGAGGGAGATTGGAACTTTCTTTCCAGGGCCATCAGGGCTGGGGAGCTGGGTTCCGTGGGTCCCAACTCCCAGGAAAATGCTAAGGTTGAATTCAGCCAAAGATGGAAGCCTCTTTGATGCTCAGGGGGACAAATACAACCCCCCCCCAAAAAAATAAGCCAACCTTATATCTTGTCTTTGGAGTCTACCCATCCTGGCCCCCATCGCTGGTCCAGATGTTTTTGCCTGGCTGAGTCCCTGGAGGAGGATAGGAGGGAGGGAAAGGCCTGCTTAGGAACTTTTACAGGTGTAAAAAGGTAAAGGTAAAGGGACCCCTGACCGTTAGATCCAGTCGTGGCTGACTCTGGGGTTGCAGCGCTCATCTTGCTTTATTGGCCGAGGGAGCTGGCGTCCAGCTTCCGGGTCATGTGCCCAGCAGGACTAAGCCGCTTCTGGCGAACCAGAGCAGCACATGGAAACGCCGTTTACCTTCCCGCCGGAGTGGTACCTATTTATCTACTTGCACTTTGAGGTGCTTTCGAACTGCTAGGTTGGCAGGAGCAGGGACCGAGAAACGGGAGCTCACCCCGTCATTGCGGGGATTCGAACCGCCAACCTTCTGATCGGCAAGTCCTAGGCTCTGTGGTTTAACCCGCAGCGCCACCCGCGTCCCTGATGTAATTTTACAGATGTAAAAATTATCAAATGTTGCCCCCGCTGCCCCTCCCTCGCCTGTGCCCCGCAGGGCGAGGTTGTGATGTGGCTCTCTGCTTAAGGATGCTCCCTGCGCTGCCTTAAGCTGAACATTTTTCAAACGGAGCCTTCAAGCATCTTAGGGCGACTTTTTGGGAATCTAAGACGCTGCCTCTGCCCATTTCACAGAAGGGAAAACAGGCACAATGCACAGGAAAAACAACAACCCCCTCTTGCACAACTTATGCCTGCGCCAAGTGCGGAACCCTCAAGAAGCTGGCAGCCCCCCACCCCAGGGATAAAAACCCTCCAGCCACAAAGCAAACCCATAAACCCTTATTTTTTTTTTAAAAAAAATGTATTATAACTGGGCGGGCAAAGGCAGGTGTTTGCAGGGTCCACAAACACCCAATTGGGCAACCCCGATATTTCACCGTCAACCCTTTGAAGTGAGAAGTTTTGGAGGCAAAAGGTCCCAGGTCCCTGTCTATAAAGTGCATTATTTTCCTGTATTTTATTTTATTTTTGAATCCTTGTTTGGATTTCTGGTTTCCCCTTTGTCATTTTTTGCAACTCGGCATTGATTACAGTGGGACCTTGGTACCCGAACGGTTCGGCTCCCTCAACGCCGCAAACCCGGAAGTGAGTGCTCCGGTTTGAGAACGTTTTTCGGAAGCCAGACATCTGGCGTGGCTTCCGATTGGCTGCAGAAAACTTCTGCAGCCAATCGGAAGCTGCACCTCGGTTTCCGAATGGTTCCAGACAGGCATAGGCAAACTCAGCCCTCCAGACTACAACTCCCATCATCCCTAGCTAACAGGACCAGTGGTCAGGGATGATGGGTTGTTGTAGTCCCAAAAGATCTGGAGGGCCGGAGTTTGCCTATGCCTGGTTCCACGAGTCAAATGGACTCCTGGAACGGTTTAAGTTTGAGAACCAAGGCTCCACTGTACCAGCTATTCTGCATCAATTGTTTTAATACTTTTGTCGGACGTTGCCCAGAGTGGCCTGATGTTGTTGTTGTTGTTTAGTCATTTAGTTGTGTCTGCATCTTCGTGACCCCCTGGACCAGAGCACGCCAGGCCCTCCTGTCTTCCGCTGCCTCCCACAGTTTGGTCAAACTCATGCTGGTCGCTTCGAGAACACTGTCCCACCATCTCGTCCTCTGTCATCCCCTTCTCCTTGTGCCCTCCATCTTTCCCAACATCAGGGTCTTTTCCAGGGAGTCTTCTCTTCTCCTGAGGTGGCCAAAGTCTTGGAGCCTCAGCTTCAGGATCTGTCCTTCCCGTGAGCACTCAGGGCTGATTTCCTTCCGAATGGAGAGGTTGGATCTTCTTGCAGTCCATGGGACTCTCCAGAGTCTCCTCCAGCACCAGAATTCAAAAGCATCCATTCTTCGGCGATCAGCCTTTGGCATATAAGTAATTACATTATTATTATTACTGCATCTCCACGTAAGGTAAAGGTAAAGGGACCGCTGACCATGAGGTCCAGTCGTGGCTGACTCTGGGGTTGCGGCGCTCATCTCGCTTTACTGGCCGAGGGAGCCGGCGTACAACTTCCGGGTCATGTGACCAGCAGAACTAAGCCGCTTCTGGCGAACCAGAGCAGCACACGGAAACGCCGTTTACCTTCCCGCCGGAGTGGTACCTATTTATCTACTTGCACTTTGACGTGCTTTCGAACTGCTAGGTGGGCAGGAGCAGGGACCGAGCAACGGGAGCTCACCCCGTCATTGCGGGGATTCGAACCGCTGACCTTCTGATCGGCAAGTCCTAGGTTCTGTGGTTTAACCCACAGCGCCACCCACATCCTGCATCTCCACATAGACCTGGGGGGAAAACCCTGCCTGAAACTGAAACTGCCCACCAGTGTTGACAACCAGGAGTGCCAACTTGGCCTTGAGATCATGGCTGTATTGCCCTGGTGCCCAAATTTGCGGGTGCCCAGCCCCTCTGTGGCAAATTTTGTGGGTGCTCAGGTCATAGCTGTCAATGTTTCCCTTTTCTTTAAGGGAAATCCCCTTTTTCCGAATAGGTTTCCTTGCAAGAAAAGTTGACAGCTACGGCTCTGGTACACTGAGCCCCAAGGAGTCGACAACTACACAGACAACACCAAGCCGAGAGCCTCAGTCCTGGTCTAATCCTTTATTTTTCCGCCCTGGGATTATAAAGTGGACTTCCAGGAATACGATGGAGACTGGTCTGGTTTGTTCCTCCTCTGGAAAAAGTGCCGGGTTTCTGTTTTTGCCCGCCGTCTCCGGTTTTGCGGTGCCGGGAAAATTCCAGTCGGAAACCCAAACTTCTGGTGCAAACGTCTTTGCTGCCTCTTTCGCCCTGAACGCCAGAAACCATCTGCTTCCGTTCCTTCCTTGCTTTTGCAAGGACCTGCGATGCTGCTCTAAATTGGCTTCACTCGAGGCCTCGGTTCTCTGCAGAGGCAAGCGTGGCAGAAGTATTCTTATTAAGAGCTGCTCCAGTGACCTAGATCTGTCATTGCGGCGGGGCGTGCGTGGTTACGCACGAGGGGTGTGTGTGTGTGTAGCAGCAAGGGGGGCGGGGGGGGGAATCGGAAACCCGGAAAAAGAAAATCTGGAGAGAGCGAGAGTCAGGAGAGGCAGAGCTTGCCAACCTCTTAAACAGCAGAGTTTTCCCAAAAAATAAAGTTTACTCCCTGTGCATCATCTCTCGTCGCCCCAAACCACTGCCGGATTTACATATAAGCTAAACAAGCTATAGTTTAGGGCCCAGAAGGGGAAGAAATGGAGTCAGTGAGAGATTTTACCTTCTTGGGCTCCATGATCAGGGCAGATGGTGACAGCAGTCACGAAATTAAAAGATGCCTGCTTCTTGGGAGAAAAGTGATGACAAACATAGACAGCATCTTAAAAAGCACGGACATCACCTTGCCGACAAAGGTCCATATAGTTCAAGTTCTGGTTTTCCCAGTAGTGATGTATGGAAGTGAGAGCTGGACCATAAAGAAGGCTGATCGCCGAAGAATGGATGCTTTTGAATTCTGGTGCTGGAGGAGACTTTTGAGAGCCCCATGGACTGCAAGAAGATCCAACCTCTCCATTCGGAAGGAAATCAGCCCTGAGTGCTCACTGGAAGGACAGATCCTGAAGCTGAGGCTCCAAGACTTTGGCCACCTCAGGAGAAGAGAAGACTCCCTGGAAAAGACTCTGATGTTGGGAAAGATAGAGGGCACAAGGAGAAGGGGACGACGGAGGACGAGATGGTGGGACAGTGTTCTCGAAGAGACCAGCATGAGTTTGACCAAACTGCGGGAGGCAGTGGAAGACAGGAGTGCCTGGCATGCTCTGGTCCAGGGGGTCACGAAGAGGCGGACACAACTAAACAACAACAACAACAACAAACAAGCTATAGTTTAGCGCCCCACTCCCTAAAACATCACTGGTTTGCTCCTTTCTATATATAGGGTGCCTACATTCTGCTATTTATAATTATTAGTAGCTTCATATATTTACACCTATTATTACTTCATGTTATAGCAAGTTTCTGGAGACAAGATGATGAGTCTTTGTAAACTGTGTTTCTAAAGGACCTTTTGCTATCGCCAAATGCCAATGTGTTTGCATTATTCAGTTTATGTATAAAAAATCATTTTAAGTTGGACCTGAAGAATTATTTCACTATGAATATACTTCTTCTTAATTGTATTTCACTATTAATACACTTCTTCCTAATTGTATTTCAACAATTACTTGGATAAAATACATATTCTGTTACGTGCAAACGGCTTGAGATACCTTTTAGGTCCATTAATGACCATATAGCATTTATTCAATACCAAAAAAGTGACAATTTGTTGTGGAGAAAGGACAGCTGGACATAGAAAGGGCCCCGTTACTTTCAGGATCTGAGGGCCGCATCAAACCTAAATCCGGCCCTGGCCCTAACCATTGGTCATGCTGGCTGAGTAGAAGGCAGCGGGACACAGCCGTGGGGCAGTGATCAGATTTAGCCCCCTGCCTTCCCCCTAAGTGTGCTGGTAATTGTTTTGAAAAGTCAGTACAGTGGTACCTTGGTTCTCAAACTTAATCTGTTCCGGAAGTTTGTTCCAAAACCAAAGCGTTCCAAAACCGAGGCTCGCTTTCCCATAGAAAGCAATGCAAAACGGATTAATCCGTTCCAGGCTTTAAAAAACAACCCTAAAACAGCAATTTAATATGAATTTTACTATCTAACGAGATCATTGATCCATAAAATGAAAGCAATAAACAATGTACTGCAGTCACACAATCGATCCATCAGTAGCTGAACTGGGTTCCCCACAGTCACAAAAACAAAACAAAAAGAGCCACAAAACTGCAAAATAAATAGCAAAAACAGACAGACCTCAGCGTAACACTCAAAACGGAGTATGTTCCGCTTCCAAAAAAAGTTCGCAAACTGGAACACTTCCGGGTTTGCAGCGTTTGGGTTCCAAGTTGTTTGAGTACCAAGGCGTTTGAGAACCAAGATGCCACTGTAATGTAATATTTCGCTCACGGTCATCAATAGCTGATGGAGGTTTGAGTTTGGGGAGGGTTTTTCCAAGGCTGCGTGGCGTAGTGGCTAGAGCGCTCGGCGACGCTTCTTTCTCTTGGCCCAGCCTACCTGATAAGGTTGTTGTGAAAACGTCAGAGAGCAGCGTAGGAAGAAGAGCGAGAGAAACGATTTGCAAGGAAATCTTAACAGGCGAGGCTTTCTGCAGATCCTGCCCAGGAGCCAGGAATTCTGCGTCTTGCACAAATCATGCAAATCCTGACGCAAGGGCAGCCGAAAGAATCTCTGGGATGGGGCAACTGCGATACGAGGAAAGCTTGCACCATTGGGAAGTTTATTAAATGAGGCCTGGCACGGAGAAGGAGAAAGGTTTTTCTCCTCGTCTCATAACCCCAAGAAATCTTGGACGTCCGTGCTGGAAAATTTGGGGCAGATAAAAGAAAGGACTCGTCCATCCTTGAGCTGTGGAACTCCCTGCTACTTGAGGCCACCAAACTAGACGGCTTTCGCAGAGAACTGGGTGAAGGGAAGGGACCCAGGGGTCATCTAGTCCAACCCCACTGCAGTGCAGGGATCTTTTGCCCAACGAGGGGGTCGGACCCACGACCTTGAGATGGAGAATCTCGTTTTTCTACTGACTGAGCTATCTCCAAGGTCTGTGGAGGAGGAGACGGTGGCCTGATCCACGAGGCTCTTATCTTATTCCATTATACGATGTCAATATGTTGGGGACACCCGATGCTTTGCCACCCAACACTTAGACATCACAGCTTTGGGAATCTCCACTTCAAAACCAAGTTTCTAGTCCCTATGGGGTTGCGCATCCCAGAAGAGGCGGTAGGGAAGAGAAGGAGGCTCTCAGGCAGTCCGAATCTGCAGCCTTCGTGTTTGGCAGAAACGGGACATTTGCGACGCTTGAGGGCTAGAAACATGGTTCAAAAGGATAGTTAAATTGCCAGTCTGGCCAAAGGCACCCTTTTCAGGAGGGGAAAAGGGGTGAGAGAAGCAATGAGGCTTTCGGGATTTCTGTATGCGGAGGGGGGGCGAATTTCCTGGGTGCAGATACTCGGTTTATTCCTGCAGCAGGCGCAGGTGTGATCCTGTGGGATTACGGCCCCCAACGGCCCTCCCATCTCTCAAAGCGGCCCTTCTCTGCCTCTACCCCCTTTCCCCCGCTTCCTCCTCCTTATTTAACAAATTTTGAGTCCAAGCCTTTGTGCCCAGGTTCAGAGAGTTCTGTCTTCTCCTCCCTTCCATGTCTTTGTCACCATCCTCCTTCTGCTGAAACTCCTAACCCCAGTTCATCTCTCCCCTAACCCCGGTTTGTCTCTCTCCTAACCCAGGTTCGTCTCCCCCCTAACCCCAGTTCATCTCTCTCCTTTTTTAAAAAATAAATAAATAATATTTATTAAAGTTTCCAGAATAAAAAAGGAAAGAAAGAAAAAAGAAAAGGATAGAGTTTACACTTAATTTCATTGACATCTTTCCAGGACTTCCCCCATCTCTCTCCTAACCCCGGTTCATCTTTCTCTTAACCCCAGCTTGTCTCTCTCCTAACCCCGGTTCATCTTTCTCTTAACCCCAGCTTGTCTCTCTCCTAACCCCGGTTCATCTTTCTCTTAACCCCAGCTTGTCTCTCTCCTAACCCCGGTTCATCTTTCTCTTAACCCCAGCTTGTCTCTCTCCTAACCCCGGTTCATCTTTCTCTTAACCCCAGCTTGACTCTCTCCTAACCCCGGTTCATCTTTCTCTTAACCCCAGCTTGTCTCTCTCCTAACCCCGGTTCATCTTTCTCTTAACCCCAGTTCATCTCTCTCCTAACCCCGGTTCATCTTTCTCTTAACCCCAGTTCATCTCTCTCCTAACCCCGGTTCATCTTTCTCTTAACCCCAGCTTGTCTCTCTCCTAACCCCGGTTCATCTTTCTCTTAACCCCAGCTTGTCTCTCTCCTAACCCCGGTTCATCTTTCTCTTAACCTCAGCTTGTCTCTCTCCTAACCCCGGTTCATCTTTCTCTTAACCCCAGCTTGTCTCTCTCCTAACCCCGGTTCATCTTTCTCTTAACCCCAGCTTGTCTCTCTCCTAACCCCGGTTCATCTTTCTCTTAACCCCAGCTTGTCTCTCTCCTAACCCCGGTTCATCTTTCTCTTAACCCCAGCTTGACTCTCTCCTAACCCCGGTTCATCTTTCTCTTAACCCCAGCTTGTCTCTCTCCTAACCCCGGTTCATCTTTCTCTTAACCCCAGTTCATCTCTCTCCTAACCCCGGTTCATCTTTCTCTTAACCCCAGCTTGTCTCTCTCCTAACCCCGGTTCATCTTTCTCTTAACCCCAGCTTGTCTCTCTCCTAACCCCGGTTCATCTTTCTCTTAACCCCAGCTTGTCTCTCTCCTAACCCCGGTTCATCTTTCTCTTAACCCCAGCTTGTCTCTCTCCTAACCCCGGTTCATCTTTCTCTTAACCCCAGCTTGTCTCTCTCCTAACCCCGGTTCATCTTTCTCTTAACCCCAGCTTGTCTCTCTCCTAACCCCGGTTCATCTTTCTCTTAACCCCAGCTTGTCTCTCTCCTAACCCCGGTTCATCTTTCTCTTAACCCCAGCTTGTCTCTCTCCTAACCCCGGTTCATCTTTCTCTTAACCCCAGCTTGTCTCTCTCCTAACCCCGGTTCGTATGTCTCTTTACGCCAGTTCTTCTGTCTCCTAACCCCGGTTCGTCTCTCTCCTAACCCCAGTTCATCTCTCTCCTAACCCCAGTTCGTCTCGAACCTCAGCCTGTGCGTCTTGCTTCTCCGCCCCTAACCCCAGCCAACCCTACGATTCTGCGATTCCTTTGGAAGAATCTGTTTTGCCTGATCTAGCTCACCTTGGGTCCACAAGCGGCATTTCCCCATATTACGCAAGCACCGCTTTGGTGGTACCTGCCGGAAGGGAGCGTGGCCCCTTATGGGCGGGGTTTCGGCACAGCATGGGCGTGGCTTCAGAGAAGCACCGTCATCCTCAGGAACCAACAGGGCTCCGAGTCGTTCTTCCGCCCCAGCTGGGACGCCGCTCCATCTCCCTCTTCCTCGGCCCGCCCCTTGACTCTCGCCTTCCCGGATCCCCGCCGGTTTCCCCCTTCAGGGGAGTAAGCAGGGGTCCAGATCCTAATTGGAGCTCCCCGGTGTTGCCCTCATTCCGCAGCATCGACCGCATCCTCTGCAAAGCATCGTGGGCCGTCAACCTCATTTGCCCCCGAGATTTCAGCCGGTTAATTAACCACGGCGCCCCGTGCGGAAACGGAAAGGACGTTGTGTCTCTCCCCGGGTTCCCGGCGCTTCCTGAAGTTTAATGACGTTGAGAGAGGGGTATCTCCTGGGGGGCCGGTCATATGAGATCTTCCTGTCCTCATTCCCCTTTGGCTGTGTGTCTCTCCCCCTGCCCCACATCTGGACCAATCAATGGGTCCCGTTGCGCCCGGCACCGAGATCTGCACCGAAATCTACAGAGGAGATCCCCTGCTGTGTCTCTGCATGAGTTGCTGTTCTGCGCATCTCTCTCTCTCTCTCTCTCTCTTCCTCTCCCACTTGCAATCAGGTTGTTCATTCAGGCGCCTCAGCGGTGTGGCAAAAGCCAATGTTATCTTTATTTTTATTTCATTTATTATTATTACTTTGTCACAATGAAAAACAAAGTAGCAACAACAACAACAACGAATTACGTTGCAAGCTATTTATACAACTGAACTACAGATAATGTTTGGGGACGTATTTTACTTAGCTAAGCTAACTTTTCCCCTTTCGAAAACGTCCTTGTGTATTCTGCTAAATATCATTTAAAGGTAAAGGTAAAGGGTTCGAATGCCCGCAACGGGGTGAGCTGCCGTTCCTCGGTCCCTGCTCCTGCCCACCTAGCAATTCGAAAGCACGTCAAAGTGCAAGCAGATAAATAGGTACTGCTCCGGCGGGAAGGTAAACGGCGTTTCCATGTGCTGCTCTGGTTCGCCAGAAGCGGCTTAGTCCTGCTGGCCACATGACCCGGAAGCTGTACGCCGGCTCCCTCGGCCAACAAAGCGAGATGAGCGCCGCAACCCCAGAGTCGGCCATGACTGGATTTAATGGTCAGGGGTCCCTTTACTTTTATTAATAGTGAATTGGGGGGGGGGGCAAGAGAGTGAGGAGCTAAGCTATGGCTTGTTTAGCTTATACGTAAATCCGGCACGCCCAAAAAGGTTTGTTGGCTGCAGGCAGTGCCCTTAGCCGGCTGCGGCGGACGAACCGCATTCCTCCGGGGTTGGCACAAGCAGTCGAGGGCGTGCCAGGCAACTCGCCCGCCGACTCATCCTCCCAGCTCTCACTTTGCCTCATCCTTCTCTCTCCTCTCCACCCGCCAGCAGAAAACCAAATCTGCCCAGATCCTTAGCCACAGCTGTAAACAAAAGAGGGTGGAGATCTTATGAGATACAAACCTCTTGGCCGTGAGTAGGCATAATTCGAACACAGGACTTGGCTTATAGCATGGGTAGGCAAACTGAGGCCCGGGGGCTGGATCCGGCCCAGTCGCCTTCTCAATTCGGCCTGCAGACGGTCCGGGAATCAGCGTGTTTTTACATGAATGTGTCATAGAATCATAGAAGAGTTGGAAGAGACCACAAGGGCCATCGAGTCCAACCCCCTGCCAAGCAGGAAACACCATCAGAGCACTCCTGACATATGGTTGTCAAGCCTCTGCTTCAAGACCTCCAAAGAAGGAGACTCCACCACACTCCTTGGCAGCAAATTCCACTGTCAAACAGCTCTTACTGTCAGGAAGTTCTTCCTAATGTTTAGGTGGAATCTTCTTTCTTGTAGTTTGGATCCATTGCTCCGTGTCCGCTTCTCTGGAGCAGCAGAAAACAACCTTTCTCCCTCCTCTATGTGACATCCTTTTATATATTTGAACATGGCTATCATATCACCCCTTAACCTCCTCTTCTCCAGGCTAAACATGCCCAGCTCCCTTAGCCGTTCCTCATAAGGCATCCTTCAAGGGATGAGCCGCAGCTCGCCAAGGTTGAAGGAGCGAGTGCTATAGTTGAGTTTCCTGCATTGCAGTGGGTTGGACTAGATGACCGCCAGGGTCCCTTCCGACTATCCCATTTTATGATTCGTCCTCCACCTCCTTCTTGGAAATTTAAACTTCTGGAACGAGATATCTCTGGTTTCATGTGCGTAAGTTCATGAATGGGCGCCGATGGAGGCAGAATACTGCATCACTTCTCATTATTATTATTATTGTTAACCCACGTATCTCCAAGATCCACTGCTTTTTTACGGTCACTGTTGCCCCCGGACAGTGCATAGGCAAACTCAGCCCTCCAGCTGTTTTGGGACTACAACTCCCATCATCCCTGACCGCTGGTCCTGTTAGCTAGCGATGATGGGAGTTGTAGTCCCAAAATAGCTGGAAGGCCGAATTTGGCCATGCCTGATCTAGAGCAGTAGTGGCCAAACTCTGGCCCTCCAGCTGTTTTGGGACTACAACTCCCATCATCCCTGATTTGTGTGGGAGGGTGGGGAAATGGAGGAAAAAATAAGGATGATACGTTTTGTTTTAATTTTGAATAATAATAAAAAAAAAATATTTGCAAGCCGCTCCTCCTCTCCCCACTGTTTCAGGAGGAGTCTTAGAGTCAGCTGACTGATGCATTCCGGTTACACAACTGCTTTCTTCAATTATAATTTTTTTGCAGAGGAAAGTATGTCAGTAGGACAGGGTGACTTGGTGCGTGCTTTGGCACGGGCTTGACGGACGGGTTCGGCGGCCAATGGCCACGGACCGTGAGTCAACGACCCGGGGGCCAGGAGCCAATGGTTGAGCCTGGTTTGGGCAGCCCCGCCTTCCCTCCTCGGATCCTGGCCACATGTCTGGGATATGTTTAGCAGATGGCGGTTATATAACCTTGGGGAAGTTTCAGGCCTTTGGTAACAACAAAAACAACCGAGGCTTTGGGGATATGTTGGGAAACCGAGCGGTTGTCCGTGTGTTTCTTTTCTTTCTTTAAATGTTTATTTTATTTTATAGCACGTCGGTGCAACTGAACATAAAAACAGCAGAGAACAGAGAAAAAAAGAAATAAAATGAAAAACAGCAAAGCAAGCAATACCAGTACAAAAAAAGAACCTATAATGAACAATACAATATTTCAGTTCTTCTTTCCTTCCAGTTTGACTTCTTCATCCTCAACATTCTCGTTTTTGGGCAAACTGTTTCCATCTTCTTTCGCTTCTTTTCCTTTCCGTTTCCAGCTTTTGCACCGTAGTTTCATTGTAGAAGTTAATCCAAACCATTTGAGGGGACTGCTTTTTAAGGTGTTCTCGATATTTTCGCCGTTCCTTTTGAAATTTTCGTTTGGACTTTACTCCAATTGCATCTGTCGTTCTAGCTAATTCTATATAATCGAATAATTTCTCTTGCCATTTTTTTTTGGGGGGGGGCGTGTGTCAGCCGACCCTTGCATTTCCACAGCAGCCTCCCCAAAATCACGAAAATCTGTATTTCCCAATTTCCCGTGCAAAGCCAGGAAAATTGGGGGGCTGGGGATGTGGGGAGAAAGGACGTCTTAGGCGACCCCCCAAAAATATTGCTAGTCGTCTCCTACTATCGAAAGTTGATTTTATTTCACAATCCACGTTCCATATCTTTCCATATTTGCATGCGTTATTAGAATCCTGTTGATGTTTTCATCTGCTTACAGCGGTCTCCTAAATAAATTATTTTAAAACTTCCCCGTTCTTCATTGAAATAATATGCAGTCGAAAAGATTGACAGTAAGATGGCGGGAAGTCGAGATTCATTTGCCATTGTTAGAACTCCACACTTGTAAAATCGAATAAAAATTATTTCCGAAAGAAAGAAGAAAAGTTAATTTTCTTTCTGTGTATCCAATCCGGGTATCACCTTTCCCAGATCCGCAACCCTGCTTGTTCTTATTGCATAATTTTCTTTTTAACAAACAATTCAGATTTAGCAATGCATCACCCCCCTGGCTACGACTTGCCCGCCTTCCACAGTTCCCCCAAAACTCCAGTTTTTACGCTGTATATTCTAATCAATGGCTTTACTTTGTCGCAAAAGAAAGACCCGGTCAAATCTGATTTGCTTTCTAACATTTTTTTTTAACACTGAGTTTTTCCGTACCCTGCAAACATTTCCCAGAGTGGAGAACTCGCAGGGCAGGCATTGGTAGCAAAACGGCGAAGCTTTTGCAGCATTGAACGGACAAATTTATTATTTCGGTCACAGAGCGGTTCCAGCTCAGCTACAAAATCAGGGAAGTCACAAAACACTTGGGGGAAAACTTTCAAAGTCAGCAGGTACTCAAACAGAGAGAGAGATTTTCAGGACCAGTTCCACTTCGTATGCACAGACGTCTCCATTGTGAAAAAATCCTTTTGCGGCATTATTTTAGGTTTGCCCCCCGCTGGGAAAAAGAGTTCAAGCAGCCAGAGAGCGGGCTTTCAGTTCCTGCCTCAGTTTTGCCGCCTGTGAAATGGGCGCGCGGCGTTTTGCAGAACAAGACAACAGCAGGGCCGGCTCGGAAGGATCTCGTAATAGGAAGCTTTCTTTGCAGAGGAGGAAGAGACAGTGATTTTAAATATATTTATCTCACCACTTCCTTCTCGGAGTGATTCACTCTTGCGCACGACAACAAGCTACGCCCGAGTGGAAAGTATTTCTTGCTGCATCAAGACTGGAAGAATTTCCTCTGCGGTTTTCAGAAGGACTTTCGTGTGTTGTGCAGTTTCTTGTGGGGTGGGAAAGGCACTCTGCACGCGCTCAGAAGAACCTGTGTGCCGGAGCCTGGCTCCACAGCAAAAACTTCGGGACTCTGAGCTCTGGCCTTGCTAGCTAGGGGTGATGGGAGTTGTAGTCCAACAACATCTGGGGACGCATAGGTTGAGAACCGCTGGCTTAAGATCAGCTTACACCAGGCTTCCTCAACCAGATGTTTTTGGCCTACAACTCCCATGATCCCTTGCTAGCAGGACCAGCTGTCAGGGATGATGGGATTTGTAGTCTCGAAACAGTCTTGTAGAGCTTCCCCTCTATCCTCTTAGCTCAGTGGTTCTCAAGCTGTGGGTCCCCAGATGTTGTCGGACTACAACTCCCATCATCCCTGAGCTCTGGCCTTGCTAGCTAGGGGTGATGGGAGTTGTAGTTCGACAACATCTGGGGGCGCACAGGTTGAGAACCGCTGGCTGAAGCTCAGCTTACACAATCAGATCTTTTTGAGACTACAACTCCCATGATCCCTTGCTAGCAGGACCAGTGGTCAGGGATGATGGGAATTGTAGTCTCAAAACATCTGGAGGGCCTAATGCAGACTCTATGGAAGAGCTTCCCCTCTATCCTCTTAGCTCAGTGGTTCTCCACCTGTGGGTCCCCAGATGTTGTCGGACTACAACTCCCATCATCCCTGAGCTCTGGCCTTGCTAGCTAGGGGTGATGGGAGTTGTAGTCCGACAACATCTGGGGACCCACAGGTGGAGAAAGGCTGCATAGTCCTCTGTCAATGATGCTTTAGATGAGATTGTCTTTCTGTAAAAAAAGAATGATTTGAATCAAGTCTTCCTGACTAGCGATTTGAATCAATTTGAATCACATCCGCCCAGCCAACACGGCCAGCGCAATTATGGGATGGTTTACTCGTTGGCAGATTGAAATCCGTGTAATCTCTTTAAAGTCCCTGACTGCCCTCTTCTGGGAAGAAGTGGAGTGGCTACGTTCTCTGTTGAATTATTGTATCGTATAATATTTGATGAATGATTGTATTTCAACAGTTTGTTGGGTGCCACCCAGAGTGGCTGGGGAAAGCCAGCCAGATGGGCAGGGTATAAATAAATAAATAAATTATTATTATTATTATTATTATTATTATTATTATTATTATTATTAAATTATTCTTTTTTTAATGTTTAAAATTTTTATTTTTTACCCACAACCAAAACACAAACAGTTAAACCCCCCCAGGCGGCTGATACATTGTGTACACATAATCCATAATAACATATTCAAATCAACCATATGTACAATTTTATATATGTTTACACTCCTCCCTCCACAAGGTTTATTTAACTTTTAGCATTTTACCTGCCCCAAATTGTTCAAACCTACCCAAATAATTCAATATGTTCTCAAAACAATCCTCCTCTTTCTCACTGACCTTAAACCCTGTGTATCTTTACAGTTAGATATTCTAAAATTATAATATTATTCAGTTTTTCCCTCCATTGGTACACCCCTAGCTCTTCTGCATTTATCCAATTATTCGCTATAACCTGTCTGGCTGCAATTACCGTCAATTTTACCCATTTACATCCCTCTTTGGTTTTTAACTCGGTGCTACTCAGGCTAATAACAACCATTAATTTAGATAATCCCACCTTCCTATCCACAATTATGTTTCTTCTTGCTGTCTGGTCCGAATATTTGTGGCGATTCTCCGTCTTGCTTTCCAAAATCCCAGGCGATCAATGCTTTTTATTTATTTTTTCTGGGGTAGGGATATAGGTGAGGGAGCTCCGCACGAAATTGTTCTAGGGCCCTGTCCTAGCGTCACCCCGAGCCATAGCTAAATGTAAGATGCGATTAATAAAATCAAGGAGATTTGGTTAGAAATGGCCACAGGTTTTTGGGTGGCAGATATAGGTGGGTTTGGGGCTCAAGTATTATGTGTGTTACAGCCCTTCCAGACCAGGAAAAGTAATACAGTGGTACCTCGCAAGATGAAATTAATTCATTCTGCGAGTTTTTTTCGTCTTGCAAATTTTTCGTCTTGCGAAGCACGGATTCCAACCCAAAATCCAACCCCCCCCAAAAAAAGTTTTAAAAGTTTAACTTACCAAATGGCTGCAAAAGAAGTTTTGGAAAAGCTTCAAAAATCACCCAAGTCTTCAGAAACCTCAAAAAAGGCTAAAAAAAAAGGAAACAAACTTGCAAGACGTTTTCGTCTTGCGAAGCAAGCCCATAGGGAAATTCGTCTTGCGAAGCAACTCAAAAAATGAAAAACTCTTTCGTCTTACGAGTTTTTCGTCTTACAAGGCATTCGTCTTGCGAGGTACCACTGTAGATGATAGATAGATAGATGATAGATATAGATAGATAGATAGATAGATAGATAGATAGATAGATAGATAGATGAGAGAGAGAGAGAGAGAGAGAGAGAGAGAGAGAGAGAGAGAATCAGCGCTTTTTTCCTGGGGGTACGCAGGAACTTTTAAAAGTTAAACTTTTAAAACTTTTTTGGGGGGTTTTGGATTTTGGGTTGGAATCCGTGCTTCGCAAGACGAAAAATTCGCAAGACGAAAAAACTCGCAGAATTAATTAATTTCATCTTGCGAGGTACCACTGTATCTATCTTAGCTATCCATCCATCCATCTATCATCTCTCTATCATCTATCTATATCTATCTATCTATCTATCTATCTATCTATCTATCTATCATCTATCTATCTGTCTATCTATCATCTATCTATCTTAGCTATCTTAGCTTAAAAACTTTTTGGGGGTTTTTAAAATCTCAACAACTTTTGTGACTGGGTTTTCACTTTTTGAAATGCCTTCAGGGCCCTTTCCAAACTTTATGGTTCTGTGAAACGGCGTAACTCAAAATACGAGACTGCTCCCTGGTGATTCCCGTCAAAATGTGCGAATGCAAGCAGGTTGGGCAGAGACCTCTCCTTTGCAAAGGGCCTTTTCTAAATAAAAGTTGCGCTCGCCTGCACTGCACCTTTTCAAAAATGCATTTGTTGTCATTGTTGTTGTTGCCAAGGTGGAAAATTAACGTGGTTTTTCTCTGTCTCTTTCTTCTTTCCCCAGCGCAAATCGAGGTCATTCCTTGTAAAATATGCGGCGACAAGTCGTCGGGAATCCACTACGGCGTGATCACCTGCGAAGGGTGCAAAGTGAGTTTTGCGTGCGAGAGAGAGAGGGGGGGATTTCGAGGAGGAAGATGGCAGCTGCCAAATCAGGCCCGTCTCCCGCGCGAAATTTGCACCCCTCAAAGTGTTTGCTTATTTATAGCAACATTTTTTCTCTCTGCTCTTAACAACAAAAGACCAGCAATGACCCAGAACAGGCTTTCACGATATTTAAATTAAATTTGCAATTCAAAAGGCACGACACAAAAGGAAAAAGCTGGGAGGAGGGAAGAGGAAAAGAAGTGTGCAATAATTATTTTTTTAAGTCCTCACAAAAGTTTGCCATCGTCTGAGTACATTTTGCTCCTGACATGCCGTATTTTTCACCCTATAGGATGCACTTTTCCCCCTCCAAAAATGAAGGGGAAATGTGTGTGCGTCCTATGGGGCGAATGCAGGCTTTCGCTGAAGCCTGGAGAGCGAGAGGCATCGGTGCGCACCGACCCCTCTCGCTCTCCAGGCTTCAGGAAGCTCTCCGCAAGCCTTGGGAGCTCCGCGGGAGTTCCCGTCGGGCTCCCAAGGCTTGCGTATAGCAGCCTCCAAACCTAACCTGGTTTGGAGGCTGGCAGTGTGGAGAAGCGTGCTTCTCCCCACCGCTAGCCCCACAAGCTCGGGGGACAGCAGGGAGGTGGGGCGCGCCTTCCTGCTGTTCCCCGACCTGGTTTGGAGGTTGGCGGTGGGAGCTGCCTGCATCCCGAAGCCTGGGGCACGCTGAGCCATGCGCTTCGGGCTTCCGGAAGATATCCGCAAGCCTGGGGAGACTGGCGCGACTTACCACTGGGCTCCCAAGGCTTGCGGATAGCAGCCTGTTCTGGGGGCTGGGGTCGGGGGAAGCTTGGGCTTTATTTCCCCCCCAAAAAAATTCTTTATTCCCCCCCCCCCGCAAAAAAAACCTAGGTGCGCCCTATGGGCTGGTGCGCCCTATGGGGCGAAAAATACGGTACACATGCAGTCGCCATTGAAATTATTCAACGGCCATTGCAAATCAGGTTGACTATCCAAATGTATAGACTTTTCAGCTGAATGCAAGGAGCAAATCGAACAAAAGCCGCAACAGAGGCTTCGAGCAATTCTCCCAAATCCAACTGAAAACGCAACTCAGATTGACTCTTTGCAAACCGCGGGAATCCTGTAAATTTGGATAATCACCCCAATTTGCAATGGGGAGTCGAATAATTTCGACTGCAGCTGTACATGCAAGTTGTTTCCTCCGAGACGTCGTGGATTCCATTATTTTCAATCTATGCATGCTTTTTACTAATACAGCGGTCCCTTGGTTCTCAAACTTAATCCGTTCCGGAAATTCTATTCCAAAACCAAAGCGTTCCAAAACCAAGGCGCGCTGCTTTCCCATAGAAAGCCGTGCAAAACAGATTAATCCATTCCAGACATTTAAAAACAACCCCTAAAACAGCCATTGAACATGAACTTTACTCTCTAACCAGACCATTGATCCTTAAAATAAAAGCGATAATCAATGTACTGTACTATAAAATAAATAAGGCAGTACTGTAGATGATTAAAAAAAAATTTTTTTCTTACCTGCACTGATGATAGTCATTGTTTGGATGGTGGGTTTTATTCCATTTCCACAGTCACACGATCAATCAATAATCAATCAATCCATCAGTAGCTGAACTGGGTTCCGCACAGTCACAAAAAAAAAAATGAACCGAAAAAGCCTCAAAAACAAAAGCGCCAAATAAAGAGCGAAAACAAAAGCACCAAACTTATTCCGTTCCGGAACTCCGTTTGACTTCTGAAATGTTCAGAAACCAAGGCGCAGCTTTTGATTGGCGCAGGCACCCCGGAAACAATAGCCAACAGCCGCGCCAGACGATCAGCTTCCAGAAAACGTTCAAAAACCGGAACACCCACTTCTGGGTTTTTGGCGTTTCGGAACCAAGGCGCTTGAGAACCAAGGCAACATGCAAGTTATTTCCCCCAAGATGTTTCTTTATTTTCAATCTATGCATGCTTTTTACTAATACATCTTTCGGGTGTCGTACCAGTTTGGTTTTGGAGACCCGGAGAGGGGCAGATTTCAAAGGCTAGATTGGTGTGGTTTTTTGGAGTTTTGGACGGTGGAAGTCCTCCTCTAAATGCAAAGAGAATTTGGATGTTCTGTTCCTCGTCTCCCCTAATCGCTGCAGCTTCCTCCGTATCGGCCGGTTTTTCTCATTTCCACCCTTGTTTTCTCTCCCAAAGGGGTTTTTCCGCAGGAGCCAACAGAATAACGCCACCTATTCCTGCTCACGGCAGAGGAACTGCCTCATCGACCGGACGAACCGGAACCGGTGCCAACATTGCCGGTTACAGAAATGCTTGGCGCTGGGCATGTCTCGCGATGGTGAGTCGCCGACTCAAGAAACGGGGGGGGGGGGAGGCAGAGAAAAGGGAAAGAAAGAGGGGAAATATAGAAAAACCGAAAAGTGTCATAGGACGTAAAGAGCTCTCTGTTTTCTGCAACTGCAATGTCATATTCATCCCTTTAAAATTCTGGTTTATCTCCTACAATGTTTTTATATATGCCGGAAGCCTCCCAGAATGGCTGGGTCAAAACAGTCAAATAAATAATAACAGTCAGTTCCCCCCCCCCCAAAAAAAAAGAAAATAATGTTTAGGGGTACTCTTGTTTTGACTCAAGTAACTCACCGTTTTGTAGTTCAAATCGAGGGAAATGAGTATCGCAAGTGGACTAAAGTATAATAGTAGTAGTAGTAGTAGTAGTAATTTATTCATACCCTGTCCAATCAGAGCTTACCTGTCTGGAGGAGAACCCAGATATTTTTTTTCTGGGGAAGGAAAGGGGTCTCTGCAGCCTGCTTGCGGGAGGCCTGCTGGGATCGGATGGGGTTTGACCAGTTTTGAGCCCCACACTGACCTCTCCTTCTTCTCCTTCTTCTCCTTCTTCTGACCTCTTCTTCTGCTGCTTCTGCTTCTCTTTCTTCTTCCTTCTTCTTCTTCTTCTTCTTCTTCTTCTTCTTCTTCTCCTCTTTCTTCTTCTCCTTCTCCTCCTCCTCCTTTTTGTCCTTCTCCTCCTCCTTCTTCTCATCCTTCTTCTTCTTTCTCCTTCTTCTCCTTCTCCTCCTCCTCCTCCTCCTCCTCCTTCTTTTTCCTCCTCCTCCTCCTCCTCCTCCTTCTTCTTCTTCTTCTTCTTCTTCTTCTTCTTCTTCTTCTTCACCTTCTTCACCTTCTTCTCCTTCTTCTCTTCTTCTCTTTCTTCTGACCTCTTCTTCTGCTGCTTCTGCTTCTTTTTCTTCTTTCTCCTCCTCCTTCTTTTTCTCCTCCTCCTTCTCCTTCTTCTGAATTCTTCTGCTTCTCCTCCTCCTCCTCCTGCTCCTCCTCCTTCACCTTCACCTTCTTCTCTTTCTTCTCCTCCTTCTCCTTCTCTCTCTCTTCCCCCTATCCATTGGTCTCGCAGCGGTCAAGTTTGGCCGCATGTCCAAGAAGCAGCGGGACTCCCTCTACGCTGAGGTCCAGAAGCACCAGCAGAACCAGGAGCAGGGTGGCAGCTCCAAGGACGAGGCGGAGACGTTGTCCAGGGTCTACACCACAAGCGTCAGCAGCGGACTGTCCGATCTGGACGACATCTCCATGCTTTCGGACAGCTTCCTCTTTGACTTCCCGCTGACCCCAGAGGGCAGCGGCGGCTACTACAACCTGGACCTCCTGACCTCCGCCCAGCCATCGCCTGACCAGTCCAGCATCGACGTCATTGACGCCAAGCTCATCAAGCAAGAGTCCATCTACGAGCTGATGTTGGAGCCTGGACTTTTCCCGCACGGCTCAATCGAGAGCGGACATTTGGCCTCGGACGTCTCCAGGATAGAGATCGGTGAGTACGCAGGATGGACTTTTAACCAGATTCGCCCCGTTCCCAACGCACAGGGCACCTTTGCGTTCCAAGATTTACACGTTTGACATGCTTCTTCTTATGTATGGCTTAGCAGTAAAGGTAAAGGGACCCCTGACCATTAGGTCCAGTCGTGGCCGACTGGGGTTGCAGTGCTCATCTCGCTTTATTGGCCGAGGGAGCCGGCGTACAGCTTCCGGGTCGTGTGGCCAGCATGACCAAGCCGCTTCTGGCAAACCACAGCAGCGCACGGAAACACCGTTTCCCTTCCCGCTGGAGCGGTACCTATTTTTCTACTTGCACTTTGACGTGCTTTGGAACTGCTAGGTTGGCAGGAGCAGGGACCGAGCAACGGGAGCTCACCCCGTCGTGGGGATTCGAACCGCTGACCTTGTGATCAGCAAGTCCTAGGCTCTGTGGTTTAATACACAGCACCACCCACATCCCTTATGGCTTAGCGGTGTTGTTGTTTAGTCGTTTAGTCATGTCTACCTCTTGCTGACCCCCTAGACCAGAGAACGCCAGGCCCTCCTGTCTTCCACTGCCTCCTGCAGTTTGGTCAAACTCATGCTGGTCTCTTCGAGAACACTGTCCCACCATCTCGTCCTCTGCCATCCCCTTCTCCTTGTGCCCTCCATCTTTCCCAACATCAGGGTCTTTTCCAGGGAGTCTTCTCTTCTCATGCGGTGGTCAAAGTCATGGAGCCTCAGCTTCAGGATCTGTCCTTCCAGTGAGCACTCAGGGCTGATTTCCTTCCGAATGGAGAGGTTGGATCTTCTTGCAGTCCATGGGACTCTCCAGAGTCTCCTCCAGCACCAGAATTCAAAAGCATCCATTCTTCAGCGATCAGCCTTCTTGGCTTAGCCAAACCACCAACTCTACAGCCACCCGGTTTGAAAGAGAAAATGACCTTGCTTCGTGGAAAGTTGTGATGTTTTGCACGTGACTCGGAAGGTCGGTTTGGCAGTCGTAGGGGGAGAAATCTTGATGGCTGTTGTGTGTCCATTTCCTCCGCAGAACGGCTGGCTCAGAACGTGGTCAAATCCCACCTGGAAACTTCTCAGTACACCAGCGAGGAGCTGAAAAGATTGGCCTGGATCCTCTACTCTCAGGAAGACATCCGGAACATGCAGAACAAGGTACGGGCCGGCTGCTCGCCTCTGGCGAAGGCGAGGGTACTCAGAGGCGACTAAGCGCCTCAACCATGCCCTCCCTCCGTCGCCAGAAGTTCCTTTCAGCACTAGACCACAAACCATGGCATTTTTTATGATAATAAACGTTCAATTGCCATCCAATAATAGCCAAGAGAAAGCATAACTAAATTAGAAATCTTGATCTGTGTCCGTTTGGCGTATTTTTGTCAAACTGGAGTGGCAATGCCTGTTTTCCTTTTCCTTTTTCCAAATGCTTTGGGGGCGGGGAGGACAGAAAACGTATTTCGCTATATTATTTCATAATACATATACACTGCTCGATTGCAAAAGAGAGAGAGAGAGAGAGGAAGATCCTTCAAAGCGGTTTACAAAACAGTAAAAGCAATTAAAAAACACACGCAGCCGCTAAAGTTAAAGTACTAAAACCGATTAAAATCATCAGGAGAGATTGAATCTTTTTCCAAGTTCAGAGGCTCCTTGCCATCTGACGCCCTAAAATAAATAATGATAATAATAATAATACTTCTGTAAATCAAGAAAATCTTTAATAAAAATACATTATTATTATTATTATTATTATTATTATTATTATTAATACCCTGCCCATCTGGTTGGGTTTTCCCAGCCACTCTGGGCGGCTTCGAAGAAAAGATTAAAAATACATGAAAACATCAGTCATTAGAAACTTCCCTAAACAGGGCTGCCTTCTAAACGTCAGATAGTTGAATAATAGTAATCATTAGTGTAATAAAGCGTAGCTGTTGTGTCAATTTGGCACGACCAACGCACCCAGGGGGCAGGAGAGGGTGGAGAAAACCGCACTCTCCGTCGTTTGTCCCCAGCAGAGGTAGAATGCTCTTGCACAAGGAGGCTCCATTGTAAATCTCATGTGCTGGAGGCGCCGAAGAGACTTGTTGGGGCCTCAGGAAGCACAGTTTGACCCTCTTCTCCCCCTCCCGTGCAGAGCTGTGAAGCCATGTGGCACGAGTGCACGGTCCAAATCTCCAACGCCATCCAATACGTCGTGGAATTCGCCAAACGCGTCGACGGCTTCATGGATCTTTGTCAAAACGACCAGATCATTCTCCTCAAAGCAGGTGAGGGGCGGCAGCCGGACTGGCGAGTCTCAACAATGCGCCCGCTTATTGCAAAACATAGACAGCTTTGAGAAACGTTGGAGGGGATGGAATAGGACGTCCCTATTTTCAGGGGAGAAACGTTGGAGGGGATGGAATAGGACATCCCTATTTTCAGGGGAGAAACGTTGGAGGGGATGGAATAGGACGTCCCTATTTTCAGGGGAGAAACGTTGGAGGGGATGGAATAGGACGTCCCTATTTTCAGGGGAGAAGCGTTGGAGGGGATGGAATAGGACGTCCCTATTGTCACGGGAGAAACATTGGAGGGGATGGAATAGGACGTCCCTATTTTCAGGGGGGAAAGAGGGTATGTGTACATAAGTAACTATATACCTTGATGAATTCCTGGGTGGATAGTTGGGTTAGAAACAAAGACAAAATGAATCAGCAGGAATTATTTTTTTAAACGATTTGATCTTTAGAGTTTTAATGTGGACCGCTTGGGGAGTTCTTTTTTGTAGCCTGTAAATCAATTAGATAAACAAACGTTCTTGAGAGTCTAAACTTCTTTTTATCCCTTCCTTCTTTCCTTCCACCCATTTCTTTATTCTCAAACAAAATCCACCTCGTTTTGATTTCTTCCTCCGCTTCCTTCTCATGGGGGTTCAATTCCCGTGATTCGTGGTCTGGATTCCTTTCCGCCCGCCAACCTTTCCTCCTCCCTCCTCCTCGCCTCTTCCTCCGCTGCCGTTTCCTCTTTGCATCAGGCTGCCTCGAGGTCCTGCTCATCCGAATGATTCGGGCCTTCAACCCGCTGAACAACACGGTGCTGTTTGCGGGGAAATACGCCGGGGTGCAAATGTTCAAATCTCTAGGTAAGAAACAGGGGGAAGAAATCTGCCTCCGTTTATTATACACACACACACACACACACACATATATATATATTTATTGATTTTTTAACATATCAGTTCCAACAGTCGTACAACATACCCTCTCATCTTATACAATATTTTAGACTTCCGTCAACACCTCTGGTGATTTTCCCTTCTTTATTCTGCATTTTTTAATTTCTATGTTGCATTTAATTGCCCTTCACTAATCATTCTTTTCATAGTAATATTTTCTTGTAATATTTCAGATAATTCACCTTACAAAACTTCTTACAGACCTACTAGCGCCATCTGCCCATCACAATTACTTTCCAAATAGTTCATATCTATATACTCTGGTCCTCTAAAAATCTCTGATCCCGCAGGTTTAAAATCCTTCCTGTTAGTTTATCTAATTCTGCATAGTCCATAAATCTGCCTCCTTTTTAAAATATATATACATTTTTATTGATTTTTTAACATATCAGTTCCAACAGTCGTACAACATACCCTCTCTGATCCTGCAGGTTTAGAATCCTTCCTGTTAATTTATCTAATTCTGCATAGTCCATAAATCTGCCCATCGAGACATGTAGACGGCAACTCCTGATTTTCCCGGTGACCAAACCCCTCTGCTTTTTCCATGGCCCCAGGTTGCGACGACCTCATCAACGCCATCTTTGAGCTGGGGAGAAATCTTTGCCGGCTCCAACTCTCTGACGAGGAGATAGCGCTCTTCACGGCCGCCGTCCTTCTCTCTCCAGGTAAGCTACTCGCCCGCGGCGATCAGAGGGCGAGAAGGGGGCGATTTGGGCGATTTGGACCGATCGCTTTGACCCAGCAGAGTTAGCCCTTGGCTGTCGGCTGGCAGGTGGCCACCTAATATTATTACAGTCGTGCCTCGGAATCCGTCCCGGAAGTCCGCCCGACTTCCGAAAAAGTTCAGAAAGCAAGGCGCGGCTTCCAATTGGCCGCAGGAAGCTCCAATCGGAAGCCGCACCGGACGTCTGGGTTCCGAAGGACGTCCACAAACTGCGACACTCGCTTCTGAGCCCTGATACTGAGGTCCAGCTCCGAGGGTCTTCTGGCGGTTCCCTTCCTGCAAGAAGTGAGGTTACAGGGAAGCAGGCAGAGGGCCTTCTCGGTGGTGGCGCCCTCCCTTCAGATGTCAATGAGATAACCAACTATTGGACTTTTAGAAGACATCTGAGGGCAGCCCTGTTTAGGGAAGTTTTTAATGTTTGAAGTTTTATATGTACTGGAAGCCGCCCAAAGTGGCTGAAGGGAAAGTCAGAGAACCAGTATGGTTTAGGGGTTAGAGTGTCCAACTGGGAACTGAGAGACTCGGGTTCAAATCTCCCCTTGGCCCTGAAGCTCAACGGGTGTGACTTTGGGCCCGTCACTGCCTCTCCATCTAACCTAGTGAAGTTACAGGGAACCAGGCAGAGGGCCTTCTCGGTGGTGGCACCCTCCTGCCAGATGTCAAGGAAATAAACAACTTTCTGACTTTCAGAAGACATCTGAAGGCAGCCCTGTTTAGGGAAATTTTTAATGTTTGGTGTTTTTAACATTCTGTTGGGAGCTGTCCAGAGTGGCTCGAGAAACCCAGCCAGCTGGGCGGGATATAAATACACTATTATTATTATTATTATTATTATTATTATTATTATTATTATTGAATGGTAGAGTTGAGAGAGACCCCAGACAGATGACCTTCATACCTGCCAACTTTTCCCTTTCCTTGTGAGGAATACTATTCGGAATAAGGGTAAAGGGAAAGGAACCCCTGACCGTCAGGTCCAGTCGTGGCCGACTCTGGGGTTGCGGCGCTCATCTCGCTTTATTGGCCGAGGGAGCCGGCGTCCAGCTTCTGGGTCATGTGGCCAGCAGGACTAAGCCGATTCTGGTGAACCAGAGCAGCGCACGGAAACGCTGTTTACCTTTCTGCCAGAGCGGTACCTATTTATCTACTTGCACTTTGATGTGCTTTCAAACTGCTAGGTGGGCAGGAGCAGGAACCGAGCAATGGGAGCTCACCCTGTCATTGCGGGGATTCGAAGCGCTGACCTTCTGATCGGCAAGTCCTAGGCTCTGTGGTTTAACCCACAGCACCACCTGAGTCCCTTCAGAATAAGGGAATTTCCCTTAAAAAGGGGGGAATATTGACAGCTAAGGTAACCTTCCAGTCTCTGCTTAAAAACCTCCATCCCACGAGCGAACGGCTCTTGGAAGTTCTTCCTTTAAAGCGTGGTTTTCTGGGTCAGGTTTGCGGCGACCCAAACAATTTGATGTTTTGTTCCCCAGATCGCCCCTGGCTCTCAGAGTCCAAGAAGGTACAGAAGCTGCAGGATAAAATCTACTTGGCTTTACAGCACGAAATCCAGAAGAAGAACGGCAACGAAGACAGGCTCTCAAAGGTAAATTTGGGGAGGGGAGAGGGGTACCTTCGAAATTGGTCTGAGAAGGGGGCAGTTTCGAGGTTCTTCTGCGGGGAGAAACCAGAAAACTGCCCCAATATTCCAACAGAGACAATGCAAACTAGTTTCATTAGCAAAAGTTATTTTCCAACTTTTTAAATTAAGTTTCACAAAATTATGCACGAACAAAACACACAAACAAGCAAACATAAACCATAACCTTATTAAAATTACACTTATTAACATTATTAAGTGACTTCCTCGCTTCCCCTTGGTTGAATTTCCATGCATATCCTTATAAACGGCTTTCCAAATCTTAATTCTTATAAACTTAACTTAGTCCGTTATCATTCTTATATCTTTTCGATTCGAATTCATGAGCAAAAGTTAAGGCTTTATCTTGCAAGCTAACTTTGAAATCTTTTGATGAAGGGCAGTATATTATTACTACTACTACTACTATTATTATTAGGGTTGCCATGTTCTGAAAAGCAAAAAATTTGATTCTTATATTCATATATGAAAAAATATATGGTTCCGGAACTGGAATATTAATAGATAACATGTAAAATGTGCAGGGATAAGCAAGGAAATAATAAAAGAATCCGCTGAACAATGGTTAAATCATAACAACACAACAAGATGGAAGAAGTAAAAATAAAATGAAATAAGATCACACATGGGGAACGGGGGGTTTAGGGCAATTTGAAATATTATTTATAATATAAAAGCTTTAATATAAATTTTTCTAACCGTGTTGTATTTTTATACAGCAAAGAGAAGTTTAGAGTAACTAAGTGAATTTCAATTTAGTTCATTATGTAACAGGTTTAAGTTAGAAAATGAATATGGATATTGAATTTGACGTTTGTAGTTTTTCTGTTTTCGGTTTTGGAAATCAAAAATCGATTCTATGATCCCTTCCTTTCCCCATCGTCACAGATTATCTCAAAACTCCCGTTGATGAAGACCATCTGCAATTTGCATTTAGACAAGCTGGAGTTTTTCCGCCTCGTCCACCCAGAGATTGCCACGAACTTTCCTCCCCTCTACAAAGAAGTCTTCAACTCTGAGCTGCACTACAGCGACGGCCGAGACAGCTAAGATGCCCAAAATCCACAGGGAGAAAACTTTAAAAACTTTGGAGGACGGCGGAGCCGAGAGACGGGGAGGTGGGGCGTTACGGATCGGATCACAACATCTCCTTTTTAAATTTTTTAAAAAGGACACACGCACACCCCTCGCCCGGAAAATGTGTTTTTAAAACCCAGCGGCCGGCCGCAAGACCTTTCCGGAACTGCGTTCCCCTTTCCGCCCGCGGTCGCTCTTGAATGTAATTGCACCTTGACGGATGCTCAGAAAAGGAAGCAGCCCTTTTTCTCGTGATTTTTGCAAAATGAATGTGAACCTAGAAGCTGCGTCGTGCGTCAACCTCTCCCGCTTTGATTTGCAACGTCCCCGCGGAAGCACGCCTTCGCATGTGCTGCAACCCGCAACCGTTTGTGTAGTACCGCTATTATTAGGTCCCCGTTCTCCCCACGTTTCAGCGGCACGGCACGGACGGAAAAGGGGACTGATGTGAACTTCTTCGAGCTGAGAGGGGGAAATCTGTTGGGTGACACCGTAGCGTATTGTGGGTAGCTTTTCATTTTGCTCTGGGGGTTTCCCCCCTCTATGAGCGCTATGGGGCAGCTAAACACACAAACCGGGAGGGCTGGACCCTCCGGCGGAAACGAGGGGGCGCGAAACAGGGACCGGCCAATCTCTCTCTTATTCCGGTCGACAGCCAGTAGACGGAACAGGAATCTCCGACGCTTCGCTTTCGGAGACTTAGTGCTGCTAACAGGATCGAGAGGCTGGGGAAACCCAGCCCAGATGGGTGGGATATTATTATTATTATTATTATTATTATTATTATTATTATTAGTGAGAAAGGGGCCTCTCAGGGGGGTTGGCAGGAGGGTCTCGCCGCTGCCAGCCGCAAAGATGGGCGCGAAACTCTTGATCTCAGGGTTGTGGATTTGAAACACGAAATCCCCGCATCATGGGGGGTTTCGATTCGATAACCCTTGTGGTCCTTTTCAAACTCTGCCTCAATCCCACGGTTCTGTTCTCGGGTGCAGGGGGATAATCTGGAAAGTGAGATTATACAGTGGGTTGCGTTCTGTGTTTTCCCTCCTCCCGATAGGCCCGTTGCTGTGGAAGCGCAGGGCAGAATCAGGGCCGCGGCTCTGCTCTTGACTAGAAGGCAGTGGGACACAGCCAGATTTAGCCCCCTGCCTTCTCCCTAAGCGTGTTTCGAAAAGTCAGTACAGTGGTACCTTGGTTCTCAAACTTAAGCCGTTCTGGAAATTCCGTTCCAAAACCAAAGCGTTCCAAAACCAAGGCACGCTTTCCCATAGAAAGCAATGCAAAACGGATTAATCCGTCCCAGGCTTTTAAAAACAACCCCTAAAACAGCAATTGAACAGGAATTTTACTAACTTACGAGGCGATTGATCCATAAAACGAAAGCGATGAACAATGTACCGCTGTCACACATTCAATCCATCAGTAGCTGAACTGGGTTCCACATAGTCCCCAAAACAAGCAAAAAGAGCTGCAAAAATAAAAACGCAAAATAAATAGCAAAAAACAGACAGATCTCAGCGTAACACTCAAAACGGAAGCATGGCACTCAAAACGGAAGCGTAACGCTCAAAGCAGAGCATGTTCGGCTTCCGAAAAAAGTTCACAAACCAGAATACTTAGTTCCAGGTTTGCCGCGTTTGGGTTCCGAGTTGTTTGAGCACCAAGGCGTTTGAGAACCAAGGTACCACTCTATTACCATTTCCACCATTTTTGGGCCATGCCTTTTAAAAGGAAGCAGGAGTCGTGCCCTGGGGCTTCGGTTCCCATAGGTCTAGATTTCCAGGACATGTCCGGGATTTTAAATTGCGGAAATAGCATCCTGGGTCGAACTTCAGAAAAAGCGGCAAAACGTCCAAGTTTAGAACCAGGAAGTTTTGGGTGAATTCCCCCACGGAAGCACGACATGTCCGGAATTGCTTTTTTTACTTCTTGAGCTACAGCAACCCTAGAGATGTACTGTATTTTTTGCTCTATAAGAAGCACCAGACCACAAGACGCACCTCGTTTTTGGAGGAGGAAAACAAGGAAAAAATATTCTGAATCTCAGAAGCCAGAACAGCAAGAGGGATCACTGCGCAGTGAAAGCAGCAATCCCTCTTGCTGTTCTGGCTTCTGGGATAGCTGCGCAACCTGCATTCGCTCCATAAGACGCACAGACATTTCCCCTGACTTTCTAGGAAGGAAAAGTGAGTCTTATAGAGCAAAAAATACGGTATTTTCTGCACTGGGTTGGAGAGGACCTGGGAGGTTAAAGTGTGGTGTTTTTATATAAAAGGGTTTGGGGTTTTATTCTGCTGTGATGCCCAGGCAAGAGGGGCTGCGAGTCGATGTGGTTCCCGAACACCGCCGAAATATGTCAGCCACAGGGGAAAAGGGTTTATCCTCCGGGATCCTGCCCCCCATGGAATTGACAAACCCCGTTTTCGGAACGGGGCTGCGGCAAAGGACCCCGGAGGTTCGTCTTCATTTCATCCGCTATGGGTGCGGAAAAGCACTTTAAAGACGTCGTGTGACGGACCCGACTCTTCCCCGAGGCTTTTGCAAAATGCACTTTACTCGTGAGCAAGCGGGTCGAGGAAGGAGACCTCCCAACCCTCGAGTTGTGTTTGACGATCCCCAAAGAGAGAGGAAATATGTAAGAATAATAATAAATCTGAATTTTTTTCTGTTGACTGGCGATACAGAAAGGGCAGTGCTAATACTTAACGTCTGAGAAATGCACTTTTCCCCGTGAGCTCAAAAGCTCCCGGAGGTTTATAAATAAAAGACGACACGTGGTTAGTATATCGGACTGTTGCGTCGTTCAAAATGAGAGGCGCCGCCGTGTTGGGGTGACCCCCGATAAAAGGAACCGATAGCTTTGTTCCCACGTTCACATTTGAATTTCCAAGAATCCCCAAAACCAGAGTCCAGTTCTGAGCAATAAGATACATGTCTGGGGAAACAAAACCGACATAAGTTTCTGGTCCTCATGAGGCTAGAGTTGAAACAGAGTGGAGGTTCGACCGGTGGGGTAAGAAGGATATTTTCAGGGGTCATGAAGAACAAAACCAAACAGGCAGTTTCCTTTTTTCTTCCCCCAGCCCACCCAAATGGTATGCTAATAAACGACTCGATATAAACACACACACACACACACAAATATATATGTATTTTTTCTTTCTTTCAAAAAAGGAAGCTTAGATGTGTATTTTTCACCTCTAGAAACCCTCACACTGTGTTTGGGGAGAAAAAGTTGCTTAATATATTTATTCTTGTGAATGTCGGTGCAAAAAGAAGAATCTATATACCGTCGCGGGCTTTGATGTTTTATGTTTCCGGGCGAATGAGAGAAGGCGTTGAAAGCGTTTTAT
>NC_139696.1:1393477-1530977 GCF_964106915.1 Podarcis gaigeae | reverse complement strand
CAACAGAGCTACAGTGGGACCTTGGTTCTCAAACACCTTGGTTCCCAAACACCAAAATCCCGGAAGTAAGTGTTCTGGTTTTCGAATGTTTTTCAGAAGCCGGACGTCCAACGAGGCTGTTGGCTATTGTTTCTGGGGCGCCTGCGCGAATCAGAAACCGCACCTCGGTTTCTGAACATTTCGGAAGCCAAACGGACTTCTGGAACGGATTAAGTTCGGCGCTTTCCTCTTTCTTTTGCGTTTTTGTTTTGGAGGCTTTTTCGGTTCATTTCTTTTTCTGAATTTTTATCATCTACAATACTGTCTTATTGGGGGTTGGGCTGGATGACCCCTTGGGGTCCCTTGCAAGTCGACAATTCTATGACAGATATAGAGCTCAGCCAGGGCCAGATTTAGGTTTGATGAGGCCCTCAACTCCTGAAGGTAATGGGGCCCTTTCTATGTCCAGCTGTCCTTTGTCCACAACAAATTGCCAGTTTTTTGTGTTGAATCTATGCTCTATGGTCATTTATGGACCTCATAGGTATCTCAAGACATTTGCCCATGTTGCCCTGCAACCAGTCCATGCAGAATGTCGCCCCCCTATATATAGAAAGGAGCAAATCAGGGATATTTGAGGGAGCAGGCTAGCAGGCGTGGCCTATGACTTGCATCCTAGGAGCCTACACAACACAAAACACTGTTGCTGCATGTAGGTTTTATTTCATTAGTTTTTTATCTTATATTTTGGAAATGTACATTCAGTGTATTTTTCCCTTTTAATTTTTTGGGGGGCCCCAATAGAGTGGGGCCCTAAGCTATAGCTTGTTTAGCTTATGCGTAAATCCAGCACTGATCTCAGCCCAGGAAGCCGACCGGGCGAAGGGGAACGAACGATTGTGTTTCCAAGGCTGTCGTTGGCCGGGGCGACGAGTAACCCTACCCGGCTGGTTCGCCTTCCTCGCGGCCGATACAGTGGCAAAACGGCGTTCTGAAATGTGAACCTCTTATTATGAGCGGACGGCAGGCTGACGGGAGATGCTTCCAGGAGCCTCGCTGAGGCCACCCTGCGCCCAAAAGCGGACCGCGGGTTCGGCGTTTGCCGTCGGGACCCGGACACAGCGAGGATGGAGCCTCTACAACAGGAAATGTAAGTTTTCTCCTGTCCGGTGTTTGCATGAAACCGGTGTTAGAAATTAGCCAGTAGCCAGGCGCGTTTTGCAACAGAGTCCAGTTGCGGCAGAACATCTCCGTACGGCTAGTTCCTCCAGCTCTCTCCAGCTAAGCAACTCAGTCTCTTAAGCCAAGAAAGGGTATTCTCTATAAGATTGAATATCAATATATGTATCAAGACTTTGAGATTAGACCACTGAAGGAGCCCGGAAAACTATATTCAGAGCGTGCTACCTGTAAGAAACAGGTGCAAAATGCCAGCACCCTGTCTCTATCTACAACTCCATCCCCTCCAATGTTTCTCCCCTGAAAATAGGGACGTCCTATTCCATCCCCTCCAACGTTTCTCCCCTGAAAATAGGGACATCCTATTCCATCCCCTCCAATGTTTCTCCCCTGAAAATAGGGACGTCCTATTCCATCCCCTCCAACGTTTCTCCCCTGAAAACAGGGACGTCCTATTCCATCCCCTCCAACGTTTCTCCCCTGAAAATAGGGACGTCCTATTCCATCCCCTACAACGTTTCTCCCCTGAAAATAGGGACGTCCTATTCCATCCCCTCCAACGTTTCTCCCCTGAAAATAGGGACATCCTATTCCATCCCCTCCAATGTTTCTCCCCTGAAAATAGGGACGTCCTATTCCATCCCCTCCAACGTTTCTCCCCTGAAAATAGGGACATCCTATTCCATCCCCTCCAATGTTTCTCCCCTGAAAATAGGGACGTCCTATTCCATCCCCTCCAACGTTTCTCCCCTGAAAATAGGGACGTCCTATTCCGTCCCCTCCAACGTTTCTCCCCTGAAAATAGGGACGTCCTATTCCATCCCCTCCAATGTTTCTCCCCTGAAAATAGGGACATCCTATTCCATCCCCTCCAACGTTTCTCCCCTGAAAATAGGGACGTCCTATTCCGTCCCCTCCAACGTTTCTCCCCTGAAAATAGGGACGTCCTATTCCATCCCCTCTAACGTTTCTCCTGTGAAAATAGGGACATCCTATTCCATCTCCCCTGAAAATAGGGACGTCCTAAGGAAAAGCGGGACATCAACTCGGAAACCCGGGACTGTCCCTGGAAAACTGGGACACTTGGAAGTTCTGCTAGCCCTGACTGACCTCTCTCTCCCCTCCCCCAGGACACCCCAGTCTCCTCCGGAGCCCGAAAGCTGTGTGGAGGTGTCCGAGCTGCGGTCAGAGGTCCAGTTCCTTCTCTCCGGCCGCGGGAGCCCCAAGATGGACTGCATCGTCTGCTACTGCTCCTACGACCTGTCGGGCCGCCTTCCACGGCGCCTCTACTGCGGCCACACCTTCTGCCAGGCCTGCATCCGGCGACTCCACGTCGTGGCCAACGAACAGCGCTGGATCCCTTGCCCCCAGTGCCGTCAGAGCACGCCGGCTCCCCGCGGAGGGGTCACCATGCTGGACCTGGATCTCGCGGCCTTCCTGGCGGTCAAGTCGGAGAAGGACCACCCTCGGGCCGTGGGCAGGCCGGAGATGGAGACGGCCTCCAAGTCGCCCGCCAAGGACCAGCCCGTCACCCAACAACCCGCAGGCCTGTGCCACGAGGCAGTGGCGCGGCCGTACTTGCCGCAAAACAACTGCTGTGCCGGCTGCCTCTGCTGCGGGACCACGGCGGATTTCCAGAGCTGACTGGGCGTCGCCTGGGCCCCCTAACTGCCCTACAACCTCCTCGAAGGGATAGCGGAGGCCAGCTGCCCGCTGCAAGCTCCACTCGCCTTCCAGCCCATATTGTCCAAGAGCCACATATTAACCAAGATTATTTCTGCTATTTTCATCTGTCGAATTCAGATCTCGCCCTCCGTGCCCAGTAAGCCGATGGAGGTGTGTAAGAAGGTTCCTAAAAACGGTTGGAAATGCAAGCAGGATGTTTTTGCCAGCATGTGGTAAAGAGAGGGCATTTTGGGAGACGATATACGACGAAATGGAAAAGGTGTGATGGTACCCAAAACACCCCAAGCTTTTCCTTTTCGTCCCAAGAGATTGTTGTTGTTGTTGAGTTGTTTAGCCGTGTCCGCCTCTTAGAGGACTGGAGTAAATATACGAACTATTTGAAAAGTAATTGTAATGAACGGATTGCCCTAGTAGGACTGCAAGAAGTTTTGTAAGGAGGTTTATCTGAAACATTGCAAGAAAGACTATGAGGAGAATTATTTTGTTGTTGTTTAGTTGTGTCCGCCTCTTGGTGACCCCCTGGACCAGAGCACGCCAGGCCCTCCTGTCTTCCACTGCCTCCCGCAGTTTGGTCAGACTCATTCTGGTTGCTTCGAGAACACTGTCCCACCATCTCGTCCTCCGTTGTCCCCTTCTCCTTGTGCCCTCCATCTTTCCCAACATCAGGGTCTTTTCCAGGGAGTCTTCTCTTCTCCTGAGGTGGCCAAAGTCTTGGAGCCTCAGCTTCATGATTTGTCCTTCCAGTGAGCACTCAGGGCTGATTTCCTTCAGAATGGAGAGGTTGGATCTTCTTGCAGTCCATGGGACTCTCAAGAGTCTCCTCCAGCACCAGAATTCAAAAGCATCCATTCTTCGACGATCAGCCTTCTTGATGGTCCAGCTCTCACTTCCACACATCACTACTGGGAAAACCAGAGCTTGAACTGTACGGACCTTTGTCGGCAAGGTGATGTCTCTGCTCTGTCGGAAAGGTGATGTCCCAAGAGATATGCGGCCACAAAGAACGGACTTTCCCGGAAAGTTCGGGTACGAGAAGAAGATGAGGGAAAGCTCTGCTCCAAGGTCGTTTTCCAGAACAAACCAGGGACATTAATTTATTTTGCACGCCTTGGCGGGCCTCGCCACTATGCCAGGATACTGAGACCCACCTGTGTCTGTTTGCAGAACTGCCTCAAAGTCAACGTTTTCTGGGCAAAAGTATATTTTTTCAGATCTCTCGGATAACTGGCAAAAACCATCCACCCCTCCTTTTCGTCCGCATCTTTGGAATTTGTATGTTTTATTATTGACGCCTATATAACAAGGAACCAGTTTTGCATCCGGCCAGGACTTAACAACTGCCAAATTTTGGATGACCTCAGCAGGGCAGATTCCTCTCTTTTTCCCGAAGGTGAGACTTGTCGAAAAAGTATTTTTTCTGCAGAGACCAAACTGCCCCTCTAGAGGAAAATCAGCTCGGCGGAGCCCCCAAAATGGATTTCCAGTAGTCTGCTCAGCAAATTTAGTAACTGGACTTTGAGACCTGCCCAAGTCTGCTATGTCAGAGCGAGACGGGACTGGGGTTCAAATTTCCAGCTCCCCCTTTGGTTTGGTTTTCTCGACACCCACTGGGTTCCTATTTGCTTTTTAAGAATTCCCAATACATTGATCCCAACGAACCAAAGGGCTCTGTCTTTTGTATAACGGCATTTCGTTAGCAACCGTGAGGACGGGGATTTCTGCACAAAAGCGGGTTGGACTAGATGACCCCAGGGTCGCCTTCTAGACTTAATCAGTTGCCTAACTTATGGACTTCTGAGGACGCTCTTGACGGACTCTGCCACGTCCACGATAGCCTGGCCAAAGATGAGACGCGGTTTGGAGAAAGAAGTTGGATTTTTAAAATTTTTATTATTATAGTAAACCTAGGGTAGAAGGAGTTTTTGCGAGGTTTGCTCCCAATAAAGCAGGGTTTATTTGGTGTGTTTTGTGGCGTGGGTTTGGCTCCCTAATACCATCCTGCCTGCTCTAACCACTGTTCCTTACTGCCCAAGCCAGCCGTTCTCCTCCCTCTCCCCCCTCCTTTAACTGCCCTGTCACCTGTCTGTCACGCTCCATCCTCAGCCAATCGGCATGCGGCACACCCCACAGGTCCCGCCCACTGGACTCCACCTTACCTTAAACCCCACAAATATCTCTTTGGGTACCACTTTGCCGTATGTATCTCAATATACAAACCCTACACAAGTCGTGTTAACAACGGCAAGCACCACACACACACAAACACACAGAAAGCAGCCTTTTATTGGGAAGTTTTTAAATTTTGGCATTTATTGTGTTTTTATATGTGCTGCAAGCTGCCCAGGGTGGCTGGGGAATCATCATCATCATCATCAAGCTCTGGCACCTCCTCCTTCCTTGGAGCTTTTGAAAGCAGAGGTTGGATGGCCATTCATCATGGATTCTTCCGCTGGGGTTCCTGCATCAAAGGGGGGTGGACTGGATGACCTTTGGAGGTCCCTCCCAACTGTTATAAGAAGAAAAAACCTGCTTCTTTTCCCTTACAGGGTATCCAAGAGTCCTTAAGCGGGTTCCCTACACCGCCATGTTTAGGTAGGAAGCTCCCAGCCACCACATCTTGCCAGCTGCTTGGGGATTGGATACAAGGCGCCTTTGCCCGTTCCACAAAAATAAAAACCAGGTCAGTTCTGCTTCCCAGCTCCATCTGGTACCTTGGCTGAGACCCTCTCCCCCTGCGGCTTCCTATAGATGAAATCATAGCTCGATTCTCGCTTGATCTTTATTATTATTATTGACCTCGGAATAAAGCAACCAGCCTCTTCAAATCCAAGGAGACGAGGAAGTGCAGTTTGTCTATATGCGGATAATAATAATAATAATAATAATAATAATAATAATAATTTATTTATACCCCGCCCATCTGAATGAGTTTCCCCAGCCACTCTGGGCGGCTCCCAATCAAGTTGTTAAATCGAGTTTTAAAAACAATACAGCTTCTCCGCTGGCACGGGAAGGAGGGTGGAGAATTTGGGGGAAAGAATTTGGGAAATTGTGGCTGCCTTGTTAGGTACAAATGAGGTCTTGGTGGCGATCTCGTGGGGACGGAGTGTGCAAGTAGACTTGTGAAAAGGAGACAAACTTTCCCAAGGTGAGGGGGGGGGAACCCACATAAACAAGGAGGGATGGTCTTTTGAAAAGTCCTATGTACAAGTAAAAAAAATGTTTCTAAGACAGAGACAATGCAGACGAACGCGCATGGGATCCATCAGGTGGGCAGACGGCCTACGAAGCAGGGTGTCTAACTTTTTCATAGTTCTGTGGCCCCTCTATCCCTTTCCTACCTCTGAGACACCTCTACCCTTTTCATAGCTCTGTGGACCCCTCTACTCCTTTTCTACCTCTGAGACGCCTCTACCCTTTTCATAGCTCTGTGGCCCCTTTCCTACCTCTGAGACCCCTCTGCCCTTTTCATAGCTCTGTAGCCCCTTTCCTACCTCTGAGACCCCTCTACCCTTTTCATAGCTCTGTGGCCCCTCTACCTCTGAGACCCCTCTACGCTTTGCATAGCTCTGTGGCCCCTCTACCCCTATTCTACCTCTGAGACGCCTCTACCCTTTTCATAGCTCTGTGGCCCCTTTCCTACCTCTGAGACCCCTCTGCCCTTTTCATAGCTCTGTAGCCCCTTTCCTACCTCTGAGACCCCTCTACGCTTTGCATAGCTCTGTGGCCCCTCTACCCCTATTCTACCTCTGAGACGCCTCTACCCTTTTCATAGCTCTGTGGCCCCTTTCCTACCTCTGAGACCCCTCTGCCCTTTTCATAGCTCTGTAGCCCCTTTCCTACCTCTGAGACCCCTCTACCTTTTTCATAGCTCTGTGGCCCCTCTACCCCTTTCCTACCTCTGAGACCCCTCTACCCTTTTCATAGCTCTGTGGCCCCTCTACCCCTATTCTACCCCTGTGACCCCTCTACCCTTTTCATAGCTCTGTGGCCCCTTTCCTACCTCTGAGACCCCTCTACCCTTTTCATAGCTCTGTGGCCCCTCTACCCCTATTCTACCCCTGTGACCCCTCTACCCTTTTCATAGCTCTGTGGCCCCTTTCCTACCTCTGAGACCCCTCTACCCTTTTCATAGCTCTGTGGCCCCTCTACCTCTGAGACCCATCTACGCTTTGCATAGCTCTGTGGCCCCTCTACCTCTTTCCTACCTCTGAGACCCTTCTACCCTTTTCATAGCTCTGTGGTTCCTCAACCTCTGAGACCCTTCTACCCTTTTCATAGCTCTGTGGTTCCTCAACCTCTGAGACCCCTCTATGCTTTTCATAGCTCTGTGGTGCCTCAACCTCTGAGACCCCTCTATCCTTTTTATAGCTCTGTGGTCCCTTTCCTACCTCTGAGACCCCTCTACACTTTTCATAGCTCTGTGGTTCCTCAACCTCTGAGACCCCTCTACACTTTTCATAGCTCTGTGGTTCCTCAACCTCTGAGACCCCTCTATACTTTTCATAGCTCTGTGGTGTCTCCACCTCTGAGACCCCTCTACACTTTTCATAGCTCTGTGGTTCCTCAACCTCTGAGACCCCTCTACGCTTTTCATAGCTCTGTGGTGCCTCAACCTCTGAGACCCCTCTACGCTTTTCATAGCTCTGTGGTGCCTCAACCTCTGAGACCCCTCTACGCTTTTCATAGCTCTGTGGTGCCTCAACCTCTGAGACCCCTCTACCCTTTTCATAGCTCTGTGGTTCCTCAACCTCTGAGACCCCTCTTTACTTTTCATAGCTCTGAGGGCTAGGGGGCTATAGAGCTATGAAAAGTAAAGAGGGGTCTCAGAGGTTGAGGCACCACAGAGCTATGAAAAGCGTAGAGGGGTCTCAGAGGTAGGAAAGGGACCACAGAGCTATGAAAAGTGTAGAGGGGTCTCAGAGGTTGAGGCACCACAGAGCTATGAAAAGTGTAGAGGGGTCTCAGAGGTTGAGGCACCACAGAGCTATGAAAAGTATAGAGGGGTCTCAGAGGTTGAGGAACCACAGAGCTATGAAAAGCGTAGAGGGGTCTCAGAGGTTGAGGCACCACAGAGCTATGAAAAGCGTAGAGGGGTCTCAGAGGTAGGAAAGGGACCACAGAGCTATGAAAAGCGTAGAGGGGTCTCAGAGGTTGAGGCACCACAGAGCTATGAAAAGTGTAGAGGGGTCTCAGAGGTTGAGGCACCACAGAGCTATGAAAAGCGTAGAGGGGTCTCAGAGGTTGAGGCACCACAGAGCTATGAAAAGCGTAGAGGGGTCTCAGAGGTTGAGGCACCACAGAGCTATGAAAAGCGTAGAGGGGTCTCAGAGGTTGAGGCACCACAGAGCTATGAAAAGCGTAGAGGGGTCTCAGAGGTTGAGGAACCACAGAGCTATGAAAAGTGTAGAGGGGTCTCAGAGGTTGAGGCACCACAGAGCTATGAAAAGCGTAGAGGGGTCTCAGAGGTTGAGGAACCACAGAGCTATGAAAAGCGTAGAGGGGTCTCAGAGGTTGAGGAACCACAGAGCTATGAAAAGGGTAGAGGGGTCTCAGAGGTTGAGGCACCACAGAGCTATGAAAAGCGTAGAGGGGTCTCAGAGGTTGAGGCACCACAGAGCTATGAAAAGTATAGAGGGGTCTCAGAGGTTGAGGAACCACAGAGCTATGAAAAGCGTAGAGGGGTCTCAGAGGTTGAGGCACCACAGAGCTATGAAGAGCGTAGAGGGGTCTCAGAGGTTGAGGAACCACAGAGCTATGAAAAGCGTAGAGGGGTCTCAGAGGTTGAGGAACCACAGAGCTATGAAAAGGGTAGAGGGGTCTCAGAGGTTGAAGCACCACAGAGCTATGAAAAGCGTAGAGGGGTCTCAGAGGTTGAGGCACCACAGAGCTATGAAAAGTATAGAGGGGTCTCAGAGGTAGGAAAGAGGTAGAGGGGCCACAGAGCTATGAAAAGTATAGAGGGGTCTTAGAGGTAGAGGAGCCACAGAGCTATGAAAAGGGTAGAGGGGTCTCAGAGGTTGAGGCACCACAGAGCTATGAAAAGCGTAGAGGGGTCTCAGAGGTTGAGGCACCACAGAGCTATGAAAAGCATAGAGGGGTCTCAGAGGTTGAGGAACCACAGAGCTATGAAAAGGGTAGAGGGGTCTCAGAGGTTGAGGAACCACAGAGCTATGAAAAGTATAGAGGGGTCTCAGAGGTAGGAAAGGGACCACAGAGCTATAAAAAGGATAGAGGGGTCTCAGAGGTTGAGGCACCACAGAGCTATGAAAAGCATAGAGGGGTCTCAGAGGTTGAGGAACCACAGAGCTATGAAAAGCATAGAGGGGTCTCAGAGGTAGGAAAGGGACCACAGAGCTATAAAAAGGATAGAGGGGTCTCAGAGGTTGAGGCACCACAGAGCTATGAAAAGTATAGAGGGGTCTCAGAGGTTGAGGCACCACAGAGCTATGAAAAGTATAGAGGGGTCTCAGAGGTTGAGGAACCACAGAGCTATGAAAAGCGTAGAGGGGTCTCAGAGGTTGAGGCACCACAGAGCTATGAAAAGCATAGAGGGGTCTCAGAGGTTGAGGAACCACAGAGCTATGAAAAGCATAGAGGGGTCTCAGAGGTTGAGGAACCACAGAGCTATGAAAAGCATAGAGGGGTCTCAGAGGTAGGAAAGAGGTAGAGGGGCCACAGAGCTATGAAAAGTATAGAGGGGTCTTAGAGGTAGAGGAGCCACAGAGCTATGAAAAGGGTAGAGGCGTCTCAGAGGTAGGAAAGGGGCCACAGAGCTATGAAAAGCATAGAGGGGTCACAGGGGTAGAATAGGGGTAGAGGGGCCACAGAGCTATGAAAAGTGTAGAGGGGTCTTAGAAGTAGAGGAGCCACAGAGCTATGAAAAGGGTAGAGGTGTCTCAGAGGTAGGAAAGAGGTAGAGGGGCCACAGAGCTATGAAAAGCATAGAGGGGTCTCAGAGGTAGAGGGACCACAGAGCTATGAAAAGGGTAGAGGGGTCTCAGAGGTAGGAAAGAGGTAGAGGGGCCACAGAGCTATGAAAAGCATAGAGGGGTCTCAGAGGTTGAGGAACCACAGAGCTATGGAAAGGATAGAGGGGTCTCAGAGGTAGAGGAACCACAGAGCTATGAAAAGTGTAGAGGGGTCTCAGAGGTAGGAAAGGGGTAGAGGGGCCGCAGAGCTATGAAAAGCATAGAGGGGTCTTAGAAGTAGAGGAGCCACAGAGCTATGAAAAGGGTAGAGGTGTCTCAGAGGTAGGAAAGAGGTAGAGGGGCCACAGAGCTATGAAAAGCATAGAGGGGTCTCAGAGGTAGAGGAACCACAGAGCTATGAAAAGGGTAGAGGGGTCTCAGAGGTAGGAAAGAGGTAGAGGGGCCACAGAGCTATGAATAGCATAGAGGGGTCTTAAAGGTAGAGGAGCCACAGAGCTAAGAAAAGTGTAGAGGGGCCTCAGAGGTAGCAAAGGGGCAGAGGGCCAGAGAGCTCTACCCCTTTTCTACCTCTGATACCCCTCTTCCCTTTTCCTACCTCCATCCTCCCTTACAGCCCTTTCCCTACCCAGAACCCATCACTATTTACCTCTGAAATTGCCTCCCCTGTAGCTCAAGACCACCCCCCAAAGCATCATACGTATATCAAAGTAATTGTTGAACTGAAATACAATTAAGAAGAAGTATATTAATAGTGAAATAATAATTCAGCTCTGACTGAAAATGATTTATTTTATTCACAACAGACTGAATAATGCAAACACCTTGTCCTTTGGCGATGACAAAAGTTCCTTTAGAAAGACAAATTACAAAGACTCATCATCTGGTTTCTGGAAACTTGCTATGACATGAAATAGGTGCAAACATATGATGCAAACTATTAATAATGATAAACAGCAGAATGCGGGCACCCTATATATAGAAAGGAGCAAACCAGTGATATTTTAGGGAGCAGGCAAGCAGACGGGGCCCATGACTTACATCACAGGAGCCTACACAACACAAAACACGGTTGCTGCATGTAGGTTTTATTTCATTTGTTTTTTATCTTATATTTTGGAAATGTACATCCAGGGGTTTTTTTCCCCTTTATTTTTTGGGGGGGCCCCCCAAGCGAGTGGGGCGCTAAGCTAGAGCTTGTTTAGCTTATACTTAAATCCGGCACTGATTGCTGCCTGAATATCCTCTCTTCAGCGCTCACAAAGAACAACATTGCAAAGACCTGGATGCTCCGTAGCTTATTGGAACTTGTGGGGAGACGTCTGGGACCCCAATTCACCCCATGGGCTTTGCTGTCTGTCCCCAGGTGACACCCTTCATTCTCATAGCTGTCAACGTTTCCTTTTTTAAAGGGAAATTCTGTTATTCCGAATAGGATTCCTCGCAAGAAAAGGGAAACGTTGACAGCCTTGGCCATTCTTGCTGCGTTGTCCTTGAACCCCAATGATGACCTAGTACAGAAGCGAGTTTTCAAATCCATTGCCCCGCCCACTTCCCCCTCTGGCTCCGCCCATTGCTAGTATGTGGTCCCTGGAAGCTTGCACAGGTGGAGAAAGCGGCCCTCGGCTGCCAAACAGCTCCCTCGTCTCCCTCTCCAGCAAAATCCTTTCCCACCCCTTCCTCACCCCGATCCCGGGTGTCTCATAGGGTTTCTTCAGGGAAGTCGCCCCAGGCGAACGACACCAGGCTTGCTTTTGCAACCTTTCGGGTCGGGGACACCACAGAGAAGGCCCTACATCCCCGAAGAGACAAACCGCATCTCTACGTTGGTGCCAGGCTCGCATCTGCCCACCCGGCGCTTGGCGGCGAAGGGGAAGACTTTGCGGAAAGCCCTCTGGAAACTGGCGCCCATGAAGGCGTAGACGATGGGGTTGAGAGAGGAGCTGGCGTACGACATGCAGTGAGCCCAGATTTTCAGCTTGTAGGTGTAATAGTTGCGGCGGAAACCGGTGCCAAAGGCCTGGGCCAGAATCAGAAGCTGCATTGGGCCCCAGCAGATGGCGAAGAGGACGACAATTGTGCCCACCATCCGTGATATCTTGCCCCGCATGGCTTCCGAGCGCCCGGCCAGCTGTTGAACCTGCGAGGAGTCAAGAAGGGGAATTGCAATCAGATCGGCTTGGCCTCTGCAGCCCATGGAGGCTCAGGTCAGTTCTGTGTCCAGGGCAGCTCCATCTGGTATGCAGGATGAGACCCTCCCTGCCCGCAGACTGTCTGGCCAGAGTGGTGCATGCTCTGGTTATCTCCCTCTTGGACTACTGCCATGCGCTCTCCGTGGGGCTGCCTTTGAAGGTGACCCGGAAACCACAACTAATCCAGAATGCGGCAGCCAAACTGGGGACTGGGAGCGGCTGCCGAGACCAGATAACACCGGTCTTGAAAGACCTACATTGGTTCCCAGGACATTTCCAAGCACAATTCAAAGTGTTGGTGCTGACCTTTCAAGCCCTAAATGGCCCAGTAAACCTGAAGGAGTGTCTCCACCCCAGACACTGGGGTCCATCTCCAAGGGCCTTCTGGTGGTTCCCTCCCTGCGAGAAGCAAAGTTACAGGGAACCAGGCAGAGGGCCTTTTCGGTGGTGGCGCCCTCCCTAAACCAAGGGTTGGCAAGGTTTACGGGGCATGGGCCGGATCACTCCTGCAGAGATCCTCCATGGACTGGACCAGCGTAGCACGACGGCGGAAATCGCGTCTGCTCATGCCCAGGTGCCAAATATCACACCTGCGAAGAAGCGATTTTCGGTTTCTGGGCATGCGCAGAAGTGATTTCCAGCGCCGCAGACATAAAGACCATACTTACTAGCCGCTTTGCTTCTCAATAGTCTCTGCTTGGCCTCTGTTATTTTCTCCTACCGATAGGAAACCCACTTAAGGACTCTATAGGGGCTCTTGGGTACCCCATAAGGGAAAAAGGAGCGGTTGTTTCTTATAACAAAAGCATGCAAATATGTCCTCTATTTCCTAAATAACTCATAGGAAAGATCTGCCTGGTCCAGCCTCACGTTTCTCACATTGCATAACCAGATATTACATCTAGAGATTGCGGAAACTACAAATTGAGGAGTTGGAGTCTGAGCTCGCTTACTTTCCTCTTCCCTCCTCATTCCTCTTTCCTTTTGTGCTGTCTGCTTGACGTCTGTTATTTTCACCTACCGATAGGGAACCAACTTAAGGACTCTATAGGGGCTTATTGGATACCCCATAAGGGAAAAGGAGTGGAGTTTTTCCTTATAACATTTTGATGATAAACCTGATTTGCACGGAGTGGTAGTGGAATAATTCCGACGGCGACTGTAAGATTGTCATGCGATTGATACCTGGTTCTCGGAGGTCTCCACCGTGGGGCGCCCCATCTGGTACAGCATGGCGGTGTAGCAAAGTAGGATCGTCAGCAACGGGAGCAGGTAAACCACCAGGAAATTGTACAGGATGAAGGCTCTCTTGTGGGTGACGGAGGGGAAAGTCTCGCTGCAGTAGGTCCGGGGCCCGAACCAGTAGCCTTCGGTCAGCTGGTTGTAGATCAAAACCGGGGTGGAGACGGCGAAGGAACCTGTGGGCGGAAAGGCCAGGGTCCCAAATTCACCCAATGGTTCTGAAGTCTCAGACAGAACCGGCTCGAATCTTAGGTCAAGTGGGGCGACATCCTCCAGCAAAGGATGTTCTGCTGGGGTTTGCGGCAAAGCAAAATGGACTTTCTGGTCCAATAAGGTGCAATGGGCAATCTATACGGAAGATAGATGGTATACAGTGGTCCCTTGGTTCTCAAACGCCTTGGTACACAAACAACTTGGAAACCAAACACTGCAAACCCGGAAGGAAGTGTTCCAGTTTGCGAACATTTTTCAGAAGCCGAACGTGCCCCGTTTTGAGTGTCACGCTTCCGATTTGAGTGTTACGCCAAGGTCTGTCTGGTTTTGCTATATACAGTGGTACCTGGGGTTACATACGCTTCAGGTTACAGACTCCGCTAACCCAGAAACAGTGCTTCAGGTTAAGAACTTTGCTTCAGGATGAGAACAGAAATCGTGCTCTGGCGGCGCGGCAGCAGCAGGAGGCCCCATTAGCTAAAGTGGTGCTTCAGGTTAAGAACAGTTTCAGGTTAATAACGGACCTACAGAACAAACCCGAGGTACCACTGTAATCCATTTTGGTACCTTGGTTCTCAAATTTAATCTGTTCCAGAAGTCTGTCCCAGATCCAAAGCGTTCCAAAACCAAGGCACGCTCTCCCATAGAAAGTCACGCAAAACGGATTAAGGCCCTGGCCAAGGTTCGGGCCGAGGCAAATGGACAGGGAAACCTAGGGGTCCTCCATGCTACTCACCGATCCAGATGCTGGCGGTGACGGTGGCCGCCACGAAGGGGGTGCGTTGCCGCAGGGCTCGAAGGGGAAAGACGGTTACGTACCAACGGTCAACGCTCATAGCGGTCAAGGTGATGCATGTGGCCTGCACAGAGACCTGAAAGCCAAGAAGACAGGGTGGGGTGTTTATTACAGAGGGACCTTGGTTCCCAAACACCTTTGTTGTTGTTGCTGCGTCATGTCCGCCTCTTGGTGACCCCCTGGACCAGAGCACGCCAGGCCCTCCTGTCTCCCACTGCCTCCCGCAGTTTGGTCAAACTCATGCTGGTAGCTTCGAGAACACTGTCCCACCATCTCGTCTTCTGTCATCCCCTTCTCCTTGTGCCCTCCATCTTTCCCAACATCAGGGTCTTTTCCAGGGAGTCTTCTCTTCTCCTGAGGTGGCCAAAGTCCTGGAGCCTCAGCTTCAGGATCTGTCCTTCCAGTGAGCACTCAGGGCTGATTTCCTTCAGAATGGAGAGGTTGGATCTTCTTGCAGTCCATGGGACTCTCAAGAGTCTCCTCCAGCACCAGAATTCAAAAGCATCCATTCTTCAGTGATCAGCCTTCTTTATGGTCCAGCTCTCACTTCCATACATCACTACTGGGAAAACCCTTTAAAACTTTTACTATACGGACCTTTGTTGGCAAGGTGATGTCTCTACTTGTTAGGAGCAAAAATTCTGAATGGTTGCCACATAGCCCGTGAAGAGTGAGCAGGATGCATACAATGAGAGCACAATGCATACTTGGTTCAGAGAATCTCTGCTCCTTTCTGTTCTTTGGTGAAGGAAGCAGGATGTGGTCTTGAAGGCAACTCAATGGAATCTGACGCCATTCCTACCCACGACCTCTGGGAGTGAGGAACATTATAGAACACAGCTGCAAACAGCCAGAATCTCCTGTGATAGTCCCTGGACACTGAAAGGAGATATAATACCTACTGGCCCCTGTTGTATAATCCATCATATTGTCATTCCTATTCCCTTCTTTCTATCCATTCTGAAGGAAATCAGCCCTGAGTGCTCACTGGAAGGACAGATCCTGAAGCTGAGGCTCCAAGACTTTGGCCACCTCAGGAGAAGAGAAGACTCCCTGGAAAAGACCCTGATGTTGGGAAAGATGGAGGGCACAAGGAGAAGGGGACGACGGAGGACGAGATGGTGGGACAGTGTTCTCAAAGCGACCAGCATGAGTTTGACCAAACTGCGGGAGGCGGTGGAAGACAGGAGGGCCTGGCGTGCTCTGGTCCAGGGGGTCACAAAGAGGCGGACACGACTAAACAACTCAACAAGAACAACAATTCCCATCTTTTAAAAAAAATTATCAACCTATATTTTTAAAGGAAAGGAGTTGAAGAAGTGATAATTGTTCTGTAAATCTTAGTTGATGGTGTCTGATTTTTTTAAAAAATGTGTTCTGATTTTTTAATGATAATGTGGCTATATAAATAAATTTATAAATAGGTAAAGTTAAAGGGATCCCTGACCATTAGGTCCAGTCGTGGCCGACTCTGGGGTTGCGGCGCTCATCTCGCTTTACTGGCCAAGGGAGCCGGCGTACAGCTTCCAGGTCATGTGGCTAAACAATGAACTATCACCAGTGCAGGTTTTTTTTATTTTTATCATCTACAATACTGTTTTATTTATCTTATAGTATTTTCTGTGGTTCTATTATGTATTCTCTGTTTAAGAATTGCTACGCTCGGAGCTTCTATTATCGCATGATTACAGGATTGGGACTGTTGAAAAGCTTGTTTGTGATATTCATCTTCTCTAATTCCATTCATACAATATTGATTTATTTTATCATTTGAACCTCCATCATATATTTTCCGTTTAAGAACTGTGAAATAATACATGTTACATATATTTTGTTAGAACATTATTAGCCACGTGTCACCTGTTATTGTTTAAAGCAGGGGTCAGCAAACTTTTTCAGCAGGGGGCCAGTCCACTGTCCCTCAGACCTTGTGGGGGGCCAGACTATTTTTTTGGGGGGGGGGATGAACAAATTCCTATGCCCCACAAATAACCCAGAGATGCATTTTAAATAAAAGCACGCATTCTACTCATGTAAAAACACCAGGCAGGCCCCACAAATAACCCAGAGATGCATTTTAAATAAAAGGACACATTCTACTCATGTAAAAACACGCTGATTCCCGGACCGTCCGTGGACTAGAATGAGAAGGCGATTGGGCCGGATCCAGCCCCCAGGCCTTCGTTTGCCTACCCATGGTTTAAAGGTTTTTGGGGGGAGCAGATGGCCGCTGAAAGCAGTCGCAAACTCACCTGTTGGATGTAATTGACAAATTTGCACATAAACTCCCCAAAAATCCAGCCCGGGAGAGGATAAAGGACAGCCGTGAACGGGACACAGCAGACCAGGAAAATGATATCCGTGACGGCCAGGTTCGCTGTTTGGAAAAAGGGCACAATTTGGAAAAAGTTTAGAAGAAGAAGAAAAGATAAATTGAAGGGAGCAACTTCCCTGTAAGGAAAGCGTGGAGATTTTTTTCATTCAGAGGAAAAACAGGTAATTACGTCGAAAGTGACTAGAGGAAATTTTTCCTCCCTTTCAGAAATGGCTAGCTTAATTGGTAGAATAAGGGACGGATCTACACACAGGGGGTGGCGGAAGAAACGCTATAAATAAGTCAGAAATCAAATCGTCATAACGAAAGAAAAAAACTGCTATGGAAAAACTGCATGGAATTTTTTTTTTTTACTCTCCTGCACCCTCTGGTGTTGCATGTGTATAACGCTGATTTTTTAAAAAAATCTAATGTAGCTGAGTCCTGGAAGAAAGTCTTTAAAGAAGATTGGGGGGCGGGGGACGGTGGAACATTTGAAAAAGTTATTGTCAGCGACTTGAAACGTTAGTAGGATGAGAATAAATTTAGCGGCAAAATCATCAACGGAGGGAAAATGGGAAGCAAAAGAATAATTAGAATACGTTGCAATAAAGAGAAAATTGAAATGAACCATGGAAGAGGAAAGGGAAGTTGATGCTTGGTTTGTTTTTGTTTGAGAATGAAAAATATAAGTTTTTCTCCCTTTCTAATAACACCAGGAATCGTGGGCATCTCGTGAAGCTAAAAGATTCTGGACAGGTTAAAAAAAAAAGTGGTTCCTATCCTATAAGTGTGGGATGTGAAACACAAGAGCAGTCAAGTACAACATTCCTAGAGTGAGCATGTTTAGACATGGGGAGGGATGTTTGTCCAGCCAGCAGGTAAACTTCCTGTTTCCTTTTAGGCTGGGACAGACTTCCTCTACATGTGGCCAGAGGTGGGTGTGGCCTCACCTGTGCAGGTAATGATAAAAGCACAGGGCAGAGCAGCCCTCTCTCTCTTCCTCCTCTTCATCTTCTTCCAAGCAACATCTACTGAGTGAAAGATGCCCTCTTGGCTCCCAGCCCAGAGAGGACAAAGGGACTGTCTTCTTAAAAGATAGATTCCAAATGTACGTTACTTCATTAAGCTTAAGTCTGCCTTCTGGGATCTGATTGTGAACAGAATTTGAGTAAAACCCTTTTTGTACTTTTGTAAATGACTGTGTCGTCTCTTCTGTTTTATGAGGGAATAAGGGGAAACTACCAGAATAGTTATTATAGAGGCTTAAGCGAGCCTGAGCAAACACTGCCGTTGCAAACTTAAAATAAAGGGGAATGTTTTACTCTGCTGAAATTGGGGAACTTGTTAACACAAATTGGATAAGGATATAATCAGACAATATATCCTCTCCTGCATCCCTGAACATTCCCACAATAAGAACATCCCAAAAGAGCGTAAGAACTGGCCCAACTTGGCCAGCACCTTTCCCCCAGCGGCCGACCAGATGCTTTTTGGAAACCTGCAAGCAAGATTTGAACCCAGGGCATTACTGCTCCTGACCGTGGTCCTGGCTAGCAGCAAACAGAACAGGCATCAGCTAGTAGCCCTAGCAGCTTTGACCCTCCTTCCCACCCACCCAGGTGCCTCCATTATTCTCACCAAACTCACCAATGTAGAAATTGGTCGCTGTCCTCATCTGCTTTTGCTTGGCGAGGACGTAGATCACAAGGGAGTTGCCCGCCAGACCCACCACCATCAGGACAGTGAAGAAGAGGGGCACCAGCCACGCGTCCACCAGGCGCGGCGGGTTCTGGGGCTCCGAGACATTGCCGCACCACAGCCCTGCGGTGCAAGCAGAGCTGTTCGGGAACAGGAAGGAATCGTTGAGGTCAGAGACGGAGGAGCCCACTAGCATGGCTCTGCTTTGCCTCTGCCGGCCAGAAGCACCGAATTTGGGGCTTGGGACGTCCTTTGGCAAGAGTTTTCAGCACCTCGGAGAGCTCAGCAAGCGAGAGAGATGTTGCGCCGCTCCTCAAATGGGAATCTAGGAAACCCTGCGGACTCAGGGCTCAGGGACCCCGAATTGGGGCTTAGGACGTCCTTTGGCAAGAGTTTTCAGCACCTCAGACAGTTCACCAAGCGAGAGAGATGTTGCGCCGCTCCTCAAATGGGGATCCATGAAACTCTGATGGACTCAGGGCTGAGGAACACTGAATTGGGGCTTAGGACGTCCAGTGGCATGAGTTTTCAGCACTTCGGACAGCTCACCAAGCGAGAGAGATGTTGTGCCGCTCCTCAAATGGGGATCCAGGAAACTCTGACAGAATCAGGGGCAGAGGGACACGTTGGGGATTTCGTCCTGGCTTGGTGTCATCTTAAGAGGAGCCAATCCGGTGACAGTTACGACTCTCTCCTCCCCTGAAGTCTCAGAAAGAGACCTGCATCTCTCTTACTCCAGAGTCCTTCTTGCACATTATTTGCAGTGTCCTCTGCTTCTCAGGTTCCTTGCAGAATGCAGGGTGCTCTCCTGAAACTCAATGAGGACCAGGAACACACCAGGGACCAGTTCTCGGGCACAAAGGTGGCATCCGCCAGCAACACATGCCATCAAACGGACACGCTTCTTTCAGAGTAGAGGGCTCTTGGGACGCAGGAATGGTGCTCCCATCTGAATGGGTTGCCTGCCCAACCATCCAGCCACCTGGGACCACCGCCCAGCTCCGAAAGGACCCAGGCGTCCTGCGAGTTGGAGAAAGCCGGGAGGAAAGAAGGGCTGGCGGGTTTTAAGTGGCGGAGCGATTGCTCCCCTCCTGCTCTTTGCAAAAGCAGCATTTCTCCTCTCGGGTCTCCAAGCAGGCGATTGGCTGATTGTTCTATTTTTTCCTCTCTTTCTCCACCTGGGGAGGGGGAGATCTTGCTACCAGGCAACCCCCTTTAGAGAGGACTCAACTGATGGGCTAATTCAGCAGGCATGGAAGGCATGAAATTATTATGCCACGTGCAGATAGAGAGAGAGAGATGGAAGGCACAGACATTTCATTTTGCTCTTCGTTCTGGCTTTGCAGACAAAGCGCACCAGATTCAGGAAAATCCACGTGCCAATTTTATTTTTTTCAGAGTAAACTCTATTTATTTAAAGATAATTTTTATTAATTTTAACATATAAATTATAGTACAAACCACAAAATTTCGCCACCTATACAATCTTTTTTTTTTTTTTGGACTTCCATCAGCACCTCTGATGATCCACCGTTTTAATCACTTCATGCATTTCTTAACTTCATGTTGCCTTTAATTATCATAACTACCATCATCCTCCCCTATATCCATTTTTGCAATAGTACCAATAACTCTGCTCACAAAACTTCTTGCAAACCTACAAACGTGGTCTGATCATCACAATTACTTTTCAAATAGTCTGTAAATTTAGGCCAGTCTTCTGTGAATTTCTGGTCCCGCAGATTTCGAATCCTTCCTGTTAATTCTGCATAGTCCATTAATTTCATCCTCCATTCTTCTTTCGTCGGTAATTCTTCTTGTTTCCATTTTTTGTGCCAATAATATTCTTGCTGCTGTTGTTGCGTACTAAAACAACTTACATTCATTTCTGTTTATATCACTTGAAATTCCATGTGCCAATTAATGACTTTCCGTCCAACTTAGCAGCGGCTCGCGAAAGCCCCGCACATCCTCCATTTTCGACGTAAACGGGCAAATCCCTTTTGGTGTTTAGATTCAAAGCCAGCTGGAAAAAGCTCTCTCTGCGAACGTCAAGTTTCATTCAAGTTCGCTGCCATAGAAGCAGAAAGCACATTTGTGAAAAACGCAGGAAGAAACGGCGTTGGCCCAAGACAGGGGTAAACCCGAGGACTCAAACAGAAGAAGATTTAAACTATTTGTTTGGTTTTGAGCAGCTCTTAATATTTAGCACGGATGTGATTCCTAAAGTCCTTCCTTGATATGTGTAGCTGAATGCAAAAGAAGCTAATAACCTCATCTGCACAATGTGTTTAAAATCAGAGTTATGCCCAGGGTCGGATTTCGGTTTGATGAGGCCCTCAGCTCCTGAAGGTAATGGGGCCCTTTATATGTCCAGCTGTCCTTTGTCCACAACAAATGGCCGCTGTTTTTTTGTGTTGAATATATGCTATATGGTCATTGATAGATCTAATAGGTATCTCAAGCTATAATGGATCATTTCCCAATAATCTTTTACCCCTTTCTGTCTCATCTCTTGGCCTTGTCTGTGTTTACAGCGGGAAATATTCACAAAATATTCTTTCCACAAGGGCCAACATTGATGCCGAAATCCAGCATCGCCTGAGCTCTGTGAGTTTGGCTTTCTCCTGATTGAAGTGCAGAGTGTTTGAGGACCGGGACATTCGCAGGGAAACCCAAATGCTTGTTTACAAAGCTATTGCACTACCAACCTTACTGTATGCTTGTGAAACATGAGCCACTTATAAACCCCATCTCCAACTCCTTGAAAGATTCCATCAACGGTGTCTCCAAAAATTTTTACTCATCACTTGGGTAGACAGGTGAACTAATACCAGTGTACTAGAAGAAGCAAAGATCACCAGTGTCGAAGCAATGATTCTTCAACATCAACTTCGTTGGACTGGTCATGTTGTGTGGATGCATGATGATCGTCTTCCAAAGTAACTCCTCTATTCCGAACTTAAAAATGGAAAGCGTAATGCTGGTGGTCAACAAAAGAGGTTCAAAGACTCTCTCAAGGCAAATCTTTAAAAATGGAGTATAAGCACCAACAACTGGGAAACACTGGCCTGCGAGCGCTCCAGTTGGAGAACAGCCTTGACCAAAGGTGTCGTGGGCTTTGGAGACACTCGAACTCAGGACGCGAGGGAGAAAGGTGCTAAGAGGAAGGCGTGCTTGACAAACCCTCACCGGGATCAACTCCCGCCCGGAAACCTATGTCTCCACTGTGGAAGGATGTGTGGATCCAGAATTGGCCTCCACAGTCCCTTACGGACTCTCTGTTAAAACACGTGTTCATGGAAGTCAATTTTACTCGGCTATGAGGGGTCGCCAGAGGAGAAACATAACAAAGCACTGAATCATTCTCAGCCAACGCAGCTTTCTGCCTAAACACCGTGAAGAAGGAGGCGTGTTTGCTGCTTCCAGTTGCTTGAAAAACACTTCAACTTTTGTCTCGGGTGCACACTGACCCGAAGGGAAGAGAGGGCATGCGAGACCAGCACTTATGCAGAGTGCTAAGTGGCAAAACGCAGCCAGAATTGACTCCCTCGCTCGCTCCCAAAGTGGTTGGAAATTGGAGCATCATCGCGTGAAGGTCTTTGTTCCCAGAAAACGAAAACACTCCATAATTTATTTCGCCGCTGCCAGGAAAAAAAGCTTAGCACCTGTGCTCCAAAGGTGCCAATTTTAGTTCGTATCTCTGTTTTCCATTCCTCGCCCCCCAACCTTTAAATCTCCACGTTTGCACAAAGACGATGTCCTTGTGAAAACTCGGGAACGTTTAGGCTGTGGCTTCTCCTTGCTTTTAAATCAGGGGGTGGAAAGGGTGCTTTAGCTGAGTTTCCCGCATTACGAGACAGGAGACAATGTGCACCCTCCAATTTCTGTTGCAGATTGCCTCTTACTGACCGTCTTTGGCTAAGCGCCTGGGCAATTCCTAAAGTATGGGTAGGCAAACTAAGGCCCGGGGGCCGGATCCGGCCCAGTCGCCTTCTCAATCCGGCCTGCGGACGGTCCGGGAAACAGCGTGTTTTTACATGAGTACAATGTGTCCTTTTATTTAAAATGCATCTCTGGGTTATTTGTGGGGCCTGCCTGGTGTTTTTACATTAATAGAATGCGTGCTTTTATTTAAAATGCATCTCTGGGTTATTTGTGGGGCATAGGAATTCATTCATTTCTTTTTTTACAAAATACAGTCCGGCCCCCCACAAGGTCTGAGGGACAGTGGACCGGCCCGCTGCTGAAAAACTCTGCTGACCCTGTATCTAAAGTCTTTCTCGCACACACCTTTGCATTGAGGAATCCAGCAAATGGAAAAACGAGGAAGAAGAGATGGAAAAGTTAGAGGAAGAGAAGGTACCTTTTATGAGCTCTCCGTAGGGCTGCCTTGGAAGGTGACCCGGAAACTGCAACTAATCCAGAATGCGGCAGCCAGACTGGGGACTGGGAGGGGAGACCATATAACACTGGTCTTGAAAGACCTACATTGGCTTCCAGGACGTTCCCAAGCACAATTCAAAGTGTTGGGGCTGACTTTGAAAGCCCTAAACGGCCCAGTATCCCTGAAGGAGCGTCTCCACCCGACACCGGGGTACCTCTCCTGAGGGCCTTCTGGCGGTCCCCTCCCTGCGAGAAGTGAGGTTACAGGGAACGAGGCAGAGGGTCTTCTCGGTGGTGGCACCCTCTCCCATCAGATGTCAAGGAAATAAACAGTCAGACTATATAGTAATTGATGGACCTAATAGGTATCTCAAGCCATTTGCCCATAACAAAATATGCAGTGTATCTAAGTCATTGCTCAACCGAAATACAATTAAGAAATATATTAATAGGTAAAGGGACCCCTGGCCATTAGGTCCAGTCGTGGACGACTCTGGGGTTGCGGCGCTCATCTCGCTTTATTGGCCGAGGGAGCCGGCGTACAGCTTCCGGGTCATGTGGCCAGCAGGACTAAGCCGCTTCTGGCGAACCAGAGCAGCGCACGGAAACGCCGTTTACCTTCCCGCCGGAGCGGTACCTATTTATCTACTTGCACTTTGACGTGCTTTCAAACTGCTAGGTGGCCAGGAGCAGGGACCGAGCAATGGGAGCTCACCCCGTCATTGCGGGGATTCGAACCCCCGACCTTCTTATCGGTAAGTCCTAGGCTCTGTGGTTTAACACACAGTGAAATACAATTAAGAAGTATATTCATAGTGAAATAATTATTACGCTCCAACTTTAAATGAGCACGGGCCCAATTCTCCAATCTGTTAAGGTCATCTCAAATCCCATTTCTGCCTTCTGCGGCATTTGTTCCCCATCCCAGTTTGGTGTCATCTGCAAACTGGGAGGCATCGTTGATGGCTGAGTGGGGTCGGGGTCCTTTGCAGAGCAAGGGCCGCACGCCTTTGTTCCCAACTTCCAGAGGGCCAGTAAACCAAGTTTGATTTCACCTCCTCCTCCTGAGAAAGCTACACTCACCCTTTCTGCCTCCCAACTCTCACTGTTCCCAAGCTCCTGAAAACCAGCAGTGACGAAAATGCAGAAATCCACCACCTCACCTGTTGGATTTCTGTCTGCGGCTTGGAAATACAGCTTCCCAACAAGTCCCCTTTCTGCACTTAAGAAAAGCAATACTGCAACACCGCTCTTAAAAGCATGATTTTTTTATTATTATTTACACGAAAAACATCTTACACCGAAGGACGTTTTGTTCTTCTGGAAAATGCAAAGTTGGTTTGTACATTCGGCAGAAGGAAGGTCTCTGCGCTGTTGTAGTGCAAGGAAAGTGTGTATTGGGGGGCGTGTTTTGTGTTCAAATGCCCCCCCAAAAAAATTCTTCTTGCACGTGGAAAATTAGAAAGGTTGGGCAGTGGTTTCCTTGGCAGATTAGATTTCTGCAGGAAGGGAGTTTTCCCCCAAATAGTGGGAGCTTGCAAACTTGCAAACAACCCCCCCAAGTATATTTCAGGGGGAAATGTGTTTCCTCTGACTTAGGGACAAGTTAACTTGGCTGCCACCTGCAAAATCCCACTGTTTTGACACCCTCGTGGCAACACGAGAGGAAGAAGAGGAGACACTTTCAAAAAAACACACACCCAGAAATTGTGGCATCTTCTGGGAAAAAGTCTGAAAAATCACAATTAATGCAACAACTCTCAATAAGAACATTCGCAAAGGGACATTGCGGATAATCATAAAACCACACACACACACAAGCAAAAACTCAACTTTGGTATATTTTTCTGAGCATGCAACGATCAAAATAAAAATCCACATGTGATCAGTAGCCGGGGGGGGGGGGGGAAGGACAATAATTTAACTGATTTAGAAGATCCTCTATTTCCCGATGATTCCTAGTTGGAAGGGCCCCTCAAAGGTCATCCAGGCCAACCCCGTGCAATGCAGGAATCTTGGCTCATATCTTTATTGATCGCCAGGGACTGAAACCTAGGCTCCCCAAGGTTAGAAATCGACCCCCTGTACAGACAGGAATTCAAACTAGCATGTGAAGGGCAGACCAGTGTATCAGACAGAGGTACAGCGGGAAGCCTCCTCCAGGTTTGCCCTTTTTAAAGGATCCAAGTCATCCTGCCTGCATTATTTTATTATTATTATTAAATTATTCAATTAATGATGACCCTTGGGGCCGATATCCTGGAAGGAGGTTCCCTGTCGCCCCCCTGCTTGTATTATTTTATTTATTCAATTAATGATGACCCTTGGGGCTGATATCCTGGGAGGAGGTTCCCTGTCGTCCCCCTGCCTGAATTACTTTTATTTTATTGATTTATTCAATTAATGACAACCCTGCGGCCTGATATCCCAGGAGGAGGTTCCCTGTCGCCCCCCTGCCTGTATTATTATTTTTATTTTATTAATTTATTCAATTAATGGTGACCCTCAGGGTCGCTTCCAACTCTATAATTCTACAATTCTAACAACCTAAAGACCACAGGTTTCCCTGCCCTGCCCTACGGAGGGAAAGGAATCCGTTCCCGAGGAACAGGCTCGGCTAAATTCCTTTTTGAGGTTTAGTAACTTGCGTAGACTTCTTTGGAACCGACGGCGATACACGTTTCAATTTAATTTAATATTTTAAAAAACTTGCTTTATGGCACGACAGAGCAATTTGGGGAAAACCAAACGAATGAAAGAACCAGCGGCAAAGAAGACGGGATAATTATTATTATTTTTTGCCAGGGTCATTTCACCAGTAGATAGCAATTTGGGGGAAACCGAAAACAAAATCTGAATCCATTGGCCATAAAACGTACGGACACAAACCTATTATCTTTAAAAATACACTATATTACATTTTACAAAACGCGGGCTGGCTTCTGACAACTTGGGAGGTGGTTGGCAAAAAAAAGGGGGGAGCCTGCAATGGTCATTCATACATTTAGAAAATGAGGCAGTTCGGCTGAGAACGGATGGCTGCTGTGTTTTTTTTTGGGGGGGGTGTAGTTTCGCTACAGACACGATCCAACCCGACCCCCCAAATTCAGAGAAATTCGGATTACGAATCGAAGCACCGTTAAGGCCCGTTAGAAGAGTTTTTCCTCCTTTTGCAGGGGGCACCCCAATTTCCAAGAGGCGTTGTCCCCCCCCCCGCCATCCCATAATAAAAGAGTGTTGTGACAGAAACAAACAAAGCCCATTGAAACTAAGAGAGAGAACCTCCAGCCCCAAGAGCAGTCTACCTCTGCCCAGTAGCCAGATCAGATTGGTGGCTGTTTCCCCTGCGAGGCGGACCCGATCCTCTGCCAAACTTGAAAAAAAGGGTCTTGCACACACCCCAAAATTTATTCAGAATTCAAGGCGCTTGTGGGAAAACCCAAATTTTGCCGCTTTAAAATCGAGCCGAGCCGAAGCTGAAGCCAGCCGTTATAACACCAGTTATCTAACATTTGCTTTCCGAAAACCAGGGATATATATATAAATAGATAATTGTCTCCAGGAGGTCAGAACGGCAACTGCAATGGCGACAGATAGGAGAGGCGTTGCAGTTCTTTCCAGAAAGTTCGCGGGAGAGGGGAAAGCTTTTCCCGAAAAAGCAGAAAGCGAAGGATTTCCCTTTTTCCGTATTGCAAAAACACAAAATAAAAGAACGACTGTGTCAAACAGGGTCAAAGAAATCACCCCTTTTCAAATGCTCCAAATTTGAGATGCGATACTTTTGTCGCATACAAGGGAGTTGTAGCCCACTCGCACTGAGCCATTTATAAATCCTGTTGTTTTTTTCAAAGAAGGAGGGACCAATTAAAAATATACGTATTTCTATAAATTGCTTGCAGACTAAATTACGGGCGGCGTTTAAAAATCAAAGGATTGTTTTAAAAATTAAGCGGGCCTGGGCAACTGAGTCGAACGACGCAACACAACCCTATTTTTGGGGTGCACGGCCTTAAAAAAGGGATGAGTTTTCACCCAGGCCCCCCACAAACTTTGTGGTCTCCCCCTCCCATCAGCTTCGTTAACTGCGAACGCCAAAATACAGCAACCCCCCTCAAAACTGGTGCCAAAGTTTTGCGGTCCTTTTTTCGCGGAGAAGAAACACCCCGCGTTTTGCGGCGCCCCAAAAAACAGAGCGATAGATAAACCCTCAAACCTGGGGGTCACCCCCCTAAAACCCCAATGAGTTGAAGGGTCTATGGCTCCGTTTTGGGGGGGCTGCAAAATGTGGGGCGTTTTCGCTGCAAAACGTTTGCTCGGCTACGATTGGGAGCGAATCGGAAGACATTGGGTTCGGGGGTGACCCCGTGACACCCCCTTGCCCGGTTCGAGGGTCTATGGCTGTTTGTGGGGTGCGGCAAAAAGGGGGGTTCTCTGCATTAAAAACCCACAAAAACCGACTGCAAAACTTTTGCACCAGTTTCGAGGGGGTTCCCGTTTTTGGGGTTCGCCGTTAACAAAGCTCAGCATGGACGGGGGGTGATGGAGGTGGGGGGCTCCCCACATCCAAGACTTCCCAGGCAGAATCGGGGCCTCCAAAATGGGCCAGGGGGCTCCTACTCTGAGGGAGGGGCCGGTAACAAAAGTAGCGTCTGGCCTGCATCTTTTGGGTACCCGAGATGGGAGGCGGTTGCTAGGCAACCACAGACAACATCCCTAGCCGAGTCCCTTCCTGCTAAAACTCATTTGCCTTTAAATACTTTTTTAAAAAGTCAACGGAAGCAGAAATTTCGAAGGGGGTGGGGTGGGGCGGACCCCCGGAAGACGACCCGGAACCGCCATCAGCTCATTTGCTCCAGGTAAGTCGAAAGAAGCGGATTCGGAGGCAGGAAGATGGTGTGTTTGTTGCTCACTTTCATCTGTCGTTTTCCTTCGTAGTCAGAACCTAAGACGGATGATATAATCATCATCATAATAATAAAAATACCAATAACAAACTTAGTTGGTCTCTAAGGTGCTACTGGAAGGAATTTTTTGTCTGCTTGTTTGGTAATAATAATGATGATGATAATAATTTTGGTTTATTTAAACACCTTGAAAAACAGAAGAACGAGGTGTTCTTATCCAAAAGGAAACAAGGAAATACAGCGGTAGCTTGGTTCCCAGACGCCGCAAACCCAGAAGTGAGTGTTCTGGTTTTCAAACGTTTTTCGTAAGCCAAACGTCCGACGCGGCTGTCGGCTATTGTTTCCGGGGCGCCTGCGCCAATCAGAAGCCGCTCCTCGGTTTCTGAACATTTCAGAGGTCAAATGGACTTCCAGAACTGGTTAAGTTTGGCGCTTTTGTTTTTGCTCTTTATTTTGCGTTTTTGTTTCTGAGGCTTTTCCAGGTTCATTTGTTTTTGTGACTGTGTGGAACCCAGTTCAGCTACTGATTGATTGTGTGACTGTGGAAATGAATAAAAAACCCCCATCCAAACAATGACTATGATCAGTGCAGGTGAGAAAAAACACTAATTTTAATTTTTATCATCTACAATACTGCCTTATTTATTTTATAGTACAGCACATTGATTCTTGCTTTCGTTTTGTGGCTCAATGGTCTCGGTAGATGCTAAAATTCATGTTAAATCGCTGTTTTAGGGGCTGTTTTTAAGAGTCTGGAACGGATTAATCCGCTTTGCATGACTTTCTATGGGAAAGCGCTGCCTTGGTTTTGGAACGCTTTGGTTTTGGAACGGACTTCTGGAACGGATTAAGTTTGAGAACCAAGGGACCACAGTAGAATGAAAACCTTAGGAGATATTTGGGGGGGGGGGGCGAGTTGGGCGGGGGAAGAAGGGCTTCCCAATTGCCATTTTTTAAATAAAAAAAGTTATTTTCTACTTATCATCCAGCCACCGAGGCCGGAAGGGAAGGCAAAGGCGGATCAGAAGGGCTTCGCCCTCTCTGCAAGGGAGAGATAGCCCCGTTCGACACGGGCAAGCAAGTTTCCTCCCAAAATAAATACGAAATAATATCAGAAAGGAGCCCTTACTGGCAGAAGCGAGGTCCATGTATTGGCAGACGGCGTGAAGGAGAAGCCGTTCGAAGCTGCAAGAAAAGAGATTGAAAAAACACGTTTTTATCCCTTTCTGCAAGTTCTTTCCTTAGGTTCAATTCACAATTCTGGTTCCCCATTCTTCCCTTATGTTCCCAATTCTTTGCTTAGGTTCAATTCACAATTCTGGTTCCCAATTCTTTCCTTATGTTCCCAATTCTTTCCTTCGGTTCAATTCACAATTCTGGTTCCCCATTCTTCCCTTATGTTCCCAATTCTTTCTTAGGTTCAATTCACAATTCTGGTTCCTCATTCTTCCCTTATGTTCCCAATTCTTTGCTTAGGTTCAATTCACAATTCTGGTTCCCCATTCTTCCCTTATGTTCCCAATTCTTTCTTAGGTTCAATTCACAATCCTGGTTCCCAATTCTTTCCTTATGTTCCCAATTCTTTCCTTACATTCAATTCACAATTCTGGTTCCCCATTCTTTCCTTAGGTTCCCAGTTCTTTCCTTACGTTCAATTCCCGTTACGTCGATTTGCCCCTACGTTTACAAATCGATATTATATATACCTTCGCGGAACGGAAGAATTTGCAGCATCACCCCCCCCCCCCGCCTGTTTTAAACCATTACTTATTTCTATATTGACTTCTCTTTCTTATCATCTTGCGTTGTGCAACTCCCCCCCCCCCCCGGAAATTAACTTCCTACTCTCCATCCTATGTAATAATAATAATATTTTTTTATTTATATCCTGCCCTTCCCGGTTCAGAAAACCAGGCTCGCAACTAATCTAAAACACTTAATTGTGATACAACAAAAAACAGCATAAAATACAGCATAAAGCATGAATAACAATAAATTCAGAATTCAAAAATCAGTTTAGGGGGAAAACCCATTCAATAAACAATAGCTGGCTGGCTAAATTAGTCCCATTTGGGCCAGCGAGGAGACCGGGGAGAATTAGCTGTGGGATCCCAGAGCGGGAAATCTTCATAAAAAGGGAAGGAAGGGGAATAAGAGATCAGGCTAAGTTCCAATTGAAAGCCAGGAAATAATTAATAATAATAATAATAATAATAATAATAATAATAATAATAATAATAATAATAAATTTTATTTATATCCCGCCTCCCCAGCCGAAGCCGGGCTCAGGGCGGCTAACAACAATAAAATAATACAACAGGAAATTATTAATAGGAAATTAACTTCCTATTTTCCATCCTTTATAGATCCTTTACTCTGGATACGTCCGGTTCCCATTTCCCAACAGCCGTTGGCTTTATCAGTACGGAAAAACCCCAAAAAACCACGTTGTGCATCGCCTTCTGTACTACAATTCCCATCCGGCCGCGGCGCCCGGCGCAAGAACCGTTTGGTCACCTGTTGTCCATCATTGCCGTGTAGACGGAACAGGGGCTGTTCGAGAAAAAGGCCAATAGCTCATCTTCGAAGCACTCCAGGGTCCCCTGCGGGGGAAAATAGAAGCAGCGGCAAATAACAACAGAGGAATTTTATTATTTGTACCCCGCGCCCAGGCAAAGCTGCCACAGCAAAGGTTCCCAGGCGCCGGTTTCTTCTTCGGTCCTGCGTTTGAAACATACCATGGGGATACGGCTCCGCTTCAGCGTGGTCCTCAGGCGCCGGCTGATGCGCTGGAAACACTCCTGCGGAGTGTAAGTGGCGTGTTCTGCAACGGAAAGAGGAGGAAAACAGGTTGTGAGGTTTCTGCATCGCACGGGGTTGGGATGGATGACCCTGCGGTGTCCCTTCCACCTCTGCACTTTTGACGGTTCTAAGGGGAAGAACAGGGGCCAAGAGCTTCTACCTTGTTTAGCTTATACTTAAATTTGGCACTGCCAGGAAGGGTAGGGAGCCTCCTCCCTGAACAGGGAACGTTGCTCCTGAACAAGGAACGTTCGAGGGTAGACTGCTCTTGCAGATGGAGGTTCGGCTGAAAGCAGAAATCTCTCTAACTCCCTTCAAGAGCAAAGATGTTCTGGAAACTTGAGTTGGGAAGACAGATCCCCACTTGACTGGAAGGAAGGAAGGAAGGAAGGAAGGAAGGAAGGAAGGAGAGAGAGAGAAGGAAGGAAGGAAGGAAGGAAGGAAGGAAGGAAGGAAGGAAAAAGAAACTGAGAGAGAAGGAAGGAGAGAGAGAGAAAGAGAGAGAGAGTGAAGGAAGGAAGGGAGAGAGAGAGAAGGAAGGAAGGAAAAAGAAACTGAGAGGAGAGAGAAGGAAGGAAGGAAGGAAGGAGAGAGAGAGAGAAAGAGAGAGAGAAGGAAGGAAGGATTAGAGAGAGAGGAAAAAGAGAGAAAGAGAGAAGGAAGGAAGGAAGGAAGGAAGGAAGGGAGGGAGGGAGGGAGGGAGGAAGACAGAGAAAAAGAGAGAGATAAGGAAGGAAGGAAGGAAGAAAGGAAGGAAGGAAGGAAGGAAGGAAGGAAGGAAGGAAGGAAGGAAGGGGAAGGAAGAGAGAGAGAGAAGGAAGGGGTTTTTTTCCCCCAGAAATGCAAAACATCCCTGCAAGGCAGTCCAGGCCAAACCCTTCATACCTTTCCACTTGACATCTGCTTTTTCGGCCAGTTTGCTCTTCTGCTTCTTCGCCGCCTCCTCTTCCAGGTACAAGAGGACTCGCTCTTGTTCCTCGCCGGAGCGGTTCATGAAGTCGTTCCAAATCTTAGCCGAGACACACACACAAAAATGAGAGAAGCCCATTAACGCACAACCCTCTCAGCCCATCCTGAGTCAAAAACCCAGCGACTGGAGCGGGAAAAAGAGCTGCGTTTCCCAGGGCCGTTAATTTTATTTTATTTTCCCATCGGAAGATCAATCCACTTTCGAGTTGATTAAGTGGGCGGAAAGCCTGAGAACCCAAAGTGTGGTTTGTGCGGGTTCCGAGTGAAACTTAAGACTCTGAATATCAGGGTTTTGTGGGTTTTATCCAGGGTATGCATAAAAATCCATTATTATTTTTTTATTTAAATCAGATTCTTTTATTTTTTTTAAATGCTTTTGGAGGAAGAATCTTTCTAAACGTAGTTTTCTATTTAAGTTAAAGTCCAAAGGAAATAAGTTTTAAGTTTTAACAAACACAGATACATATGCTGCAATGTTATTGTTTTTGATTTAAATTGGATTTTTGGAACGGACTTCCAAGGTACCGCTGTTTTTAAAACAGGGATTATGTCTTTATTTCAAAATGGGGTTTATGTATTTATTTAGGTTGGAACGAGGTGCAAACTGAAACCAGGAAAACTTTCTGACAGTAGAAGTTGTTCAATTGTGGGTGGTTTTTAAGCAGGGATTGCAATTCTACGATTTAAGTCTTTTTGGCAGTAAGGTAACTCGAAATAATTTTGCATTTAAAAAGACACGAGCGATGAAAACAGCTCACACGATTTGATACATAAGGCGAAACAATTAAAAGATCGCTTTTGTACGCAAAAACGTTTTGAGGTTTTACAGAAACAAGCTGCAGTATGTTAAAAAAAAAGGTCTCATATCGGATACATGTTATTAAAACAACAACAACCCTCGTTTATCTCGCACCGTCACTCCCAACTGGAACCTGAGTTCGAAAGACGAATTCCGGACCCGGGTACGGAAAAAAGGCTTCGGAATTCAGAACGCAGACTCATTCAGATCCCAATTCCTGCATAGGGCTAAAAAGGACAAGCAGGGGCTGCTTCAAAGTCCACAAAGCTTTCAGAATTAAAAACGTGCAAAAGCGGCTGAGGTCTAGCAAGGCTCTCTTTTCATCTGACAGCTCAGGTCCAGCAAAGTTCCTTTCCCACTGCAGCTGAGGTCTTGCAAAATGATTTGCTTTAATATTGCACCAGTTTGACCGAATGAATCAAAACCGAATTTGGGCGAGATGCAATTCCCAGCTACGAAATGCAAATTTGAAATGTTGCTGAATTGTTGATTCGTTTGAATACAGAAAAGATGCAATTTGCAAAATAATAATAATAATAATATTTTATTATTTATACCCTGCCCATCTGGCTGGGCTTCCCCAGCAACTCCGGGCGGCTTCCAAAAAAATATTAAAATACTGGGATACATCAAACATTAAAAGTTTCCCTAAACAGGGCTGCCTTCAGATGTCTTCTAAAAGTCTGGTAGTTGTTGTTCTCTTTGACATCTGGTGGGAGGGCGTTCCACAGGGAGGGCGCCACCACCGAGAAGGCCCTCTGCCTGGTTCCCTGTAACTTGGCTTCTCGCAGGGAGGGAACCGCCAGAAGGCCCTCGGAGCTGGACCTCAGTGTCTGGGCTGAACGATGGGGGTGGAGACGCTCCTTCAGGGATACTGGGCCGTTTAGGGCTTTCAAGGTCAGCACCAACACTTTGAACTGTGCTTGGAAATGTCCTGGGGGCCAATGTAGGTCTTTCAGGACCGCTGTTATGTGGTCTCCACTCCCAGTCCCCAGTCTGGCTGCCGCATTCTGGATTAATTGCAGTTTCCGGGTCACCTTCAAAGGGAGCCCCACGTAGAGCACATTGCAGTAGTCCAAGCGAGAGATAACCAGAGCATGCGCCACTCTGGCAAGACAGTCTGCGGGCAGGGAGGGTCTCATCCTGCGTACCAGATGGAGCTGCCCTGGACACAGAACTGACCTGCGCCTCCATGGACAGCTGTGAGTCCAAAATGACCCCCAGGCTGCACACCTGGTCCTTCAGGGGCCCAGTCACTCACCCCATTCAGGACCAGGGAGTCTTCCACACCTGCCCGCCTCCTGTTCCCCCAAAACAGTCCTTCTGTCTTGAGCTGAGCTGTGCCTCTCAAGGAAGAGAGCTGGAATTTAACCAAAAGATACCACAACGCGTACCTTGACGTACGTCTCGTTGTTGCAGGCTTCGGTGAAGATGCTTGGATTGGCCGGGTGGACGATCTCCCCGTCTTCCCCTGTGCATTCGTCTTGCTCCAAAAGAGTCATCAGATAACGTGCTGCAGGGGAAAAACAGAATTCACGATACACCTCTGCAGGTTAGCAATGGGTCTAAACTACCGTACAAAGCCGAAATCTGCATATATTGGTCCTCCCACTTTTGCAGCAAGCCCCGCCCCCATTAGCCGGTGCTCCGCCCCCAGAACAGAATTTGCCCCCCCGGCCAGAAGACACTTCCCCTATCATGATGCAACACGGCTCAGTCAGCAGAATCACAGAATTGCAGAGGGCCTGTGCAATGCAGGAATCGAACCTGCAACCTTGAGATTAGGAGTCTCGGACTCAAGTGATTGCAGCGGTCTGGGGCTTTTTAGCTTAGGGGAACTGCGAGGAGAGAAGGGGCTCCCCCTTGGGGGTCCTCTAGCCCAACCCCGTGCAATGCAAGAATCTTTCGCCCAAGGTGAACCTCGAACTCGCAACCTGAGTCTCAGGCTCAAGCGATTGCAGCGGTCTGGGGCTTTTTAGCTCAAGGGAGACTCGAACGCGCGACCGGGTGTTTATAAGAGCCTCGCGTTCTACGGACTGAGCTCTCCCCGGCTCAGAGCAGCTCGGTCCAGGGTCCGAGCCCCGCGGGTTGGACTAGATGACCCCCGGGTCCCTCGCGACTCTTCTGCGATCCCACCGGGCAGAGAGAGGCGCCCCCAACCCGGAACTCAACTGTTCTCGAGGCGCTGCAGGCTCTTGCGCCCTTTGGCCCGGGGGATGAGATCCGAGTTGCGTACGGCTTGGTTGATGTAGTACTGCTTTCGCTTCGCCGGGGAAAACCTCTTGGCGGTGGGGCTGGCCAACGGCGGGAGACAATCTTCGATCCTTCTGCAAAAAGGGGAAGCGAAGCGTTTTTAAAAATTGGCAGGCTCTCTGCAGCCGTGACCCACATAAAATAAAAGAGCCCCCCAAATTCAAGAGACCTGCATCAATCCATTTTTATCAATGCAAAGAGCAGAAATAATCCGATTTATTGCAAACAAGCGTCGTATTCCAGGAGCGAGCGCCGTTCCACCTTGCCAAAAGCAAGGGTGATTCAGCCTTTTTTATTTATCCCCCCCCCCCATAATATTTATTAAGTTTCCTACAAATACCACACATACAATATAATCAATGAAACAAAAAGGAAAAGGAAATAAGACAAATATAGCAAACGATAACCAAAAATACAACCACAAACATATAGACAATAAAAATTAATTAATCAATTAAAAATCCAACTTCTTAAATATATTACTTGACTTCCTCTAATCTCTTCCACCTGAATTTCCCTGTAACTGAATGCAGCAGTTTTCCAATATCATTAATCAAAAATAAAATATTCCAATGATAATCAAATTTCTTAACATTCTATTTCTCATTTATTTATTTAATCCTAATTTAATCCTAGGCCTATTTGGTGCTTTCAAGTAACTACTAATCTTTAATGTTACAATATTTATTCAAATATTCTTTAAATTTCTTCCAGTCTTCTTGATATTCCTCCTTTTTCTGGTTGCGGATTCTCCCCGTGAGTTCAGCCAGCTCCATAAAGTCCATCATCTTCATCTGCCATTCTTCCACAATTGGTAGTTCTTGTGCTTTCCATTTTTTGGCTATTAAAATTCATGCAGCGGTTGTGACATACAAAAATACCTTTACATCTTTCTTGGGCAGTTCAGAACCTAATATTCCAAGGAGAATGGCCTCTGGTTTCTTTATAAATGTATATTTCATCATTTTTAAAAATTCATTATAAATCTTTTCCCAGAAGTCTTTCACCTTGGGACAGGTCCACCACACATGATAAAAAGTACCTTCCTTTCCTTTACATTTCCAACATGCATTTTTAAAATTGTATTTTAACTTGTATTTTAAATTGGTTTTTTTTCTTTTTCTTTTTTCTTTTCTTCTTTTCTTCCCCTATTATGTTTTTACTGTGATTTTATTGGTGTTATCTGCCCTGAGCCCGGCTCTGGCCGGGGAGGGCGGGGTATAAATTTTTTTTATTATTATTATTATTAATTATCACAGTTATGGTAAATCTTGGCTAGTTTAACAGGGGTCAAGTTGATTCAGCCTTTTTTAGGAATGCAAACAAACAACTTTGCAAATAAGAAGCGCAACCAGTTTGACTACCGGCCTGAAGCAGGAACTTTGTCAAAGGAAAGGGCAGTCGTACCCAGCCTTGCGGACGCTTCGAGCTGAAATTTGGGGTCCCTTCCAACTCTGCAATTCTATGAATAAAGATCAGGTTTGCAAAATTTATGGCTTTTGCTGCGGTTCGCTAGATGCTGTAAAGCGAGGAGAAAGAGATGCTCTCCTCCAAAACTGGCATTTGCAGGTATTTTTAATACCTGCAGTTGATGTCATTCAAGGAAGTTTATTCAGAGATGAGTAAGCGAGGCAAATCATGTTTTCCTCCGTCGTGTATTTGTGTTTGTGTTTGTGTTGCCTAACAACCCAAATCATCTCTGGTGAAACCATGGCAAAAGGCTGCCTAAAATGTACTGTCTTGCCGGTGGAAGTACCCGCCACAAGAGACAGTTTCAGTACCTTTTAGGCTGGGCAATGAGGAAGGGCTGCTTCTGCCAAGATGAACCTCCAGCTCCGAGGCGCCTTCGAAATGTCAGCTAAGCCAAACCGGCTGGATGTGCGTGTGTTTGCACGGTGCGTCCCGCGCACCAAGCTCACGGTCTCCCCAGGGGTTGTTGTTGTTGTTGCTGCGTCGTTTAGTCATGTCCGCCTCTTTGTGACCCCCTGGACCAGAGCACACCAGGCCCTCCTGGATCTTCTTGCAGTCCATGGGACTCTCAAGAGTCTCCTCCAGCACCAGAATTCAAAAGCATCCATTCTTTGGCAATCAGCCTTCTTGATGGTCCAGCTCTCACTTCCATACATCACTACTGGGAAAACCAGAGCTTGAACTATACGGACCTTTGTTGGCAAGGTGATGTCTCTGCTTTTTAAGATGCTGTCTGGGTTTGTCATTGCTTTCCTCCCAAGAAGCAGGCGTCTTTTAATTTCGTGGCTGCTGTCACCCTCTGCAGTGATCATGGAGCCCAAGAAAGTCAAATCTCTCCCTGCCTCCATTTCTTCCCCTTTTATTTGCCAGGAGGTGATGGGGTACCCTTCTCCAAATCAGGAACCCCCAAACGGAGTCTGATCTGGCGAGCTCTCCGCACCCCGATTTCCTGAGTTGTGCCTCCGCAATGGAACCTCCAGTTACAGGAGAAGTCTATCTTAGGGGATGGATCAACTTGCTTGCTCCCGGAAGGAAACAGCTGTTGCATTGCCTGTTTGCTTGCAAGCTTCTTGCAAAGGTTGCTGAACCCACCCTGCTTTTATTGTTTTAAAGAAATCAATTGAAATCTCCCTTTTTCCCAAATAAGAGCCACAGATATTCAGTGGCAAGGCTGCCCCCCCTTACTCACCCATAGGGCTGGCTTAGGGGGGCTCCCGGTTGCTCCTGGTGGCCGCCTCCTCTTGCACCGCCAGGATCTGTCCCCTTCAGCACCACCATGGCTCGCCCGGATTGCAACCCCAAGCCAGCAAGATCCTGAGGTCTGGGACCCGGATACCACCCCAGGTTTTTGCAAAGGCACCCGGCCCGCCGCCTCCCCGGCTGCACCGCCCTAGGAAGACGCGTCAGCTCCGGGGGGAGGAGGGGAGGAAAGGGCTGGAGGAAGAGGCGGCGCTACGGGCCGAGCAAAGCTGATGCAACGGGTACCGCGTTTGCAAGATGCAGTTTGCTCCGGGCTTTGCAGGGCGCGGCGCTGCGCGGGATGTGTTTGCGTGGCGTTGCATGGCATTGCAGCGCTGGAGAGTTTTGCAGTTGCATTGCACGGAGTGTGTGTTTGCATTGAACGGAGTGTGTGTGTGCCTTGCACGGAGTGTGTGTTTGCATTGCAAGGAGTGTGTGTGTGCCTTGCATGGCGTGTGTAGTTGCATTGCACAGTGTGTGTGCCTTGCACCGAGTGTGTGTGCCTTGCACCAAGTGTGCGTTTGCATTGCACAGTGTGCATTGCACTGATTATGTGTGCATTGCACGGACTGTATGGTTGCATTGCACGGAGTGTGTGTTTGCAGTGCAATGCAAAGGGATTTTTTGGCATTCCACTGCAACGGTACGTGTGCTTGTGCGCTGGACATCACTGCAATAGATCTGCAATTGTGGCCGCTGCGAGGACCTCCAGATGTTGCTGTCCTCCTACCTCCCAATCCCCAGCCCCTTAGCCAGCAGGCCCAATGGTCAGGGACGAGGAGAGTTATAATTCAGCTCTGTCGTTGGGTCTCCCTGCCAGCAGCATGCACAGAGATCAGGGCTGGATGGGAGTCCAGCAACCTCTGCAAAACCCCGGCTTCCCCATCCCTTGCGCCACCTGCAAAGCAAACTCCTTGTTGCTCCTCTGCATGAGTCCCTGCTCTGTCTTGCATTAGGATTGACAGCCCCAGACGTTGCAGGACTCCAGGGACTCCTCTCAGCTCCAGCCAATGGGCGTTCACATGGGAGAGGGGCGTCGCCTGACGACAGCACCCCTCATTTGCATACTGCCTTCCCCACAATTCAATGCGGTTGGACACCATTAGGAATGTACCATACTAAACATATGCGTTGGAAATAAAGCACCAAGTTATCTTTCGGAAGCGAGAAGAAGATTTTAAAATAATAAAATGAGCAAAGACTTGGTAAATAAATAAATAAATAAAAATGGCAATTCACTTTAGCTCACCATAACGGCTAAGTCCTCTGTAAGGAAGCCTTTAAATATGAGCTGGAGTAGATGTGCATTTGTGCTCGCTTCGGCAGCACATATACTAAAATTGGAACGATACAGAGAAGATTAGCATGGCCCCTGCGCAAGGATGACACGCAAATTCGTGAAGCGTTCCATATTTTGCTGCATCCCTGCATTACTTTTCTTGCACAGCATCCTCAGGCCCAAGCCACGCCTCTTTTGCCTCCCCTCACCCTTCACTTTGCAAACTCCACATTAGTTGCAACCCCTTTGGCGTCCCTCTTTACCCCCAACCACCCCCCAAAAAACCCTCTTTCCAAAAATGCCAGCTGATTGCAACGTGGCTATTGCACCCGAATAATGATATATTAATGCATGCATGCAGCAATTGATGCAATAATATGCATGCATATTCAAGGCCAGCAAAACAGACCGTGCTGTTATTTATTATTTCCGCCTCCTTTTTTTGCCTTTTGTCTCTCCTCCAGTTTGCAAATCCCACACCGCTCCCCCCAAAACAGAACATTGTAATGGGTCGTGCATGCTCCTATCTTTGCTTTCCAGCAATGCAGAACCATGTAATCTGGGCGCAAGCTCAGAGGAGAGCTGTGGAAACCTCCGGAGGTGTTTTTTTTTGGCATGCTCTCCAACTCACCCTCCAGTTTGCAAACCTCCAAATGATTCACCACCGTTTGCATTTTCATGCATCACCCAAAGGCTCTTTTTAAATACTTGCCATTAGGGTGACAATTGCGGCTTGACTATGCATGGGGCTGTATTAAGACCAGCAAAACATAGTATTATTTATGGTTTGAATGCAACGTGCACCCCATAATCTCACCTTTTGGGAAATTAGGAGGCCCCTGGAGGGTTTTGAACAAAGGATGAAGCAATAAATAATAGTATGTTTTGCTGGTCTTAATGCAGCCCCATGCATAGACTGGGCTGGATGAATCCCTAGCCGGAATTAAAATTGCTGGAAGAAATATCAACAGCCTCAGATATGCTGATGACACAACATTGATGGCAGAAAGTGAGAAAGAATTAAAGAACCTTTTAATGAGGGGGAAAGAGGAGAGCGCAAAATATGGTCTGAAGCTCAACATCCAAAAAACGAAGATCATGGCCACTGGTCCCATCACCTCCTGGCAAATAGAAGGGGAAGAAATGGAAGCAGTGAGAGATTTCACTTTCTTGGGCTCCATGATCACTGCAGAGGGTGACAGCAGCCACGAAATTAAAAGACGCCTGCTTCTTGGGAGGAAAGCAATGACAAACCCAGACAGCATCTCAAAAAGCAGAGACATCACCTTGCCAACAAAGGTCCGTCTAGTTATAAAGGGAGATGGGAAAGGTTTCTCTCAATATTTTCTGGTTTTGTATTCTGTATCTAAGAAATCTGTACCTATGCTCTCTATATCTTGTAGCTTGTACCTAAGAAGGATTTTCTCTTTTCTGTACTTTGGATCTAAGTAAGTTTCTAAGCTAATTTGATTTCTGCAAAATATGGTTAGCTAGCAGCTAGCAAGAAATAATCAGACCTGCAAAAGGGGCCCCTCGCTTTCCTATTTTAGGAATGCAAGATAAGAAACACACAAAGAAGACTGTGAGCCAGAAATAACCATCTCGCTTTCTACTTTAGGAATGCAAGATAGCAGAGGAGACAGGACGCTTAGCAAGAATAGGGGCTGTTTAGGGGTTGCTTAGAATATAGATATGCCATTGTATATTAGAGAAACAAGTTGAAAACTTTCCAGCCGATTGGGGAGTTTTTCTTAGTGGGCGTTTGGGAGGAGGGAGGGAGCTTCTTCAAGGTATAAGAATGTATGCAAAGGCGTATTTCGCTGCAGCCAGTTTTCCAGAAGTGATTCGGCTGGCTGTCTCTGTGCACAGATAATAAACTCTTTCCTCCAAAGAAGAATCTTTCCTGGTGCTTTCTTTGCTCTCTCTCCGGATCTGGGGACGCGGGCCAACGATTCCCTGGCATGGACTAGGCTCAGCCTACAGTTAAAGCTCTGGTTTTCCCAGGAGTGATGTATGGAAGTGAGAGCTGGACCATCAAGAAGGCTGATGGCCAAAGAATTGAATTGTGGTGCTGGAGGAGACTCTGGAGAGTCCCATGGACTGCAAGAAGATCCAACCTCTCCATTCGGAAGGAAATCAGCCCTGAGTGCTCACTGGAAGGACAGATCCTGAAGCTGAGGCTCCAAGACTTTGGCCACCTCATGAGAAGAGAAGACTCCCTGGAAAAGACCCTGATGCTGGGAAAGATGGAGGGCGCAAGGAGAAGGGGACGATGGAGGACGAGATGGTGGGACAGTGTTCTCGAAGAGACCAGCATGAGTTTGACCAAACAATGGAAGACAGGAGGGCCTGGCGTGCTCTGGTCCAGGGGGTCACGAAGAGGCGGACACCACTAAACAGCAACAACTGTTTTGCTGATTTTGAATATGCATGAACATTGCATCAATTGCTGCATGCATGCATTAATATATCATTATTAGGGTGCAATAGCCAAGTTGCAATCAGCTGGCATTTTGCCAAGTTGCAATCAACTGGAGGAGAGACAAAAGGCAAAAAAAGGAGGCGGAAATAATAAATAACAGCACAGTCTGTTTTGCTGGCCTTGAATATGCATGCATATTATTGCATCAATTGCTGCATGCATGCATTAATATAACATTATTCGGGTGCAATAGCCACGTTGCAATCAGCTGGCATTTTTGGAAAGAGGGTTTTTTGGGGGGTGGTTGGGGGTAAAGAGGGACGCCAAAGGGGTTGCAACTAATGTGGAGTTTGCAAAGTGAAGGGTGAGGGGAAGCAAAAGAGGCGTGGCTTGGGCCTGAGGATGCTGTGCAAGAAAAGTAATGCAGGGATGTAGCAAAATATGGAACGCTTCACGAATTTGCGTGTCATCCTTGCGCAGGGGCCATGCTAATCTTCTCTGTATCGTTCCAATTTTAGTATATGTGCTGCCGAAGCGAGCACAAACTTATCTTCTACCGCAGCTATATATAAACCTCTGATTTGAAAATATTTCCAAGTCATGGTATAAAAATGTTGTTGTCTTTTCTTCCTGCATTTGCGCCTCCTGTTCTTTTCTAAACCCCCCCACCAAGCTACCCCTTAGTCTCCTCGCCTTCTCAAATTAATCCATCCTATTTCTTTTAATTTTCCGCACCCCGATGCATGCTGGGAGGCCACCTATGCAAATCTGACCCCTCCTAGTCTCTTCCTATTGAACAGGCGAGAGGCGGGTTGAGAGAGAGGTCCTCACTCTGTCCTTCGAACTGCCTGAAAAGAAAAGGGGAGATTTGACTCGCCCCACTGAAACGAGCCCGTTTTGACAGAAGAGGGAAGGGATGCGTGTAGTTGCCGTGCGGTTTTAAAAATTATTTTATTCCGGCCGTTTGTTGTTGTTTTTTCAGGCACTCTTTAAGACAGCTGAGAGGAAGGGGTCCTTAACTAGGGCAGCAGGAGTTGGCGCAGGCGCAGAGCAGCCGGGCAGCCTGGATAGAGCGTTGGTGAGTAGGGGGGGAATGGAAGAGTTCATTTGTTACCCCTGGGGGGGGGGGAATATGCCCAAAACTAGCAATTTAACAATTTTAAGTGCTGGGTAATCACCCCAATAGGTGTTTTTCAGGGCAATTTCCAACTCCAGGGGGATTTCTCCCCTTTTTCTTGCTGGGGCAATTAATCTTTGCGGTGCAATTGAATTAAACCTGCTGTTGCAATTCCTTGCACTCTTAATTTTGCAGATTTAAATGCATGCCCTAGCAGCTGGATTTGCAAAATTAAGAGTGCAATGATTTCTCCTAAAAAAATTAATTTAAAAAACCCGATTTGGAAAAATGCTCCATTGGCTTTCTAAAGAAAATGAACTCACCATGTTATCTGTCATTGCCAGTGAAATTCAATTTTCCCTTTCTTGCAAAGCTCTTGGGAGCCAGCAAGAAAGTGGTGGTCTTAACTGAACCAAACAGGAATTAAAATTGCAAAATTAAGGGTCCTCCCATTTCTTGCTTTCTTTTATTTTTAAAAGCTTCCTAGATTTGCAAATAAAAGCGGATCATTGAGCGCATTCGAAATAATTGCAGGTGCAGAAATATTTATTTTCACTCCCTTCTTTCCACAAAATGAAATCAATGCTAACAGCATGCTATAAGTGGCTTTCACCGGAAACTTAAAATAAATAGGGTTTTGGTTTAGCAACAGGGGTGTTGGGCAGTGATTCAAATGTGGAGCTTTTCCCATGCAACCATGTAACAAATGTGTTCCTTGGATTATTGGTTTTCCAAAATTTTAAACAAACAAACATACATCTTAACTGTGCTTGGTTTAATTTTAGTTACATTGTTAAGTGACTTCCTCAAATCCCCCTTGCTGAGTTTCAATGTATATCATTGTAAGAGTTTTCCAAAACCAATTTTCTCATAAAATTAACTTAATCGCTTAACATCAAACTTTAGCTTCATTTTGACTTTAAACATATTATTCTCTAACATCACATAATTAAATCCTAGGCCTATCTGGTATTTGCAAGTATTCCCAGTTGTTATCTTAGCATATTTAACTAAATAGTCTTTGAATTTTATCCAGTACTCCTGGTACTCCTCCTCCTTCTGGTTGCGGACTCTTCTGAAAAGTCCATCGTCTTCATCTGCCATTCCTCCACTGTTGGGACTTCTTGTGATTTCCCACTTTTGGCCAACAAAATTCTAGCTGCAGTTGTGGCACACAAAAACAATCTAACATCTTTTGGGGGCAATTCCAAGAAGAAAGGCCTCTGGTTTCTTAATAAATGTATATTTCAACCTTTTTTCAATTCATTATAAATCTTCTCCCAGAAGTCTTTCACCTTGGAGCATCTCCACCACATATGATGAAAGGTACCCTCTTTTTCTTTGCATTTCCAGCATAGATTGTCAACTCCTGCCCCGCGCCGCCGGTCTCGGAGCAAGATGGACCTGGCGTACGTCTGTGAGTGGGAGAAGCGCCCCAAGAGCAACCACTGCCCCTCCATCCCTCTGGTCTGCGCCTGGTCCTGCCGCAACCTGATCGCGTTCACGACGGACCTCAAGAATGAAGAGGAGAAAGGTAATTCCTTGCAGGGAAAAGCCTGTCGAGAAAACCCAGAGCAGCTTCTGCTCTCCAGCTGAGCATCCCTCGTAAGTCTAAGGCTGGCTCTCCTCTTTTCTTTTCTCCTTCTTCCTTAGACCTCACCCACATGATTCACATCCTAGACATGGAGCACCCCTGGGACGTCTGCTCCATCAATTCCGGACACGTGGAAATCATTACTTGCCTGGAATGGGATCAGTCGGGTAAGGAAACCCTCAATGCAGCTTGCAAAATAAACGTAGCAGTGAAATATATAAGCATAGCAATTATGTGTGTGTGTGTGTATATGGATAATCTCTGCTCTCTCTGTGTGTGTATATGTGTGTGTGGATAATCTCATTGCTGTGTGTGTGTGTGGAGGCAATGAGAGATTTTACTTTCTTGGGTTCCATGATCACTGCAGAGGGTGACAGCAGCCACAAAATTAAAAGACGCCTGCTTCTGGGGAGAAAAGCGATGGCAAACCTAGACAGCGTCTTAAAAAGCAGAGACATCACCTTGCCAACAAAGGTCCATATAGTTAAAGCCATGGTTTTCCCAGGAGTGATGTATGGAAGGGACCATCAAGAAGGCTGATCGCCGAAGAATGGATGCTTTTGAATTCTGGTGCTGGAGGAGACTCTTGAGAGTCCCATGGACTGCAAGAAGATCCAACCTCTCCATTCTGAAGGAAATCAGCCCTGAGTGCTCACTGGAAGGACAGATCCTGAAGCTGAGGCTGCAAGACTTTGGCCACCTCATGAGAAGAGAAGACTCCCTGGAAAAGACCCTGATGCTGGGAAAGATGGAGGGCGCAAGGAGAAGGGGACGACAGAGGATGAGATGGTTGGACAGTGTTCTCGAAGTGACCAGCATGAGTCTGACCAAACTGCAGGAGGCAGTGGAAGACAGGAGGGCCTGGCGTGCTCTGGTCCAGGGGGTCACAAAGAGGCGGACACGACTAAACGACTGAACAACAACCTGTGTGTGTGTGGATAATCTCTGCTCTGTGTGTGTGTGTGGTGTGTATGAATATATATATGTGTGTGTGTGTATATATGGATAATCTTATTGCTCCATGTGTGTTTGTGGTGTGTATATGTGTGTGTGTGTGTATGGATAATCTCATTGCTGTGGGTGTGTGGGCATACACACACACACACACACACACACACACACACACACACTGTTTTACAATTTAAAGTGCAGTGGTACCTTGGTTCTCAAACTTAATCCATCCCGGAAGCCCATTCCAAAACCAAGCCACGCTTCTTTCCCATACAAAGTAATGCAAAACGGATTAATCTCAGGCTTTTAAAAACAACTCCTAAAAACAGCAATTTAACATGAATTTAAGATTAGCCTCTAGGCGCAATGATGCGTTTGGGACGCAGGGTGGGACAGAGAAAATTGGCCTTAAGAACTTTGATTGGAAAGCTTTCGTAGCTCCAAGGTGAGAGGCTGTCCAAATCCGTGGGGAGGTTTTTTTCTGGCGCTTCTTCCAGACGGAAGAGCTTTTTTGACTCTCTCCCGCTGCAGGATCCCGGCTGCTGTCCGCCGACGCCGACGGCCGCATCAAATGTTGGAGCATGGTTGAGCACTTGGCCAACAGCTGGGAGAGCGCCGTGGGCAGCGTGGTCGAAGGCGACCCCATCGTGGCACTCTCGTGGCTGCACAACGGTGTGAAGCTGGCTTTGCACGTGGAGAAGGTGAGCGAGGCCGGTCAGGAGGGTTTCGTCGTCTAGGGCTTGCCAATCAGAAGATCGGTGGTTCGAATCCCCGCAATGACAGGGTGAGCTCCCATTGCTCGGTCCCTGCTCCTGCCCACCTAGCAGTTTGAAAGCACACCAGTGCAAGTAGATAAATAGGTACCACTCCGGCAGGGAGGTAAACGGCGTTTCCATGCGCTGCTCTGGTTCACCAGAAGCGGCTCCGTCCTGCTGGCCACATGACCCGGAAGCTGTATGCCGGCTCCCTCGTCCAATAAAGTGAGATGAGTGCTGCAACCCCAGAGTCGGCCACGACTGTACCTAACAGTCAGGGGTCCCTTTACCTTTACCTTTAAACTAGCTGTAGCTTAGGGCCCCACTCTCTTGCGGGCCCCCCCCAAAAAATTTAAGGGAAAAAAAACCTGGCCGTACATTTCCAAAATACAAGATAAAAAACAAATAAAATAAAACCTACATCCAGCAACAGTGTTTTGTGTTGTGTAGTCTCCTCTGATGTAAGTCATGTGCCCCGCCTGCTCCCTCAAATATCACTGGTTTGCTCCTTTTTATATATAGGGTGCCGACATTCTGTTTTTTATAATTATTAGTAGTTTGCATCATATATTTACACCTCTTATTATTTCACGTTATAGCAAGTTTCTAGAGACTAGATTGTGAGTTTTTCCCAATTGTGTTTCTAAAGGAACTTTTGCTATTGCCAAATGCCAATGTGTTTGCGTTATTAAGTTTGTTGTGAATAAAAAATCATTTTAAGTTAGAACTTAATACTTATTTCACTATTAATATACTTCTTAATTGTATTTTAGGTCAACAGTTACTTTGATAAAATACACACTTTGTTATGTGCAAAGGGCTTGAGATACCTATATTACCCTATAGCATAGATTGAACACAAAAAACAGTGACCATTTGTTGTTGACAAAGGACGGCTGTGCATAGAAAGTGCCCCATGACCTTCAGGAGCTGAGTGCCTTATCAAATCTAATTCCGGCCCTCTATCCAGCTATCTATCTATATCTATATCTATCTATCTATCTATCTATCTATCTATCTATCTATCATCTATCTATCATCTATCTATTTCTATCCTGCCTTTCAATTCATGGACTCACTTTTTATCTAGGCTTTTTAAAAAAATCATTTTTATTGGTTTTCCAATAAAAAAACCTCCAATTAAGTATCCAATCCTAATACATCAATTAGAAAAATAAAAAAACTAAAATAAAAAAGATCAAATTGTATTTACCGATTTCTCGATTTTTTTTATCCAACCAGTCGGGAGCGTCAAACTTTGGCGAGAAGTTCTCGCGGGTCAAGTTCTCCCCGTCGCTGACACTCTTTGGGGGCAAGCCGATGGAAGGCTGGATCGCAGTCACCATCAGCGGCCTGGTGACGGTCTCGCTGCTGAAGCCCAACGGGCAGGTGCTGACCTCGACGGAGAGCCTGTGCCGCTTGCGGTGCCGCGTGGCGCTGGCCGACATCGCCTTCACGGGCGGGGGCAACATTGTGGTGGCCACCTCGGACGGCAGCAGCGCCTCGCCCGTCCAGTTCTACAAGGTCTGCGTCAGCGTGGTGAACGAGAAGTGCAAGATTGACACCGAAATCCTGCCGTCGCTCTTCATGCGATGCACCACGGACCTCGCCCGCAAGGACAAGTACCCGGCCATCACCCACTTGAAGTTCCTCACCCGGGACATGTCCGAGCAGGTGAGGCCTTCCCGGGTGGCGAGTTCGAATCCCCCCTCGCCGTAGCTGTCAACCGTCCCTTATTTGGCGGGACAGTCCCTTATCCCAGGGCCGTGTCCCGCTGCTGTCCCTCATTGGTGATGTCCCTTTAATTTCCCGGGTTTCAAAGGAAGCAGCTCCTCTCCCTCCCTCGCTGCCGCCTGACTTGTTGCCCTATTATGATTTGGTGTACAGTGGTACAAGGGACGTGGGTGGCACTGTGGGTTAAACCCCAGAGCCTAGGACTTGCTGATCAGAAGGTCGGCAGTTTAAATCCCCGCGACGGGGTGAGCTCCCGTTGCTCGGTCCCTGCTCCTGCCCACCTAGCAGTTCAAAAGCACCTCAAAGCGCAAGTAGATCAATAGGTACCGCTCCGGCGGGAAGGTAACGGTGTTTCCGTGCGCTGCTCTGGTTCGCCAGAAGCGGCTTAGTCCTGCTGGCCACATGACCCGGTTGTATGCCGGCTCCCTCGGCCAGTAAAGCGAGATGAGCGCCACAATCCCAGAGTCAGCCATGACTGGACCTAATGGTCAGGGGTCCCTTTACTTTTACCTTATACAGTGCCACCTCAGGTTACAGACGCTTCAGGTTACAGACTCCACTAACCCAGAAATAGTACCTTGGGTTAAGAACTTTGCTTCAGGATGAGAACAGAAATTGTGCTCCAGCGGCACGGCGGCGGTGGGAGGCCCCATTAGCTAAAGTGGTGCTTCAGATTAAGAACAGTTTCAGCTTAAGAACGGACCTCCGGAACGAATTAAGTACGTAACCAGAGGTACCACTGTACGGCATTTTTCTCTGCTCACCCTTCAGATGTTGCTTTGCGCCTCCAACCAAAATAACAGCAACGTGGAGTGCTGGTCTCTCCGGAAAGAGGGCTTGCCGGTCAACAATATCTTCCAACAGATCTCCCCCACAGGTGAGTTTCCTTCTGACGCTCTCTTCCATCTCTCTATCTCTCCTTTCCTTCCTTCTGACTCTCTTTTCCATCTCTCTATCTCTCTTTCCTTCCTTCTGACTCTCTTTTCCATCTCTCTATCTCTCCTTTCTTTCTTTCCTTCCTTCTCTCTTCCATCTCTCTATCTCTCCTTTCCTTCCTTCCTTCTCTCTTTTCCATCTCTATCTCTCCTTTCCTCCAACAACAACCCTGCAAGGTCGGTCAGGTCAGAGGCGCAAGTGGCCAGCCCCCTGAGGCGTCGCCCAGAGAGAGTGGGGGGAGAATTTGAACTCAGGTCCCGGTCTGAGTCTCTTAACCGCTACGCTGCGCTCCTTATTCTCCTGCCTTCTTCTTATTACTTCTCAGTCGGCGACAAACCGCCCATGATTTTGAAGTGGCGGATACTCTCGGCCGCCAACGACCTCGACCGCGTTTCGGCCGTGGCTCTCCCGAAACTCCCCATTTCCTTGACCAGCACGGATCTGAAAGTCGCCAACGACACCAAATTCTACCCTGGCTTAGGTGAGGAAACCTCTCCCTGTCCCTTGGAAATGTCGTCATTCTTATTTCGCAATATACAGTATATATATGTATTATTGAATTTTCAAAAGTCTGACATTTATCCTTCGGTATACCTCGTTAAGTTTATCGTTTCTCAACTTCCTGCCCCTCCCCCCCCGTGGCGTTTAAATCCCCCCCTCCGCGGCTCAATACCTCATCGTTCGTCTTTTTTTCCTTTTCCCAATCTTTTTATCGGTTTTACCTTTTAACGAAACGTCACTAAATTAATACGTTTCCCCCCCTACAAAAGTAGACTTCCAGTAAACTCTTTCCTTGTCGTTTAACTGCATTGTAGACCCCAGCTAGCTCCTTTTTAAAAATCCATTTCCTGGTAATCTCCTTCTTATTGCAACGTTGCCATTTTATTCATTTAAAAATAGACAGCTGTCCATTTACCCATACGGTACCGTATTTTCCCATGTATAGGACGAGGTTTTTTGACCCCAAAATCATGCCAAAAAACGGGTCGTCCTATACACGGATAATTGGCGGCCCGTGCGCTAGGGAGCTTCCCGCCTGCAGCGGCGTACAAATTTGATTGGGGAGTTCAAAATTCGTGGGAACGAATTAGAGATTTGCCCATAGGGATCAATGAAAACCGGGGACTCATTATACAAACAAACCGATCGATCAGTAGGATGGCAGCTAACAGATTGAGACTGAATCCTGACAAGACAGAAGTCCTGTTTTGGGGGGACAGGGGGCGGGCAGGTGTGGAGGACGCCCTGGTCCTGAATGGGGTGACTGTGCCCCCGAAGGACCAGGTGCACAACCTGGGAGTCATTTTGGACCCACAGCTGTCCATGGAGGCGCAGGTCAGTTCTGTGTCCAGGGCAGCTCCATCTGGTACGCAGGATGAAACCCTCCCTGCCCGCAGACTGTCTGGCCAGAGTGGTGCATGCTCTGGTTATCTCCCTCTTGGACTACTGCAATACGCTCTCCGTGGGGCTGCCTTTGAAGGTGACCCAGAAACTACAACTAATCTAGAACGCGGCAGCTAGACTGGGAGCGGCCACCGTGACCATATAACACCAGTCCTGAAAGACCTACATTGGCTCTCAGTACGTTTCCGAGCACAATTCAAAGTTTCGGTGCTGACCTTTAAAGCCCTAAATGGCCTAAATCCTGTATATCTGAAGGAGCGTCTCCACCCCCATTGTTCTACCCGGACACTGAGGTCCAGCTCCGAGGGCCTTCTGGCAGTTACAGGGAACCAGGCAGAGGGCCTTCTCAGTGGTGGCGCCCGCACTGTGGAACGCCTTCCCACCAGATGTCAAAGAGAACAACAACTACCAGACTTTTAGAAGACATCTGAAGGCAGCCCTGTTTAGGGAAGCTTTTAATGTTTGATATATTACAGTATTTTAATATTTTTGGGGAAGCCGCCCAGAGTGGCTGGGGAAGCCCAGCCAGATGGGCAGGGTATAAATAAATTATTATTATTATTATTATTATTATTATTATTATTCAGTAAGTGGGACCTGCATGTGGGTCTTGAGTTCCAGTTTCCCTCTGAAATTTTCCCCGCCTCGTGCTGTCCCCCCCCCCTCACCCGCCGACCCAGGACTTGCACTCGCCTTCCACGACGGCAGCGTCCACATCATCCACCGCGTCTCCCTGCAGACCATGGCGGTCTTCTACGGATCAACGTCCCAGCGTCCAGCGGAAGAACAAGCCATCAAGAGGCAGAGGACGGCCGGACCCCTGGTCCACTTCAAAGCCATGCAGATGTCCTGGACGTCGCTGGCTTTGGTCGGCGTCGATAGCCACGGGAAGGTAAATGGAAAACTAACAATGACTAATCTTTATATCATAGCACTTTATATATTTTCCAATTCTAATATAAAAGGTAAAGGGACCCCTGACCGTTAGGTCCAGTCGTGGCCGACTCTGGGGTTGCGGCGCTCTTCTCGCTTTACTGGCCGAGGGAGCCGAAGTACAGCTTCCGGGTCATGTGGCCAGCAGGACTAAGCCGCTTCTGGTGAACCAGAGCAGCGCACGGAAACACCATTTACCTTCCCGCCGGAGCGGTACCCATTTATCTACTTGCACTTTGAGGTGCTTTCGAACTGCTAGGTTGGCCGGAGCAGGGACCGAGCAACGGGAGCTCACCCCGTCATTGCGGGGATTCGAACCCCCGACCTTCTGATCAGCAAGTCCTAGGCTCTGTGGTTTAACCCACAGTGCCACCCATGTCCCAATTCTAATATAACTCGTTACAAAACGCCTCCAAGTTTAAATAAATGTAGAAGGATCAAAAATTCCTCTTTGCAAGTCTTCGGATAACCCTACTAGTGTTGTTCACTGCTTACGACGATCTTTCAAATATTGTATAAATTGACTCCAGTCCTTTTGGAATAATTGAGCATGCTGGTTTCAGATTTTTCCCGTCAGCTTCGCCAGTTCTGCAAAGTCCATCACCATCTTTGCGCTAAAAGAATTCTTTCCACTGTCGTTGCACATAAGAACAATTTTTTAATCTTTTCTCCGTATCTCTACTAATACCCAGGAAAAAGGCTTCTGGTATTTTAACAAAAGCCTTTTTAAACATTTTCTTTAACTCGTTATATATCATTTCCCAGAAAGCCTTTACCTCTTTGCAAGTCCGCCAGATGTGGTAGAATAAACCTTCCCTTTCTTTACATTTTCAGCACTCGTTGGATCTTGCCTTGGACGGTTTAGCTGGCGTTAAATACCATGTGTATATCATTTTCTTTAAGTGCAATGCATGCAGTTAAGTTAACGCCTTCCTTCCACAACCTTCTCCAAGATCCTAACTGAATATTATATCCAAAATCTTTAGCCCAGGGGCCAGCAAACTTTTAAAATAAAAGCACATATTCTACTCATGTAAAAACACCAGGCAGTTTCTACTCATGTAAAAACACCAGGCAGGCCCCACAAATAACCCAGAAATGCATTTTAAATAAAAGGACACATTCTACTTGTGCAAAAACACGCTGATTCCTGGACCGTCCAGGGGCCAGATTGAGAAGGCGATTGGGCCGAATCCAGCCCCCGAGCCTTAGTTTGCCTACCCATGTTCTAGTAGCAGGTGGTTTCCAGACTTGCTTGCCTGAACTGAAGTTCAATCCGGATAAGGCAGAAAGGTTTTAGCCTAGAGGCCAGCAAACTTTTTCAGCAGGGGGCCAGTCCCCTGTCCCTCAGACCTTGTGGGGGGCCCGGACTATGTTTTTGGGGGGAAATGAACAAATTCCTATGCCTCACAAATACCCCAGAGATGCATTTTAAATAAAAGCACGCATTCTACTCATGCAAAAACACGCTGATTCCTGGACCATCCAGGGGCCAGATTGAGAAGGCGATTGGGCCGGATCCGGCCCCTGGGCCTCAGTTTGCCTCCCCATTCTTTAGCCCACTGTATCGCCACCCCTTTCCCCTCTTCATCTTGAGTATGATTACGTTTCCAATGCTTAATTGGTGCTTAAACGGTTATCGTCCCTTCCGACCTCTCGCCACGCCAGCTCAGCATGCTACGGATCTCCCCGTCGATGGGCCATATCCTGGACATGAACATTGCCCTGCGACACTTGCTGTTCCTCCTGGAGTATTGCATGGTGACCGGATACGACTGGTGGGACATACTGCTTCACGTCCAGCCCAGCATGGTGCAAAACCTGGTGGAGAAGCTTCACGAAGAATACATGCGCCAGAATGCGGCCCTGCAGCAGGTGAGGCGGGAAGGGAGAAAGCTCCTTCGCCCGGAGTGCGCTGGAGTTGAGTGGATGGCGCCGAAGGGTGCTGGCATGCACGGAGGCGCCGTTTTGCAACCCGCCAGCAGGTGGCGCTAGCCATCTCAAGCTCCTCGGGGATAGGAAAGGGTTCCTTTGTGATGGGCGCATATGTCATTTTGCATTTCCCAGTGCAGAAAGTGTGGCTCTGATGTGCGTTGAGATCTTTCCTGCTCCACTTACACCCTTGTGCAAATTACCATATTTTTTGCTCTATAAGACTCACTTTTTCCCTCCTAAAAAGTAAGGGGAAATGTGTGTGCGTCTTATGGAGCGAATGCAGGCTGTGCAGCTATCCCAGAAGCCAGAACAGAAAGAGGGATTGCTGCTTTCGCTGCACACCGATCCCTCTTGCTGTTCTGGCTTATGAGATTCAGATTATTTTTTTTCTTGTTTTCCTCCTCCAAAAACTAGGTGCGTCTTGTGGTCTGGTGCGTCTTATAGAGCGAAAAATACGGTAATTGAAACAAACCATGTCGTTTATGGTACGAAACTCAAATATACATGGACAAAACTCACATATTATTATTATTATTTGGAATTGAAATATTTTATGGTCACTTGTGCACCGTGATGCAGTATGAAAGGACACTTTCCGTTGTGAAATATTTGTGAGTTTAGGGAAGCTTTTAATGTTTTTTAATATTTTGTCGGAAGCCACCCAGAGTGGCTGGGGAAACCCAGCCAGATGGACGGGGTAGAAATAATAAATTATTATTATTATATGCGTACGTTAGTCACGGATATGACCTCCGCTATTTTTAAGCAGCATTTGAACACGGTTTGGCATGGAGTCTACTAGTTTCGAACAGTCCCTGTTGATTTTCGGATCCCTCTACCACACTTGAATCAGTTCTTTTGTAGAACCTCAATATATTGCGGCGAGCGCATCATTCCCTCTACCGGCTGCAGGCTTCCGACACCATAATGGTCAACTGACTTTTCGTGTTTGTTTTGAGTACAGGATTATGAGTAAAATATATAAAAAAACGCTTTATTTCAATTAATTTGCACAGGGGTTCAATTTAGGAGGGTTCTGGGAGCTTCTTTGCGTGAAAGAAGCACGCAGAAGGTGTGTGATGTTTGGGTTATATACCTTAGACAGGGTGGTAAAGGTAAAGGGACCCCTGACCATTAGGTCCAGCCACGGACGACTCTGGGGTTGCGGTGCTCATCTCGCTTTATTGGCCGAGGGAGCCGGCGTACAGCTTCTGGGTCATGTGGCCAGTAGGACTAAGCCGCTTCTGGCGAACCAGAGCAGCACATGGAAACGCCGTTTACCTTCCTGCCAGAGCAGTACCTATTTATCTGCTTGCACTTTGATGTGCTTTCGAACTGCTAGGTGGGCAGGAGCTGGGACCGAGCAACGGGAGCTCACCCCGTCATTGCGGGGATTCGAACCGCCGACCTCCTGATTGGCAAGCACAGGAGGCTCAGTGGTATAGACAACAACTAGACTAAAGGTAAAGGGACCCCTGACCGTTAAGTCCACTCGTGACCGACTCTGGGGTTGAAGCACTCATCTCGCTTTACTGGCCGAGGGAGCCGGCGTACAGCTTCCGGGTCATGTGGCCAGCAGGACTAAGCCGCTTCTGGCGAACCAGAGCAGCGCACGGAAACGCCGTTTACCTTCCCGCCAGAGTGGTACCTATTTATCTACTTGCACTTTGACGTGCTTTCGAACTGCTAGATTGGCAGGAGCAGGGACCGAGCAACGGGAGCTCACCCCGTCATTGCGGGGATTCGAACCGCCGACCTTCTGATCGGCAAGCCCTAGGCTCTGTGGTTTAACCCACAGCGCCACCCACGTCCCCTTAGACAGGGTGGACTTGATTGAAATCAAATTGATTTCAATCACGATTTCAATCGCTAGCCAGTAAGGCTTCATTTAAATCATTATTATTTTGCAGACAGACTCATTCTTGCTGGTATCGTCTTAATATTTACAACCAGACGACTGGATTTCTTAGGGAAAGGCCAATCCTAGACGTGACCATTCTGCTTATTTGCCTTCAGTCGCAGTGAAGCTCTGTTGGATAAAATATTCATTGCCTCTGGTCTCTTCTGGGGGGATCCTGCAACGTGTTTTAAAATTTTACTGCGCTAACACGTCGGAATCTGCTCTGGGTCAATATTGCGTGGAATTTCACGACAGGGTGACCCTTTTTTTTGCTTTGGCAGGTGCTCTCGACCCGGATTATTTCCATGAAGGCATCGCTGTGCAAGCTCTCCTCCACCACGGTGTCTCGGGTGTGCGACTATCACGCCAAACTTTTCCTGATCGCCATCAGCTGCACCCTCAAATCGCTCCTCCGCCCCCCAGTCCTGAACACCCCAGACAAAAGCCCCGGCGACCGTCTCACAGAGATCTGCTCCAAGATCACGGACGTGGGTGCGTGGCAGTCTCCCCAGTGACATACTGTATTTTTTGCTCTATAAGACTCACTTTTCCCCTCCTAAAAAGTAAGGGGAGATGTGTGGGCGTCTTATGGAGCGAATGCAGGCTGCGCAGCTATCCCAGAAGCCAGAACAGAAAGAGGGATTGCTGCTTTCGCTGCGCAGCGATCCCTCTTGCTCTTCTGGCTTCTGAGATTCAGAATATATATATTTTTTTGTTTTCCTCCTCCAAAAACTAGGTGCGTCTTGTGGTCTGGTGCCTCTTATAGAGCGAAAAATACGGTAATAACAAGAACTCCCTTTCCAGATATCGACAAAGTGATGATCAACTTGAAGACGGAGGAGTTTGTCTTAGAAATGACCACTTTGCAGTCTCTCCAACAGCTGATTCAGTGGGTCGGCGACTTTGTCCTCTACCTGTTGGCCAGCCTTCCGAACCAGGTGAGACCCCCTCCCAAGCCCCCCACTGTGCCAACACTTTCCCAAATTGCCTTCCGGGTCGACCGGCGATCCGACTCTCCGCCTACTTTCCAGGGACGGTGCGTGAATTCAAATAGTCTTTAAATTTCTTCCAGTCTTCTTCGTGTTCTTCTTCTTTCTGGTCGCGGATTCTTTCCTAACCTGCCCCCTTTTCCCCCAGGGCTCGGGTCCCGTTCGCCCGGGACACAGCTTCCTCCGCGACGGCTCCTCCCTAGCCATGCTGCGGGAGCTGATGGTCGTGATTCGCATCTGGGGCCTCTTGAAGCCCAGCTGCCTGCCCATCTACACGGCCACTTCTGATACGCAGGACAGCATGTCCCTCCTCTTCCGGCTCTTGACCAAACTTTGGCTGTGCTGTGAGTAGGGGACGAAGGCCTCCTCCGCTGCAGGGCTGTCGTGCGAGGCTCCGTGCAACTGCAGATAGAGCAATATAGAAATGAAATTAAAGCGGAACTTATTCATTAATAAGGGCTGTTGCGCAAGGGTCGATGCAACTGCAGATTTTGCAATATAGAAATGAAATTAAAGCGGAATCGATTCATTCAGCCTTTATTCGCATAATTCAGACCAGGGTGGATAAAAATCAGTGCAAACCGGATTTGTTTTTATTTAAATCAGATTTGTTTTTTATTTAAATCAGATTTTTAAAATAGAGTGGTAAGTTGATTTTTTAACCAGATTTGTTTTTCATTTAAATCAGATTTTTAAAATAAATTGCTAAGTATATGTGTGCGTGTGTGTGTGTGTGTATACACACACATATATATTTATATAAAAAGTTTAACCACATCAGTTAACAAACATGGATACACATGGTGTAAGTTATCATTTTTTTTATTTCAATTGGATTTTTAAAATAAAATGCTTTTAGAGGGGTAAAAATTATCTCTAAAGTTACATTATAGTCCAAAGGCTGGCAATCAGGAAATAAGGATTTCAGTTTTTTCATGTGTGCTAAAACTCCCTCTGAGTAAAACCTTGCTTCCTGGTCCGCTAGATTTCTAGGTGCAGGGAGTCCGAAGGCAAATTTCAGGGGGCAGCTTTGCGTGTTTCAGGGGAAAACCCTGCACGAATGGAGACGGGGCTTTCTGCTCAGCTTTGCATGCAAAAGCAATTTTTTTACAAAATTTGCAAGTAAAACCTTTCTCCCTGACGCGCTAGCTTTCTAGATGCAGGGCAATTTTATTTTTTTTGAGGTACCCAGATTCACTTCCTCTGTGCCTGACCTCCCCCCCCCCCCCCATTGCCCCTCGCAGGTCGCGACGAAAGCCACCCCAGCGAGCCGGACGACGCTTTGATTGACGAGTGCTGCCTGCTGCCCAGCCAGCTGCTCATCCCGAACCTCGACTGGTTGCCCGTCAACGACGCCATCATCCACAAGCTTCAGAGCAAGCAGCCGGTCCGGATGCAGTTTGGGAAGCCCCCGGGGCAGGGGCAGGGCCACCCCACCTCCCTGCAATTCGACGCCTTCGTCAGGTGGGTGTCGGGCAATGGGGAGACAGCGGAACTCCCTGCCACAGGAATGCCACCACCAGCTGTCATGGCTTATTTAAAAGAGGAGTGGGCATACAGTGGTACCTCTCAAATCGGAACCAGTGAAGGTCCGGTGTGAGTGCCTGGAGGCGGTTGGAGGATGGATGGCGGCTAACAGATTGAGGCTGAATCCTGACAAGACAGAAGGACTGTTTCTGGGGGACAGGGGGCGGGCAGGTGTGGAGGACGCCCTGGTCTTGAATGGGGTGACTGTACCCCTGAAGGACCAGGTGTGCAGCCTGGGAGTCATTCTGGACCCACAGCTGTCCATGGAGGCGGAGGTCAATTCTGTGTCTGCCAGCTCCATCTGGTACGCAGGATGAGACCCTCCCTGCCCGCAGAATGTCTGGCCAGAGTGGTGCATGCTCTGCTTATCTCCCGCTTGGACTACTGCCATGCGCTGTCCGTGGGGCTACCTTGGAAAGTGACCCGGAAACTACAACTAATCCAGAATCCAGCAGCCAGACTGGGGACTGGGAGCAGCTGCCAATACCATATAACACCGGTCCTGAAAGACCTACATTGGCTCCCAGGACGTTTCCGAGCACAATTCAAAATGTTGGTGCTGACCTTGAAAGCCCTAAATGGCCCAGTAGACCTGAAGGAGCGTCTCCACCCCGGACACCGGGGTCCCTCTCCCGAGGGCCTTCTGGCGGTTTCCTCCCTGCAAGAAGCAAGGTTACAGGGAACCAGGCAGAGGGCCTTCTCGGTGGTGGCGCCCGCCCTGTGGAACACCCTCCCGTCAGATGTCAAGGAAATAAACAACCATCTGACTTTTAGAAGACATCTGAAGGCAGCCCTTTTTAGGGAAGCTTTTAATGTTTGATGGATTACTGTATTTTAATATTTTGTTGGAAGCCGCCCAGAGTGGCTGGGGAAACCCAGCCAGATGGGCGGGGTATCAATAATAAGTTGTTATTATTATTATTATTATTGCTGCTTCCCAAACGCTGATGTTTTGCCTCCTTAATTCAGGGCCCCCGGGCAGCCGAAGATCGACCACTTGCGGCGGCTCCACCTCGGAGCGTACCCCACGGAGGAGTGCAAATCTTGCACCAGGTGAGTGCCAGGAAAAAACAAAACCGGGGCGACGGGAGGCAGCGTCGCTCAGTGGTTACAGCATCCCCGGTCTGGTCTTCCCCGTCTCCTGGCAGGAGAGCGGCTGCCCCAGGTTCAAATGCCGGTAGGGCTGGGGCAGAAGGAAAGGGGGAAAGACCCGTGTGGTTTAGACCTCCGGGATGCTGCTGCCGACCCGTGCCGACAGTATGGAGCTAAGATGCAACTTCCGGTTTTGACTCCGCAGGTGCGGCTGCGTCACCATGCTGCATTCGCCCAACAAGACGACGGCCGTCAAACAATGGGAGCAGCGCTGGATCAAGAACTGCCTCTGCGGCGGGCTGTGGAGGAGGATGCCGCTGGGCTACTCGTGACAGCGCCCCCGCCAGGCCGGGAGGAAGGACTGCAGGGAAGCCGGACCAGAAAAAAATAAGGCGGTTTTGTAAATATAAAGGTTCTGAGTTTTGCAAAAAGGTTGTTTTCTTGTTTCTTGGCATTCCCTCTCCTGCAGAGTCTCTGCTTTTTTGAAGACTGAAATGCCCACCTCTCATCGGTTTGCAACACATTCACACTTTTCACATATGTTTTTAAAAATCACTTTTAATTATTTTTCCCTATCCGAATTTCGCAATGCGCTTTTGCAAAAACCGCAGAAAACAGCGGGGTAACGACGAGCACGTCCGTGGAAGCGACGTGGAAAAACACCTTGTGCCAGGAGAAGTTGTTGATTGCGGGAAACAGCAGGGATTGCACAAAAAAACCAGAGAAAATTGTGCTGAAACTGTGCTGAAACGCCGAAGGATTTTTTTGCAGATTTGGAGAACTTGAAGCCTGGAACGTGGGGGAAAGCTATGCAAAATCTTCTAAATTTTGCATCTTATTTTTAATTAATTTTATTTAACATAATTATTACAAAATATTGCAAATAGATAAAAAGTAAAGGTAAAGGTACCCCTGCCCGTACGGGCCAGTCGTGTCCGACTCTGAGGTTGTGCGCCCATCTCACTTAAGAGGCCGGGGGCCAGTGCTGTCCGGAGACACTTCCGGGTCATGTGGAAAGTGTGACGAAGCTGCTCTGGCAAGCCAGCACCAGCACAGCACACGGAAATGCTGTTTACCTTCCCACTAGAAAGCAGTCCCTATGTATCTACTTGCACTTAGGGGTGCTTTCGAACTGCTAGGAGGGCAGGAGCTGGGACCGAAAGACAGGAGCTCAGCCCGCCGCAGGGATTCGAACCGCCGACCATGCGATCGGCAAGTCCTAGGCACTGAAGTTTTACCCACAGCGCCACCTGCGTCCCCGCCACCCGTGCAAATAGATACATGCATATATATTTCAGATAAGCACACACATATAAAAAAATAAAAAGGAAAAAGGAGGAAAAGAAGGAAAATAAAAGTTGGAAGAGTCAATCAATGACATTTTCATATTCAGATATTTGTAGAATAAATTTGGAAGAAACTCTTCCAATTTTTGCATCTTAAATTTGCGGGGCAAGGAGAGTTCCTCTAGCTATTGGCGCCTAAATGGCAGCAAGGGATCCGCTGGTTGCGTTGGCCAAGACACTGTCGATCCATCCGGCGTACGGAGCGGTTCGGGTGTAAATCCCGGGTTTCTTCCAGTTGCCACAAACTCGCGAGCCGGTGGAGACGACGGCTTCGGCGACGCCGTTGCAGACGAGGGGCCCCCCCGAATCTCCCTGAGAAAAGGGGTGAGGAAAAAACAAGAACGTCAGATATTTGCCACTATTCTATAAGCCTGGGGTCAGCAAACTTTTTCAGCAGGGGGCCAGTTCACTGTCCCTCAGACCTTGTGGGGGGGCCGGACAAAAAAATATATATGAACCAATTCCTATGCCCCATAAATAACCCAGAAATGCATTTTAAATAAAAGCACACATTCTACTTGCATTAGATACTTCTAGACTTAAGAGATCGTTATCACAGTATACGTAATCCAATTGTCAAGAGATCTAGAATAGAGTGTGTTATATAATGGAAAGAAAAAGAAAAAGAAAGGAAAATGCACAACGATAATAGCGAAAAGTTGGCGTAACTAAAACTATCAAAGAAAAAGCAGTAATTAATTCATTCAAAAAAATAAATACCGTATTTTTTGCTCTATAAGACTCACTTTTTCTCTCCTAAAAAGTAAGGGGAAATGTGTGTGCGTCTTATGGAGCGAATGCAGGCTGCGCAGCTATCCCAGAAGCCAGAACAGCAAGAGGGATTGCTGCTTTCACTGCGCAGCGATCCCTCTTGCTGTTCTGGCTTCTGAGATTCAGAATATATTTTTTTCTTATTTTCCTCCTCCAAAAACTAGGTGTGTCTCGTGGTCTGGTGCGTCTTATAGAGCGAAAAATAATGGTAATTTTGCAGAGGGTCGTTTAGTGGGAAAAAGAAGAGAAGAAGAAGAGTTTGGATTAGATATCCTGCTTTATCACTACCCGAAGGAGTCTCAAAGTGGCTAACATTCTCCTTTCCCTTCCTCTCCCACAAGGTGAGTGGGGCTGAGAGACTTCAAAGAAGTGTGACTGGCCCAAGGTCACCCAGCAGCTGCATGTGGAGGAGCGGAGACCCGAACCCGGTTCCCTAGATTACGAGACTACCGCTCTTAACCACTACACCACACTGGCTCTCAAAAAACCCTGCAATGCGGCGAGGCGAGTTGCGCACATTGGAATCCTTCTCTCGCCCCGTGCGAAGAGGAGGGACTCTGGTGCCAAAAAATTACCTTGCACGAGTCTTTCTTCCTGGAGTCGGCACACATCATTTTCTCGGTCACTTCCCCGTCGTGGTGAATCCGCTGGTTGCATTTGGCTCGGCCGATGACCCCCAGCTCCACGTGCTGCAAGGTGTCTGGCCGCTTGCCCGTGTTGCGAGTGATGCCCCAGCCCGCCACCTCGCAGAGGGTCCCTTCGGGGACATCCCTGCCCTGGTGTTGGAAAGCCAGCTTCTGCACGTCCGGGTTCAAGGAGGCGGCCTCTTCCAGCTGGTTGGCAGAGATGGAGAGAGACGGTTGAAAACACAGGAGGTTTTCATAATAATAATAATTTATTATTTATACGCCACCCATCCAGCTGGGTTTCCCCAGCCACTCTGGGTGGCTCCGAATAGAATATTAAAAACACGATCAAACATTAAAAAGCTTCCCTAAACAGGGATGCCTGAAGATGTCTTCTAAAAGTCAGGCAGTTGTTTATTTCCTTGACATCTGGTGGGAGGGCGTTCCACAGGGCGGGTACCACCACCGAGAAGGCCCTCTGCCTGGTTCCCTGCAACCTCGCTTCTCGCAGGGAGGGAATCACCAGAAGACCCTTGGGAGGCGGACCCCGTGTCCGGGGTGGACGTTGTGGGTGGAGACGCTCCTTCATGTCTCCTGAGCCGTTTAGGGCTTTCAAGGTCAGCACCAGCACTTTGAATTGTGGTCAGAAATGTCCTGGGAACCAATGTAGGTCTTTCAGGACTGGTGATATGTGGTCTCGGCGGCCGCTCCCAGTCCCCACTCTGGCTGCCGCATTCTGGATTAGTTGCAGTTTCCGGGTCACTTTCAAAGGGAGCCCCACGGAGAGCGCATGGCAGTAGTCCAAGCAGGAGATAACCAGAGCATGCACCACTCTGGCCAGACAGTCTGCAGGCAGGTGGGGTCTCATCCTGCGCACCAGATGGAGCTGCCTTGGACACAGAACTGACCTGTGCCTCCATGGACAGCTGGGAGTCCAAAATGACTCCCAGGCTGCGCACCTGGTCCTTCAGGGGCCCAGTTGCCCCATTCAGGCCCAGGGAGTCCCCCACACCTGCCCGCCCCCTGTCCCCCAAAAACAGTCCTTCTGTCTTGCCAGGATTCAACCTCAATCCGTTAGCCGCCATCCATCCTCCAACCTTGCCGTTTTCAGCGCCACGCTCTCACAATTAGTCCAAAACTTCTGGCGTTTGCCAGAATAGCCTGCGTCTTATTTGCAGAAGGGATTTCCCGTAATGCAAACGTCGTGTTTTCCGGAGAACCGGTTGCTCAACGTTTTTCCACCTCTTTGGGGGAATTCCTTGAAACTGCCCTCCTCCGAACTTCTCGATTTCGGAGATCAGCACTTTGTGCTTCCTTGTCGCAGAGATATTTTTTGGGGAAAGGGCAGTCAAAATGGCAAGGCGATCCAGCTAGGGCTACCCAAACCAGCCTGCCTTTGCCTCCTATTTTATTTTCAATTTAAATCCTTTTTACTGGTTTTTATAAATGCAAAAATACAGTTAAATAGAACATAAACAAGCATAGAGACACATCACACTGGTCCTGAAAGACCTACACTGGCTCCCAGGACGTTTCCAATCACAATTCAAAGTGTTGGTGCTGACCTTGAAATCCCTAAATGGCCTCAAAGGTCCAGTAGACCTGAAGGAGCGTCTCCACCCCGGACACCGGGGTCCCTCTCCCGAGGAACTTCTGGTGGTTCCCTCCCTGCAAGAAGCAATGTTACAGGGAACCAGGCAGAGGGCCTTCTCGGTGGTGGCACCCTCTCCCGTCAGATGTCAAGGAAATAAGCAACTATCTGACTTTTAGAAGATGTCTGCAGGCAGCCCTGTTTAGGGAAGCTTTTAACGTTTGAAGTTTTATTCTGTTTTTATATGAACTGGAAGCCGCCCAAAGTGGCTGGTGGGAAAATCAGAGAGCCAGTATGGTTTAGGGGTTAGAGTGACTTACTGGGAACTGAGAGACCCAGGTTCAAATTTCCCCTTGGCCCTGAAGCTCAGTGGCTGTGACTTTGAGCCAGTCGCTGCCTCTCCGCCTGACCTAGTGAGGGTACAGGGAACCAGGCAGAGGGCCTTCTCGGTGGTGGCGCCCTCTCGCCAGATGTCAAGGAAATAGACAACTTTCTGACTTTTAGAAGACATCTGAAGGGCAGCCTTATCTAGCTTCACTCACCTGTACCAGCAAGAGGTCATCGTGGTTGGTGTCTCGGTGGCTTCCGGGGTGGGGGACCAGCTGGCGGACCCCATAGAGGCGCTTGTGGGGCTCAGGGAGAGAGAGAGATCGTGCCCCCAAGAGAACCGCAAAAGTCCCATTGCCCCTGCATGGAAAACCACCGTTAGGTTACTGGGCCAAAATGCTAGACTTCTGCAATGGGCTCTTTGTGGGGCTGCCCTTGAGCCCAGATTCGGGGGCCCAGATTGCCGACACCATTGCGGAAAAAGCCCCACCAGTTGTTCCCTTACTATTGAACCGGGTTCGAGGTTTTGGTACTCATTTGCAAATTAGTTCCCATGCAAATCCTATCATTCCTATTGAAGTTGAAAAATGTCCCCAAATCCATTGGGAAAAAATCTGGGAAACTTTATTTACAAGGCCCTGAACAACTTAGGTCCAGGGTCCCTTGGGAACGGTCGGAATAATTCCTCAATAAATTTTATTGTGATTTATAAAGAGAAATGCAATGCTTAATATCGGATATTAACGAAAAACATTTATCTAAATGCAAAAAAAAAAAAAAAGATTGACTTCCTTCGACTACAATACACGGTTCCTATCATCTCATATCTCGGTTGTCTGTAAACATTTTAAACTTTGTGGAGAGATAAATTTGTTCACCTGCGGAGTTTTCGATCTAGACTACGCCGGTCACAACTTGAGGAAGCTACCTTCTTTGTATAATTTATATGAATCGCATAATCATTCTCTCCTGATTTTTTTCACCCGATTGATTTATTTAGAATGATTTGACGCAGGATCTACTGTTTCCGCCAAGTGACAGAAAGGATTGGCTCGGCAGTCCCCCAAGGGGACAGCTCTGTAGGTTTAGAGCCCGGTGTGGAGATCACACCAAGGTTGCGGGTTCGAATCCTGTACGGGGCATCTGAATTGTGGCGGGTCAGGCTAGATGACCCCCAGGGTCCCCTTCCCGACTTGACAATTCTACAATACTAGGAATACTTACGCATCCTCCAGGCAATGGGCGGCGCTCAGCACCCATTCGTCGGCGATGAGGAAGCCCCCGCAGAGGTGCTGCCCATTCAGTTGGAGGGAGGCCATGTATGGGCGCCGGGGGGCGTCCCGGCCCCCCAGGATACGGCCTCTGGGGCGGCTTGCTGAGAAGAGCACAGAGGGTTAGATTATGGGTAGGCAACCTAATGACCTGTATGCATATAAAAACGGTTGCTATTGGGAAAACGGGAAATAAAATATTTTTTTAAAAAAATATTAAAAGGGCACAGCAGCAAATGAAAGAGGGAGGAGGAGGGCAGAGGAAAGGGAATGCAAGCCAGAATAAAGCAGTTTCTATGTTCCGGTGTTGTTTTTTGGGGAGTAGCACGGGGGTCCGACAAGCCCCGGATCTGCCCCCCCAAAACCCCCAACATGCACACTTTTTGAACAAACTTGCTTAATAGGGCAGCATATTGAAACTCAATTGCGCTTTTGTGCAATCTACTCGGCAAAGACCTGTTGAATGTGGTTTGGATGGATCTGCCCTGATTGGGAGCCCAGAAAATCCCGTATTCTCTGAGTAAACCCTAATTTGCAAGCCATGGGGCTCACCCAGCAACCTCTGAAAGTCTGCCTATATTTACATCGATTAGCATATGCAGATGTTATGCAAAATTCGCATCCTAGACCCTGTGTTGTGACAAGTCCCTTGGAAGACACAGACAACGTTGGACCACAAGGCAGCATATCGGTTAGAGCGCTGGACGAGGTTCTGGGTTCGAATTCCCCCCGAAAGTCTCTTTGTGTCCACCTCCCTCTCTCTCTGACCAACCGCACAGGGTTGTTGTGAAGTTAAAACAGAGGAAAAAAGGAAAATGTCTCACTCCCTGGACAGAATAAGGCAGGCGATCTCTATGTGGGACAAGAAGCTACAGTTAGAACTGGATATGGAACAACTGATTGGTTCAAAATTGGGAAAGGAGTCCGACAAGGCTGCATATTGTCTCCCTGCTTATTTAACTTATATGCAGAATTCATCATGCGAAAGGCTGGGCTGGATGAATCCCAAGCCGGAATTAAGATCGCCGAAAGAAATATCAACAACCTCAGATATGCAGATGACACAACCTTGATGGCAGAAAGTGAGGAGGAATTAAAGAACCTTTTAATGAGGGTGAAAGAGGAGAGCGCAAAATATGGTCTGAAGCTCAAAATCAAAAAAAAATGAAGATCATGGCCACTGGGGCCCATCACCTCCTGGCAAATAGAAGGGGAAGAAATGGAGGCAGTGAGAGATTTTACTTTCTTGGGCTCCATGATCACTGCAGATGGTGACAGCAGCCACGAAATTAAAAGACGCCTGCTTCTTGGGAGGAAAGTGATGACAAACCTAGACAGCATCTTAAAAAGCAGAGACATCACCTTGCCAACAAAGGTCCGTATAGTTAAAGCTCTGGTTTTCCCAGTAGTGATGTATGGAAGTGAGAGCTGGACCATCAAGAAGGCTGATGGCCAAAGAATGGATGCTTTTGAATTCTGGTGCTGGAGGAGACTCTGGAGAGTCCCATGGACTGCAAGAAGATCCAACCTCTCCATTCTGAAGGAAATCAGCCCTGAGTGCTCCCTGGAAGGACAGATCCTGAAGCTGAGGCTCCAAGACTTTGGCCACCTCATGAGAAGAGAAGACTCCCTGGAAAAGACCCTGATGCTGGGAAAGATGGAGGGCACAAGGAGAAGGGGACGACAGAGGACGAGATGGTGGGACAGTGTTCTCAAAGCGACCAGCATGAGGGAGGCAGTGGAAGACAGGAGGGCCTGGCGTGCTCTGGTCCAGGGGGCCACAAAGAGGCGGACACCACTAAACAACATAATAAATACCTAAATAAGATATATATATAAATGAGAGAAAGCAGGGTTTTGCAGCCGACTCACCATCTGCAGCGAAGAGGCCCAAAACTACTGGGAGCCAGATGGAAGGAAAAACCATCTTCGAGTCAGGCTGCCAGGAATAAGTTCTGCTGAACTTAGGAAAGATATATATTGGTGTGTTTGCATGTGATTTCCGGGACGTATTTTATCGGCTCCGAAGCGTGGGATTTTATTTTTCCCCTTCTCTGCACAAACACAGAAGAGGAAGCAGCCTGTTTGCCTTGGCAATCTGGCCGTTTCCTCCTTCAACACATGCAATCTGATAAAAGCTGTTTGCCAGAGCTCTGCAAGTTGCGTGGATTTTGAAATCCCCGTAACAGAGTCCTTGGGACAGGCCTGTCTCATATGTCCGTCAATCGATAAGTCACATTCCTTTGGGGCATTAAAAAAAGAAAAGCTCTTTTGGGTTTCCCAAGGGGGGGGGACTCAACAAATTTGGGGGTTCCCCTAGGAAAAAAACCAACTCAAATGCAAAAATAATAATAATAAACTTGCCTAAAATCCAGGACAAACTGGAGCCAGTAAGTTGTATATACAGTAGCACAATTTGAGCTTTTTCTGCTTCTAAATGTTTTCCAACCACTGCTTTATCTTTTTGTCGCAATGATCCTGTTGGTTTTTCTTTTACGTCGCATACCGCTTGGAGATATCCACCCCCCCCACAAAAGCTTCTAAATAAATAAAGTATGTCACCAATGAATCCTGTCTGCCGTTGCATGTCAGGCCCCGCCGACGCTGCCGTTGCATGTCACCTATCAAGGTCCACAAACACCACCTGGGCATGAAAACCAGACTTTTAAATGGACTATTTTGGGTGAATATTGGGCAAGGATTCCTGGGATATGTAGGAAATCAGGGGATGGGATTCATTCAGACCCATACAGCGGTTCCTTGGTTCCCGAACGCCTTGGTACTCAAACAACTTGGAACCCAAACACTACAAACCCGGAAGTAAATGTTCCGGTTTGCAAACTTTTTTTGGAAGCCGAACGTGCTCCGTTTTGAGTGTTACACTGAGTTCTGTCTGCTTTTCCTATTTATTTTGCGTTTTTGTTTTGCGGCTCTTTTTCTGTTTTTCGACTGTGGAACTCATGGATTGATTGTGTGACTGCAGTGCATTGATTATTGCTTTCATTTTATGGATCAATGGTCTGGTTAGAGAGTAAAATTCACCTTAAGTTGCTGTTTTGGGGGTTGTTTTTAAAAGTCCGGAACGGATTAATCCCTTTCGCATTGCTTTCTATGAGAAAGAGCGCCTTGGTTTTGGAACGCTTTGGTTTTGGAACGGAATTTCCGGAACGGATTAAGTTTGAGGACCGAGGTGCAGCTGTATTGAGATCATGATGGTCAAATGGAAGCAGGATCTGTCCCCAGCTGCCCCCAACAGCTGTGGGATTATCCAAGTGGCTTAACCTAAGCCTCTCCACTCCCAATAAGTGCAGGGGCTCAAGTTTCCTCCTAATTCATAGCCTGGCCAGGGGGCTCAAGAATAAGGGGCAGCCACTCTGCACGAGCTCAGAGGAAGCTACCTCTGAGCCCTTCGTAGTGGAAACAGGTTTGGGGGCATAAACCCAGCCCCAACCCCTCCTTTTCTCCCGGTTCCCCCAAGGTACAGTTAACCTGAAGACGGGAACAGGTGCAAAGAAACGAGCTCCCAAAGGATTTATCTCTCTCTGTGCTGGAACTACTCCGCCTATGCTCAGAGACTACTTCTACCCACACCTCCCCAGGATGGAGAAACTGATTCTTGCCTGGATATATTTTTAAAAGTGGGTTTAAAAGGCTACCACACCCTCCTCCCCAAAGGTTATGAAATGGATTCTTGCCTGTTTTTTGGGAAAGTGGCTGAGATGCATTCTGCTTATGCTCAGGGACTACCCACCTTTCTCCTCAAGGGTTACCAAACTGATAACTGCCTGATTATTTTTTTGTTTTTAAGTGGATGGGACGCACTCTGTTTACGCTCAGGGACTACCCGCCTTCCTCCCCAAGGGTTATCAAATTGATAATTGTCTGGGTGTGGGGTTTTTTTTGAAAGTAGGTGGGATGCACTCTGCTTATGCTCAGGGGCTAACCCCACCCTTTCCTCCCCGAGGACTGGGGAACCGTTTCCTCCCTAAAAATAATAATAATAAATTTGGCCCTAATCTAAAGGAAACTGAAAGAGAAGGCGGGGAAAAAACTGCCTGGGGGGGTTTGAAGCCCCCGGACCTGTTTTTTTTCACCGAGAAAGAATCGGATGGGGGACCTGGAGGGTGGGCATTTTCTGTTGCTGAGTCTGTGCAGAGAGACCCCCCCCCCTCCCTGCGCAGTCAGTGGAGGAGGGTGTGGCTCACGAGCCCATCTCTGCCCCCCATAACCCCCCCCCCCCAGCGTACCCTCCCCGCTCTCAAAATACCGCGCAACCCCAAATTTTGGCATTTAGAGATGCGCTCTCTGCGCCCAAACACCCGGGCATCACCGCGCTCTCTATGGAAACCGGAGGTTAGATAGAGACGCGCGCGCGGAGGAGCCGCCACCCACCGCCTCCCCCGCCTCTCCCCCCCCCCCCCACCCACAAATCAAACCAGCGGGCCCCCCTCCTCTTTTTCGCCCCTTTGTGCTCAGGCTTGCAGGAGCTGAAGCTAGAGAGAGAAAGAGGGAGAGAAAGAGAGAAAACCATGCTATCCATTTTTGGCTAGCGCAGAGCGCAGGGAAAGAGAGGCGGTCTGACCCCCCCCCCCCAGTTCCTGAGCCCCCCCTCTCTCCTTGGTGGGGTGCAGGTGGTCATTCTTCCAGTGCCAACCCACATGCTCCCCCCACCCGGATTTTGAAAAAAAAACCCTCTCCAATTTCAGAACCTTTTTTTAGCCAAGAATAAAGGAGAATTGATTATTTTTTTCGCTCTTCTCCAAAACCCCCCGGTGGTGGTGGGCGGAATCTAAAGCTGGAAGGAGACCCCCCTTTTTTTTCAAAAAAGCATGCACCCCCTTCGCCACTAATCCCAGCAAGAGGAGGCGATGGGAATGTCCTTTTGCATCCCGGAGCGGCAAAAAGGGGCGAGATAAGATTTTTATATTATTTTGGAGAGGGTTGCCTCCTCCCTAGATGCGCGCGCGCCCCCGCCCCGTTTCCAGCTGCAAATCGGGGGGTGCCTCGCAGATGCCGGGCAGGTAAGTTTGATTTTATTTTTAAAAAGCTGTTTTTTCCTCCCCTCCCCTCGTTTTCTTTCTTTTCTTCTGCCTCCATCATCCCTCTCTCTCTCTCTCGCACGCAAATCCAGGCGTCTCTACATCCACCCCATTTTGCGTCTCCAGACAAAGGGATGGTTTGGACTCTGTGTCACGCTGACTGCAATGAGAACCCCCCCCCCAAAAAAAAAGCAAGCAGGGGGCTATCTCTCTACCCCCCCCCCGCCCGCTCTCCAGCTCACTCTCTGACATTTGCATTGTCCTATTAGAACCCATCCCCGAACAATAGCCGCAAAATATCCAACCCAAAAAAATTAAAGGAGAAAATTAATCGCAGAACAGTTCATTATTATTAGGGCGATTATTCCCAGTCACACATCACTTTGGGTTTTGGGGTGGGAATGGTCTGAGACCCAACAAGACCCCCCCCCCGTTTTATGCTGCGATGAGTATTTTTATTGATCGATCGATCGCTTATAGCCTCTCAGTCCTTGAAATGGAAAAGGGATTTTTTATTTTAAAAAGGATGGATGAAGCTGCTTGGCCACTTGTAACTTCCGAAAGCATCCATTAGCTGGGGGGGGGACGACGACGACGACGACACACACCTTGGGTTGCGGGTTCCTTCGGAACTCACCGCCACAAGATGCTGGTGTTGGTGGTTCCTTGCCCGCCTTCGGAACGAATCGTTTTATTTCGGTCGCTGACCAGAGAGCTCTACGCCTTTTTTCAAAAGGGAGTGGGCAGTTTAGACGCTGGTTATTGGTGTCGGCCTCCAAATGAAACCTCCATGTGGATATGAAGTCTATCTGCGAGTACCAGGGGCTGGTACAAGGGGGTGCTGTGACCTTGTAGGATTTCTGAAACTGGGATTGCTGGATGGAAACGGACCCTGAAACACTTCCCTTACCAGGTTGACTTAAAAAATAATAATACATTTCTTTGTCTCCACAACAAGAGCCCTGGAGTCAGAAGCTGGCGGTTTCTGAGCCTCGGTTGGCCACCTCTGTAAAATGGGTTGATACTGATATTCCTCCTTTCCTGTTATCCCATGTTACAGAAGTAGCCAACAGAGTCTCAACGGGGGCTAGAGGCTTGGCACAAACGCAGCTAAACCTCAGGCTTGGATCTGAGCTGGAGAGGCACGAAACAAATAATGAAGAACGCAGCGGCTCAGAGCATGTGCAGAGTGCACACGTCTCCCTAAGTAAATCCAGAAAACGGATTTGTTTGGGATCTGGGGAGGGGACTGGATTTCATAACGAAGGATGCCTTACTCTGGGAAAATCCCAGGACCTATGAAATAACTGCTGGGTGAGTTATTTAAATTCATTCATTTCAATGGACAACATGGGCTTAATTGTTTTTTAAACAACAAAAACCTGTATTTCACATTTAAAGACTGTTTTTCTTGTTTTGTTCTATTTTTTTAAAAAAGATATCTTTTATTAAATTTACAATTTTACAATTCCAAATCAACATTTTACAAACTTTAAAATACCCAACGACTTCCATTCTTCTCTTTCCATGGTTCATTTTACATTTCACACATCTCCGCATCTTTCGCTATAACCGTTCAAATCGGTTTTCCGCTTTCACATCCATCAAATATTATTTCCCCCCGTTTTGTTCCAATCCATCCTGGTCTTCGGGAGACAGTGCACATGTATTCTGGCCTATTCGACCTCTTTTTCTTAAGGCCGACACGGACCGTTCATAACACGGGAATATTCTTCCCAATGTGGAGCAGGGGGGGAAGCGAAGGCAATCAGCAACAAATCGCTAAAACGCCGTTCGTTCCTCCTGCTCAGGCTGCACAGAAGTAGAATTTCGGTTCCTGAAATTCATTCTGATTGTGCAAGTAAAATATAACAGATGGAATTCTACAGGGTGGGGTCTTAAGTGTGTGAAAACAGTCCAGGTTCAAGGATCCCCAGATGGCGGAGGCGTCAGGTGTCATCCTGGCGCCCGAGAATCTTCAGTCGGTGGCAAACGGCCAAAAGCCGAGTGCGAAATACGCCTGGCTAATTTCGAACGCTGTCTGCTGTGGCTTCGAGACAGATGTTGGGCAAGAGATGTTTCAGAGAGAGAAAGAGAGAGAGAGAGAGAGAGAGAGAAAGAAAGAAAGAAAGAAAGAAAGAAAGAAAGAAAGAAAGAAAGAAAGAAAGAAAGAAAGAAAAAGGAGGTTTTCTCCTTTCCATTTTTTAAACTGTATTATGAAGCCTCTTGCGTTACCTGGGTGCGGGAGTGGATTAAATAAGAAAATACAGATATGTTAGATCTGGAAGGGCATGATAATCGATTCGGATGGCATGTGTATTTATGGCACGAGAAAGGGAAAGTACATAACGGATTTTGCAATCATATAATTAGGAGATCACTTTCTAAAGTGTGGGAATAATATGAAGACCTATTGGAACAAAAGACTCCATGGTGGTTGTCTCCAACAGAGGTTGTTGTTGTTGTTGTTGTTGTTGTTGTTGTTTAGTCGTTTAGTCGTGTCCGCCTCTTCGTGGCCCCCTGGACCAGAGCACACCAGGCCCTCCTGTCTCCCACTGCCTCCCGCAGTTTGGTCAGACTCATGCTGGTAGCTTCGAAGACACTATCCAACCATCTCATCCTCTGTCGCCCCCTTCTCCTTGTGCTCTCCATCTTTCCCAACATCAGGGTCTTTTCCAGGGAGTCTTCTCTTCTCCTGAGGTGGCCAAAGTCTTGGAGCCTCAGCTTCACGATCTGTCCTTCCAGTGAGCACTCAGGGCTGATTTCCTTAAGAATGGATCGGTTTGTTCTTCTTGCAGTCCATGGGACTCTCAAGAGTCTCCTCCAGCACCAGAATTCAAAAGCATCCATTCTTCGGCGATCAGCCTTCTTGATGGTCCAGCTCTCACTTCCATACATCACTACTGGGAAAACCATAGCTTTTACTATACGGACCTTTTACTTACCAACAGAGGTAATGGCAATCAAAAAATTAAATAGGGACGCAATACGGCTTACATGTAGGGACCTACTAATGGAGATAGATGGGAAATTATAATATATTAAGTACCCTATTAAATCTAGAATCAAAAAGAATGTATTTTTAAGACTCTGAGAGATATAAAATAATGATATTAAAACGCTAAAAAAAGGCAACGTAAAGTATTAATAAGGGAGATAAAAGGGGTGAGTTTGCATTTACACCTGGCACTGGGGCACCAAATATATACGGTTATCTTGTAGTCTGTTAAATCTGGTGCCAAATTTTTGGATGTCCATATGTACCGAAAGCGATCGTTTCCCTTGGTAGCACACTGCATGGCCAACAACACCCCCCCCCCAAAATAGGATTGCAATAAGCCCCCACGCTTTTTCCTAAGGGTCTGTGATCTCTGCTATGACCGCTGGGACTCCGGGTATCGATTTGGGCGTTAAATGGGTCATTTTGACAGACAGCGGATCTATAGGACCTGGGGGGGGGGGGAGATGGACGTGCATCTAAATTGGGTCCGATCCAATGTCAGTCCTGCTCAGAGTAGACCTGTCAAAATCAATATGCCAACGGTCTGCCCACGCCTGTGGATTTTAACTGGTTGGATCCATCGCTAGTCAAGTTCAGAGTAGACCCATTGGAATCGATGGGTAACAGTCCTGAGAGATCTGCATTGGTTCACAGGACATTTCCAGGCACAATTCAAAGGGTTGGTGCTGACCTTGAATGCCAAAAATGGCCCAGTATCCCTGAAGGAGCGTCTCCACCCCAGACACCGGGGTCCCTCTCCCGAGGGCCTTCTGATGGTTCCCTCCCTGCAGGGCATAGGGCCTTCTCGGTGGTGGCGCCCTCCCTTCAGACAGCAATAATTTTGACGCACACCTCTCTCTATCCTAAATTATGATCATTGTGGTTATCTCCCGCTTGGACTACTGCAATGTGCTCTCTGTGGGGCTACCTTTGAAGGTGACCCGGAAACTACAACTAATCCAGAATGCAGCAGCTAGACTGGGGACTGGGAGTGGAGACCGTATAACCCTGGTCCTGAAAGACCTGCATTGGTTCCTAGGACATTTCCGAGCACAATTCAAAGTGTTGGTGCTGACCTTGAAAGCCCTAAAAGGCCCAGTAGACCTGAAGGAGCATCTCCACCCCAGACACCGGGGTCCATCTCCCGAGGGCCTTCTGGTGGTTGACCCCCTTCGAGAAGCGAGGTTACAAGGAAGCAGGCAGAGGGCCTTCTTGGTGGTGGCGCCCTCCCGTCAGATGTCAAGGAAATAAGCAACTACCTTACTTCTAGAAAACATCTGAAGGCAGCCCTCTTTAGGGAAGCTTTTAATGTTTAATAGTCTGTTGGAAGCCGCCCAGAGTGGCTGGGGAAACCCTGCCGGATGGGCGGGGTATAAATATTATTATTATTATTATTATTGGTCTTGTTAGTTTCAGCAGGTCTCCTCTGAGTAGGGCTCAATTGGATCCGACCGGTATAGGTCAGCATGAAACTTTTAAGCTCATTGTTGTGGGTTTGAGTCCCGCGCTGGGCAAAGGGGGTTGGGCTAAATGACCACTCGAGTTCCCTTCCAGCTCTACAATTCTGTGATTTTAACTCCTGCTTGTTTTGGCTCTGTGATGTCCCGCGGCAGCGATGAGCAGGACCTAGGCTGAGACCCCGACCCACCAGATTCCTCTGAATCCGACCGCTGACACCATGATCTCGGCAAAGGAGAAGGCCAAGGCTCCGAAAGACAGCATGACTCTTCTTCCCTGCTTCTACTTTGTCGAGGTAAGCAGAACTTTTCCATCATCTATACAGGTAAAGGTAAAGGGACCCCTGACCATTAGGTCCAGTCATGGCCGACTCTGGGGTTGCGGCGCTCATCTCGCTTTATTGGCCGAGGGAGCCGGCGTACAGCTTCTGGGTCATGTGGCCAGCAGGACTAAGCCGCTTCTGGTGAACCAGAGCAGCACATGGAAACGCCGTTTACCTTCCCGCCGGAGCGGTACCTATTTTTCTACTTGAACTTTGACGTGCTTTTGAACTGCTAGGTTGGCAGGAGCAGGGACCGAGCAACGGGAGCTCACCCCGTCATTGCGGGGATTCGAACTGCCTACCTTCTGATCGGCAAGTCCTAGGCTCTGTGGTTTAACCTACAGCGCCACCCTCGTCCCTATATCATTTGGGTAGGAGAACTTTATTTGGTGGATGTGCAAGATAACCAAAGCATTCTGGGGAATGATATATACAGTGACACTTTGGTTCCCAAACGCCTTTGTTCCCAAACACCAAAAACCCAGAAGTGGGTGTTCCGATTTTCAAACGTTTTTCAGAAGCCGAGCGTCCGACACAACTGTTGGCTATTGTTTCTAGTGTGCCTGTGCCAATCAGAAGCCGTGCCTTGGTTTCTGAACATTTCAGAAGTCAAACAGACTTCCGGAATGTATGAAGTTTGAGAACCAAGGTACCGCTGTATTTGGTGCCATCGAAATTATTCCATCAGGTTTACAGTGGGACCTTGGTTCCCGAATGCTGAAAGCCCAGAAGTGAGTGTTGTGGTTTTCGAATGTTTTTCGGAAGCCGGACGTCCAACGCCAGACGTTAAACCCTAGGATTTGCCAATCAGAAGGTCAGCAGTTCGAATCCCCGCAATGACGGGGTGAGCTCCCGTTGCTCTGTCCCTGCTCCTGCCAACCTAGCAGTTCGAAAGCACGTCAAAGTGCAAATAGATCAATAGGTACCACTCCGGAGGGAAGGTAAACGACATTTCCGTGCGCTGCTCTGGTTCGCCAGAAGCGGCTCAGTCCTGCTGGCCACATGACCCGGAAGCTGTACGCCGGCTCCCTCGGCCAGTAAAGCGAGATGAGCGCCGCAACCCCAGAGTCAGTCACGACTGGACCTAATGGGTCAGGGGTCCCTTTACCATTACCCAAAAGATAGCGCCTCTTCTCCCCCCTCTCTCCCTTTTGTCTCCCAGCTACCCATTGTGGCTTCTTCGATTGTGACACTCTACTTCTTGGAGCTGACGGACCTCTTCAAGCCGGCCAAGGTGGGCTTCCAGTGCTACGACCGGGCCCTTTCCATGCCCTACGTGGAAACCAACGAAGAGATGATCCCATTGCTCATGCTGCTCAGCTTGGCTTTCGCGGCCCCCGCGGCCTCCGTAAGTAGCGTTCCGGCCCCTCCTTCCCTCTTGGGTTTTTATTATAGCTACAGTCGGTAGAGGAGGCTCTTAATCTGCGGATCGTAGGTATGGGGGTCCCACACTGGGGAAAAGATTCCTGCTTTCCCATACGCACCAGCGTTTCTCGGATAAAAATAGGGACATTATTATTATTATTATTATTATTATTATTGCCTTTGACTAGACTTAGCCATCCAGGGGTCCTTTACCTTTACCTTTTACCTTATTATTATTCTAGTTACAGGTAGGTAGCCTTGTTGGTCTGCCGTAGTCGAAACAAAATAAAAATATTCCTTCCAGTAGCACCTTAGAGACTAACTAAGTTTGTTCTTGGTATGAGCTTTCGTGTGCATGCACACTTCTTCAGATATCTAAAGAAGTGTGCATGCACACGAAAGCTTATTATTATTATTCCCTGCCCATCTGACACCAGCCACTCTGGGAGTCTTCCAACATATATAAAAACATAATGAAACATTAAACAAAAACAAAAACAAAATAATATACAGGCCTGCCTTCATATGACTCGGGGGTTGGATACCTCCATCCCCTCCAACGTTTCTCCCCTGAAAATAGGGACGTCCTATTCCATCCCCTCCAACATTTCCCCAATGAAAATAGGGACGTCCTATTCCATCCCCTCCAACATTTCTCCCCTGGTAATAGGGACGTCCTATTCCATCCCCTCCAAAGTTTCTCCCATGAAAAGAGGGACGTCCTATTCCATCCCCTCCAACGTTTCTCCCCTGAAAATAGGGACGTCCTATTCCATCCCCTCCAACGTTTCTCCCCTGAAAATAGGGACGTCCTATTCCATCCCCTCCAACGTTTTCCCCAATGAAAATAGGGATGTCCTATTCCATCCCCTCCCACCCCTTGTCAACAAGCCCCGCCCACCTTGGCGGAGAAGTCGCCGGGAGGGGAGGGGCTTGCTCTGACCCTGCCCCTCTTCCCTCCCTCCCTGTCAGATCATGGTGGGCGAAGGCATCATCTACTGCCTGCAGTCCAATGTCAAAGGCCGCGCCAGCTCCGAGGGCAGCATCAACGCCGGCGGCTGCAATTTCAACTCCTTCCTCCGCAGGACGGTCCGGTTTGTGGGTAAGTTCGTCCCCATCCTCTGGTAAAAGGTCAAGGGACCCCTGACCCTTAGGTCCAGTCGTGGCCGACTCTGGGGTTGCGGCGCTCATCTCGCTTTATTGGCCAAGGGAGCCGGCATACAGCTTCCGGGTCATGTGGCCAGCAGGACTAAGCCGCTTCTGGCGAACCAGAGCAGCGCACGGAAACACCATTTACCTTCCCGCCAGAGTGGTACCTATTTATCTACTTGCACTTTGACGTGCTTTTGAACTGCTAGGTTGGCAGGAGCAGGGACCGAGCAACGGGAGCTCATCCCATCATTGCGGGGATTCAAACTGCCGACCTTCTGATCTGCAAGCCCTAGGCTCTGTGGTTTAACCCATAGCGCCACCCACGTCCCTCTCCCCATCCTCTGAGCCCCCCCAAACCCCCCCCCCCCACTTTTCAGGGCATACACAGGGCAGAGACTGTCCGGCTCTCCCTTCTCATTCAGTCTTGCAAAAAAGAAACGCACAAAATTCTTAGCCCCAAAAGCAGAAAACTCCGTAGGTCAGTGGCAAAGCATCTCCTTCCTCCCCCCCCCCCTTGCCAAATCATTTTTATTGATTTTCCAAATCTTAACGAATCAACCACAAACCAAAACTGTTTCAATACAGTTTTTCAACATTCCCACACTCAGTCCAAAATTTCCTCTTTTTGTGCCTCTTGCTGCTGCAGTTATTTCTAATTCGCTTTTCATTCCTTATCCTTAGCAGGGATTTTTGTTTGTTATTTTTAACCTATTATCCTTACCCATCTGCTACCCGTTTGCCAATTCCTGCATGTGCTGTGTTTTAACACTTCCGAAAGCTGTGGTTGCTCGTGAAACCACAATTGGTCGATAATTATTATTCCTAAAATAAACCCCCTTCCCTTCCTTCTGCGTGCACAAGAACCTAATAGTTTGCATTCATTAGATGGTCTCCCTTTGCTTCTTAATTAAGCACGGTCCGCTTTGTCCAAGATTCTTCCGGCCCAAATCCACTCTATTTCCAGTCCATTTATCTGCTTCCTCCTCTCATGGTCTATTGTCCATTTCAAAACAGGAATTTCAATGACATCCACCTTATTGAGCTGATTTACGTCTAAGCTAAACAAGCTCTCACTCAAGGTCTCACTCTCTTGGGGGCCCCAAAAAAATTTAAAGGGAAAAAACACCTGGATGTACATTTCCAAAATATAAAATAAAAAACAAATAGAATAAAACCTACATTCAGGAACAGTGTTTTGTGTTGTGTGGGCTCCTATGGTGTAAGTCACCCTAAAATATCACTGGTTTGCTCCTTTCTATATATAGGGTGCCGACATTCTGCTATTTATCATTCTTAGCAGTTTGCATCATACGTCTGCACCTAATTCATGTTATGGCAAGTTTCTAGAGACCAGATGATGAGACTTTGTAAACTGTGTTCCTAAAGGAACTTTAGAAATGTGTTTGCATTATTCAGTTCGTTATGCATCAAAAACCATTTTGAGTTGGAGCGTCATAATCATTTCACTATCCATATACTTCTTCTTAATTGCACTTCACTATTAATATACTAGGGACGCGGGTGGCGCTGTGGGTTAAACCTCAGAGCCTAGGACTTGCCGATCAGAAGGTTCGCGGTTCGAATCCCCGCAATGACGGGGTGAGCTCCCGTCGCTCGGTCCCTGCTCCTGCCAACCTAGCAGTTCGAAAGCACATCAGTGCAAGTAGATAAATAGGTACCGCTCTGGCAGGAAGGTAGACGGCGTTTCTGTGCGCTGCTCTGGTTCGCCAGAAGCGGCTTCGTCATGCTGGCCACATGACCCGGAAGCTGTACGCCGGCTCCCTCGGCCAACAAAGCAAGATGAGCGCCGCAACCCCAGAGTCGGCCACGACTGGACCTAATGGTCAGGGGTCCCTTTACCCCTTTACCTATTAATATACTTCTTAACGGCGTTTCAGTCCCACAATGACTTTGATAAAACACATCTTTTGTGATGTGCAAATGTCTTGAGATACCTGTGAAGTCCATAAATGACCATGTAACATATATTCAACACACACAAAAAGTGAGAATTTGTTGTGGACAAAGGACAACTGGACATAGAAAGGGCCCCATTCCCTTCAGGAGCTGAGGGCCGCATCAAACCTCAATCCGGCCCTGTCTGCGGTCCTGGCTTGGCACCAGAAACGGGTTTGGAGAGCTGGATAAGGACCCCATGCCCAGGCTTGCGCCCCTGGGCTCCATCCCTGCGAGAAACAAATCTTTTATGTCCCGGTAGGTGTCCACGTTTTCGGTCTCTGCGCCACGGCCCTCGTGACGGACGTGATCCAGCTGGCCACGGGGTACCACGCCCCGTTCTTCCTGACTGTCTGCAAGCCCAACTATACCCTTCTGGGCATCTCCTGCGACGCCAATCCTTACATCACGCAGGACATATGTTCGGGGCAAGACCAGCACGCCATCCTTTCGGCCAGGTGAGGCTTGGACGCGGTTCCAAAATTTGGTGGTGACCGGGGTAATATTGGCGAAAATGTACAAAAGGGGAAACAAAGTTTGTTGGAAATGTAAAAATAAAGATGGGGACCATTATCATATGTGGTGGCTATGCGAGAAAATGAAGAGATTTTGGAACCTGAAACTTTTTAGATACACCTTCCAAAAAACCCCGGAGGCATTCCTATTAGGGATAATAGGGGATGAAATAAAAAAAGACCCTAAGTTATTTCAATATGCAATGGTGGCAGCTAGGGTCCTTGTAGCACAAAAATGGAAGTCATCAGAGATTCCAACAGTTATGGAATGGCAGGTAAAACTTTTTGAATATGCTGAATTAGCAATAATGACAAATAAAATTCGACACCAAAAAGGGTCAAAGGTCACAGAAGAATGGAGTAAATTTATGACATATATAGCATTGAACTGTAGAAGTTTAAGAACTACTGCAGCATTAGGATAATTCCTGTGATGTGTGTACAAAAGCAGAAGAAACTGTAAGAGGAGATGTGCATTATGAAAACCGCAACTGGGGGGGAAGGAAGTCAAAGCGCGATTTAGCACAATGTAAATACGATGACATTAAGAATGAATGAAAATATTGTTTTATTTTGGGGTTTTTTTTGGAAAATGACAATAAAAAGTATTTTAAAAAGAAAATTCAGTGGTGACCGCCGCCCGCTGGAGCTAAGTGGGGGCTCCCAAATTGCCCCCACTCTGCAGCCCAGCCTGTAGCAATTGCTCCTGTATGACGTTTCCGTTTTCCCCCTTTCCTTTCCCCAGGAAAACCTTCCCTTCCCAACACGCCACGCTCTCCGCTTTCGCCGCCGTCTACGTGTCGGTGAGTCCCCGGTCCCGGTCCCTGATCCGCTGGCTGGAGGATCAGAATCGGCTACTGATTCCTGGGAAGCAACTCTGTGATCCAGGCTGGGGGGGGTTGAGTATTGGGCTGCAACAAGGCCCCCACCCCAATTGAAACTTCGGTTTCAAGCCTTTGCAGCACGGGTGGCGAATTTTGCAATCTTTAAAATTACGTTCTTGTTTTTTAAAATGTTTTTATTAGCAATTTCAGCATAACATATCATATTCATTATTTCCCCCCTTTTTCCCTCCCCCAGAGATTTCCCTCAGCAACTCTCTCTGATTTCTCAGTACATATTATTCTCTGCATGTTATAAAATTATACACATCCTTACGTTATCTGTCTACCGTGTCATCAGTCAATAAATCTGTGCATGCTTATTCAAAACCTGCCCATTCATTTTGGTGTCTTTCTAAGTAATTTGTGAAAAGTTTCCATTCTTCTTTAAAGTCACAGTTGTCCTTATCTTGCAGTTTGCAGTGCGTAGTTCATCCATTTCCCTTGTCACTGTTCTTTTGTCGGGGTTTCCATCCTAAAATTATGTTTTCAAAAGTTTAGCATGTATACTTTGTCATTTTTCCAACTCCCTGCCCTGTTTTACAAGGCACGGCGGCAAATGTTGAAGGGCAGGACCTTAATTGTGGTGGCCCCCTTAGCCGTGTTCCCGCAACGGGAGCCCACAGCCATGCCCCCAATGACTCCATAGCATCTCCACCCACCATTGTCCATCCCGGACGCCGGGGTCCAGCTCTGAGGATCTTCTGGGAGAACTTAAGTTACAGGGAACCAGGCACACGGCCTTCTCGGTGGTGGCACCCGCCCTGTGGAACACCCTCGAGGAGATAAATAACTACCTATAATAATAATAATTTATTATTTATACCCCGCCTACCTGGCTGAGTTTCCCCAGCCACTCTGGGCGGCTCCCAATCAAATGTTAAAAACAGCACAGCATTAAATATTTAAAACTTCCCTGAACAGGGCTGCCTTCAGATGTCTTTTAAAGATAGGATAGCTGCTTATTTCCTTCACATATGAATGGAGGGTGTTCCACAGAGTGGGCACCACCACCGAGAAGGCCCTCTGCCTGGTTCCCTGTAACCTCACTTTTCGCAGTAAGGGAACCGCCAGAAGGCCCTTGGAGTTGGACCTCAGTGTCCGGGCAGAACGATGGGGGTGGAGACGCTCCTTCAGGTATACAGGGCCGTTTAGGGCTTTCAAGGTCAGCACCAACACTTTGAATTGTGCTCGGAAACGTCCTGGGAGCCAATGCAGATCTCTCAGGACCAGTGTTAAGTGGTCTCGGCAGCCGCTCCCAGTCCCCAGTTTAGCTGCCGCATTCTGGATTAATTGCAGTTTCCGAGTCACCTACCTGACTTAGAAGGCATCAGAAGTTTTTTTAAAAAAATGTGGTGTTTTATTACGTTTCAAAGAGCGCCTTCACGACCCCCTCCATCAATCTTTGCAGATGTACTTCAACTCCATCATCTCCGACAGCACCAAACTCCTCAAGCCCATCCTGGTCTTCGCCTTTGCCATCGCAGCCGGAATCTGCGGTCTGACGCAGATCACACAGTACCGCAGCCACCCCATCGACGTCTACGTGGGTTTCCTGATCGGGTCTGGCATCGCAGCCTATCTGGCAAGTCTCTTCTCCTAAGACCCCTTTCCCGGACTTTGGGGGGGACACGGGTTTGGGGCCACCTCACTGAAGCTCAAGAGGTCCACAGCGAGTCGGGGCCCGGGTGGGCAAACACGTGAGAATGTTCAGGGACGCAGGAGAGGATATATTGTTTATTAATATCCTTCCTAATTTGCACTGGCAAGTTCTATAACAGGGGTCAGGAAAGTTTTTCAGCAGGGGGCCGGTCCACCGTCACTCAGACCTTGTGGGGGGAAGGACTATATTTAGAAAAATAATAACAATAATGAACGGATTCCTATGCCCCACAAATAACCCAGAGATGCATTTTAAATAAAAGCACATATTCTACTTGTGTAAAAACACCAGGCAGGCCCCACAAATAACCCAGAGATGCGTTTTAAATAAAAGCACACATTCTACTCATGTAAAAACACACTGATTCCCAGACCGTCCACTGGCCAGATTGAGAAGGCGATTGGGCTGGATCCGGCCCCCGGGCCTTAGGTTGCCTACCCATGCCCTATAGAGTCCTTAAGTGGCTTCCCTATCAGTAGGAGAAAATAGCAGAGGCCACACAGACAACACAAAAGGAAGAAGGGATGAGGTTGTTTTTTTAATCTTATATTTTGGAAATGTACATCCAGTTTTTCCCCCTTTAATTTTTTTTGGGGGCCCCCAAGAGAGCAGGGCCCTAAGCCGTAGCTTAGATGTAAATCCAGTCTTTAACATCTGTCGTCTCCTGCCCCCAAACAGGCCTACCACGCCGTGGGCAACTTCCGCGCTCCGGCTGAGAAGGCCCCGTCCAACCCCCCCGCCAAGGACGCTTTGCGGGCCCTGACCCAGCGGGGCCACGACTCGGTCTACCACCAGAACAAGTCGGTCAGCACCGACGAGCTGAACCCGCAGACACGGCTGGAGGGCATCAACCGACAGGTCCAGCGCGAGAAGAACTCCCTGGGCAGTCTGAAACGGGCCAGTGTTGATGTGGACCTCCTGGCCCCTCGCAGCCCCATGGGCAAGGAGAACATGGTCACCTTCAGCAACACGCTGCCCAGGGTCAACACGCCCTCGATGGATGACCCCGCCCGGCGCCACATGACCATCCACGTCCCCGTGGACGCCTCGCGGTCCAAGCAGCTGATCACCGAATGGAAGCAAAAGTCCGTCGAAGGCCGGGGGATGACCTTGGCCGAGGAAGTGGCCCGGAGGGTCGGCTCCGATTGCTTGGTCGGAGAGGACGACGAACATATCCCGCCGTCGCTGTACCCCACCGTCCAGGCCCGGACGGCCGAGCGTGCCGCCATGGGTCCCAGGGTCCTTATCCAGCCGAGACCCGGAGCGACCCAGCTGGTCCACATCCCCGAGGAGAGCCAGGCGAACGCCGGGGCCAACATTTCGCCTAAGAGCAGCTCGGCCGTGCGGGCGAAATGGATGATGATGGCGGAGAAAGGGTCGGCGTCCCAGAGAGTGGCCAACCCGCCGCGTCTCATGCAGGTGATCGCCATGTCCAAGCAGCCAGGGATGGTTTCGGTGACACCCAAACATTCGGAGACATCCTCGTCGTCCACCAGCTCCGATTCCTCGCAGTACCGGTCGCCGTCGGAACGGGACAGCTCCAGCGTCGTCACCATCGACGCGCACGCCCCGCACCATCCGGTCGTGCACTTGTCGTCTGGGAACGGGCCATGGGAATGGAAAGCCACCCAGAAAGTGCCGGACGGGACGGACACTTACGAGCTGAACGACATGGCCAAGGATTTCCGCGGCTTCCGGCCGGCCAAGAGTGCCGGCGTCTCCCCAGGGTCGTCGGTCAGTGACATCGAGCAAGATGAACCGCGGTATGGCAGTGTGGCCACCATCAACGTAGCGGCGGGAGTGGGGGGCGGAGAGACCAGCCCGGCGGAAAACATGCTCGGGGGGCCAAGCCGCGAGTCGACGCTGCGCCGCAAGCCGACGAGCCTGACGGTCGGCGAGAAGGACGGCCAGGCGGAGGAGACAGAAAACTTCTACAAGAAGATGCAGGCCAACCGGCGGTTCAAAGACTAGGTGCCGAAACGGGATGGGAACGATTCCTCCCTACATTTCCAAAAATAAAATTGATTTCGCTCGCTCTCTCCGTGGCAAAGATCTCCGTTTACCGAGCGTCGAACAGCGGGGATCCGGTATCTACTTTGGGGAAGCTCTGTGGACCAAATTTTTGGGATTTCCTGCTGTTTTTTAGCTAAGGAATCGCCCGCCCCTCTTCTGGATTGTCGCGGGGACATTGAGGGACCGCTGAAGGGATTGTTTTTTAAATACCCGAGAAATTGCCGGTGCTGTTGATTTGCAGGACAAGTGTAATTTATTTGTAACTACTGATTGTAAAGCCGGCCAGAGCAGGGAGCCTGGCATGGGATGGTTTAAACATTACGGAAGGGGCACAGGACTTTACCCCTTGGTACGATCTCCCATTGCCCTGGAGCCAGCACATTTTTGGGAGGGTGTGTCATGTTTGGAAAGTCAGGTGGGTGGGTAATTTAGCTTGCAAGACGAAGCCTCCCCGCGAGTGATAATTCGGAGACGTTTTCTTTGTCTCCAATGCAAGCGGGGAGGGAATCTGTAAATACCTGGGTTTGCCCAAAGGAGACAGAAGAGTAGGACAAAAGTATTGGAAAAAGATAGGATGTCTGGCTAGGGGGAACAGAAGAGTCCGTCGTATCCATTTTTCCCTGCAGCGGCCAAGGAGATTATAATAATAATAATAATTTATTATTTGTACCCCGCCCATCTGGCTGGGTTTCTCCAGATTATACTAGGAGGCAACAAACGTAGTTTACCCGAAGCATTTAGTCTCTGGAGATAGACTGCCCTGTCCTCAGGGGCTCTGGCTGTTGGGAGGCCCCCCAGCGAGCACCAGAAGTTATCAGGCCGATACGTTTTGTTTGGGGCAGGCGAAGGGGGCATTCTTGGGGTGCTGGATTCTGCCGTCCCCAAATTGGCAAAAAGCGAAGGCAGGACTAGTGGGGTTCGGAAGACCCCGGTTGCCCTGTCTGGAGAAAAACGGCGACCATTATTAGTCCTGAGGCTTCTGGAACAGATTCCGTCGTGCCCCGAAGAATGTGATGGGGAGAAATACGTATTATGATGGTTTATAGCGTGGCATGGCTCAGTGGTTGAAGTAGGGAGGGAATGTAAAATGTATAGCCTTATGGGGGGGGCCTTTGGGGTTGTAGAGGGGGTGGCACCTCCTCTTCGCATGAGATGGGTTTATTAACTTGGGGGGCGGGATGGGGAGGGAGGAGTGGGGCTCGATTTCAAGATGCAACGTTATCGAGACGTCAAAAGTTACTACTGTAAGATCCAGTATTGCTATAGACCAGGTTTCCTCAAACTCAGCCCTCCAGATGTTTTGGACTACAATTCCCATCATCCCTGACCACTGGTCCTGCTAGCTAGGGATCATGGGAGTTGTAGGACAAAACATATGGAGAGCCAAGTTTGACGAAGCCTGCTATAGACAACCAGATGTTTCCTTAACTCAATTCCAGGTGATGGGATTCGGAGTCCGGCGACATCCAAAAGGGCGTCAGGTTAACAAGGCCGGTTTAGGAAGTTTAAGTAAACCAGGAATGCTCTCGCTGCCGAAAACTGAATACCCCTTTAACGATTATCTGAAATTTATCCTCTTCCTGCTCAGGCGAGCGAGTTTCCTGAAAGAGGAAATAGCCATGGTTTCCGCCAATTTGACGGAATTCCATTTTTAAGCAAACGCCTAATTGGTCCGAGCGGGAAAGGCTGCCCTTTCCTTGGACTTTGTTGTTAGGAAAGCTTCTGGGCAGACCCCCGCAAGGGTCCCTGTTTTCCAGGGCAAGTCCTGGACATACAGAGGTGGTCTTAGTTTCTGATTTGATCCCAGAATGCCCTGCTTTCCCTTAGGACGTCCCTATTTTCATGGGACAAACGTTGGAGGGGATGGAATAGGACGTCCCTATTTTCAGGGGAGAAACGTTGGAGGGGATGGAATAGGACGGCCCTATTTTCAGGGGAGAAACGTTGGAGGGGATGGAATAGGACGTCCCTATTTTCAGAGGAGAAACGTTGGAGGGGATGGAATAGGACGTCCCTATTTTCAGGGGAGAAACGTTGGAGGGGATGGAATAGGACGGCCCTATTTTCAGGGGAGAAACGTTGGAGGGGACGGAATAGGACGGCCCTATTTTCAGGGGAGAAACGTTGGAGGGGATGGAATAGGACGGCCCTATTTTCAGGGGAGAAACGTTGGAGGGGATGGAATAGGACGTCCCTATTTTCAGAGGAGAAACGTTGGAGGGGATGGAATAGGACGTCCCTATTTTCAGGGGAGAAACGTTGGAGGGGATGGAATAGGACGTCCCTATTTTCAGAGGAGAAACGTTGGAGGGGATGGAATAGGACGTCCCTATTTTCAGGGGAGAAACATTGGAGGGGATGGAATAGGACGGCCCTATTTTCAGGGGAGAAACGTTGGAGGGGATGCAACTAATAGCTATGCCCAACTAAGCTATGTTGAGACTCAAGCATTGAAATGAATTGGCCTGTTAGTGCTGCCCATTCATTCTAATGGGTTTCAGTAGTCTGGGGGTAGGTGGAGGGGAAGACTACCCAGCATTGTGGAGGGCTCCCCAAAAGGCCTCCGGGAATTCTGGGCCTCTGTTTCCATAGCGACGGCGGCTGGGTACCCGAGCGCTGTGTGCAGGATCCGCCATTTTAAGGGGAATGTTGTCATGGATAGAAGCATTTATGTCTGCGAGGAAGGAATGTATAACCTTATGGGAAGATGATAGGGGGGCTGTTGTTGTTTTAATAGGGCCCCCCCACAAATGGCATGGGGAAGTGGTTAGGTAGGAAAGGGGGGGTCCTTTTTGAAAGGGGAAGCATGGGGAGAAATGGGCACAAGGTGGACATTAAAGGCATTTATAAGGTTCCTCTCTCCCTGGTACTTTCAAGGAGCAAGAAGATGCAATTTGTGTACAATTGGCATGTGCCCATTTACCGTATTTTTTGCTCTATAAGACTCACTTTTTCCCTCCTAAAAAAGTAGGGGGAAATGTGTGTGCATCTTATGGAGCGAATGCAGGCTGCGCCGCTATCCCAGAAGACAGAACAGCAAGAAGGGATCGCTGCTTTCACTGCGCAGAGATCCCTCTTGCTGTTCTGAGATTCAGAATACTTTTTTCTTGTTTTCCTCCTCCAAAAACTAGGTGCGTCTTGTGGTCTGGTGCGTCTTATAGAGTGAAAAATACGGTAAATGCACCGCTGCAAACCTCTATGGTCCCGCCGGCGCCGTGATTTGCAATGCATCCACCAGTCCTGGGGGGCAGAAACAGACTTGGAGCCCACCCCTTAAGAACGACCCCCGCAATTCAGGCGTCAGGTGGGTCGTTGCTTTCGAGAGATTTTGGGAAGCCTTGGTCTGTCACCGAAAAATAAAAATTAATCATGGACCGATTTCCAAGCGTGTGGTTCTGAGAGCATGGTGGGGCCGGCGGTGGGAACTGTGCTATGTCAATTCCCCCATCAAAGCTTGCTTGGGTATAGCTGCTGCTGCTGCAGCCAGAGTGCTTTACAGCGGCTGCAAATCAACTGCTCATGAAGAACTAGCAGTGTGTGTTAATAATAATTCACGGAGATGAGCTACGGGCCTGGCGTCTTCCCAGATGGAGGCAGCACCCCAAGTCAAAATCCACACTCAGCACACATCTCTTCCATCTTCTTTGCCAATCCCTCGTAGCCGAGTAAGATTGTCTTCCATGAACATGGTTTTAGTAAGTGACTGTAGAGGCCAATTCTGGATCCACACGTCCTTCCACAGTGGGGACATTGGTTTCCGGGCGGGAGTTGATCCCAGTGAGGGTTTGCCAAGCGTGCCTTCCTCTTAGCACGCTTCTCCCTCGCGTCCTGAGTTCGAGTGTCTTCAAAGCCCACGACACCTTTGGCAAAGGCTGTTCTCCAACTGGAGCGCTCGCAGGCCAGTGTTTCCCAGTTGTTGGTGTTTATACTACATTTTTAAAGATTTGCCTCGAGAGAGTCTTTGAACCTCTTTTGTTGACCACCAGCATTACGCTTTCCATTTTTAAGTTCGGAATAGAGTAGTTGCTTTGGAAGACGATATTCTGGCATCCGCACAACATGACCAGTCCAACGAAGTTGATGTTGAAGAGTCATCGCTTCGACACTGGAGATCTTTGCTTCTTCCAGGACACTGGCATTAGTTCGCCTGTCTTCCCAAGTGATGTGTAAAATATTTCGGAGACACCGCTGATGGAATCTTTCGAGGAGTTGGAGGCGGTGTTTACAAGCAGTCCACGTTTCACAAGCATGCAGTAAAGTTGGTAGTACAATAACTTCGTAAAGGAGCAATTTGGTTTCCCTACAAATGTCACCTACGCACAGCTACACAGAGCAATCTGAAAGCCAGGTTGCATCATCATGGTGGGGAATCCCAGGCCATTCTTGCAACCATCTCTCTCTGTTTGCTGTCTCCCGGGAGTTTGGCAAGAAGAAACACTTTCGCCCTTTGCGATTTACTCCTTCCAAAGCAGCTAAGCCTTTAATATCTCCTCGCTGAAGCTCGCTTTTTTTATCTGGGCGCACAAAGCTAATTAGAGCTCAGCTTGGCGGCGAGGAAAAAAACACCAGAATCCTCTTTTTTCCACCCGGCAGCTGGAGAAATGATAATGCCTTCTTCCTTCTCGGTTCAGTGCAGAGGAAATGGCCAAATCTGCAATATCCGGGTGAATATTCTGAGAAGGGGATTTCCCCCACACACCCCGCGCCCACAGAAACAACAATTCTGCACCAAAAGGAGTTGGGATTCTGCAAATCCACAACAGGACTTTCAGGGGGGGATGGACAAAATCTTCCTTAATTTCATTGTCCGCTGGGAGTTGCTAAGAGACTCCTCATTCCTCTTTGCAGAGCTACAATTTCCAGGTTTCCTTTCAAACCTTCCAGAGTATTTGGTGTCACAGCTGAGAAGGATCAACTTATATATTTAGCCAGTCAACATCTGGCCAGGGTGTGTGTTGGGATTAACTACGAATAGCTTCAGCCACCTGCCTCCATTCCTCTTGATTCAGGCCCTCTGCTGCCAAAGATGCCATTATTTTTCAAGTTTTATATACCGCCCGGTGTTAAAAAAGGACACAGGGCAGTTGACGGCAAAGGGCACCACTGGCGATCAGTGTCAACACATTGCCTAAAGGTAATGGTAAAGGGACCCCTGACCATTAGGTCCAGTCGTGGCCGACTCTGGGGTTGCGGCGCTCATCTCGCTTTATTGGCTGAGGGAGCCGGCGTACAGCTTCCGGGTCATGTGGCCAGCAGGACTAAGCCGCTTCTGGAGAACCAGAGCAGCGCATGCAAACACCGTTTACTTTCCCGCCGGAGTGGTCCCTATTGATCTACTTGCACTTTTACTGCTTTCGAACTGCTAGGTTGGCAGGAGCAGGGACCGAGCAACGGGAGCTCACCCCATCATTGCGGGGATTCGAACCGCCGACCTTGTGATCGGCAAGTCCGAGGCTCTGTGGTTTAACCCACGGCACCACCCGCGTCCCTAACACATCGCCTAACAGCCATGCAAAAATAATAATTCAGCAATGCACAATATCATTCCTGCAGCAATAAACTCCACAACCACTGCAGAAAGAGGAGGGGTTGTTATGCCGCTAAGCCCTACTCAGAGTAGACCTGCTGAAATGAACAGATCAGAATCGGAACATGCCTTTGTTTCCAGGAGGTTATTAGGACACAACTGGAGTCCCGTAAGTTGTTACCTGCATAACTTGGGCGCCACTGTAAGACGTACCCAAGTAACTCCAGGAAAATAAGGAAGAGGGAGCGATTTTGCCTGGCTGGTGGCGCAGGGCCTCTTGCTAGCTGGGTGGAGGATAATAAAATAACAACTTATAATAATTTATTATTTATACCCTGCCCACCTGGCTGGGTTTCCCCAGCCACTCTGAGTGGCTCCCAACAGAATATTAAAAACACGATAAAACACCAAACATTTAAAAACTTCCCTGAACAGGGCTGCCTTCAGATGTCTTCTAAAAGTCTGGTAGTTGTTTATTTCCTTGACATCTGGCGGGAGGGCATTCCACAGGTGGGCGCCACCACCGAGAAGGCCCTCTGCCTGGTTCCCTGTAACCTCGCTTCTCACAGGGAGGGAACTGCCAGGAGGCCCTCGGGAGAGGGACCCCGGTGTCTGGGGTGGAGACGCTCCTTCAGGGATACTGGGCCCTTTAGGGCTTTCAAGGTCAGCACCAACACTTTGAATTGTGCACTTTGAAACGTCCTGGGAGCCAATGCAGGTCTTTCAGGACCGGTGTTATGTGGTCTCGGCAGCCACTCCCAGTCACCAGTCTAGCTGCCGCATTCTGGATTAGTTGTATTTTCCAGATCACCTTCCAAGGTGGCCGCACAGAGAGCGCATGGCAGTAGTCCAAGTGGGAGATAACCTAAGGCATGAGTAGGCAAACTAAGGCCCGGGGGCCGGATCCGGCCCAATTGCCTTCTCAACCCAGCCCGCGAACGATTCTGGAATCAGCACGCAACAGTTCAATAAAGACCAGGCTTACTAGCTGCTTTGCTTCTCAATATTCTCTGGTTGGCCTCTGTTATTTCCTCCTACCGACAGGGAACCCGCTTAAAGACCCTAGGCGGGTTCTTAGATGCCCCATAAGCGAAAAGGAGCAGATTTTTTCTTATGGGTTAAACCACAGAGCCTAGGACTTGCCAATCAGAAAGTCGGTGGTTCGAATCCCCGCGATGACGGGGTGAGCTCCCATTTCTCGGTCCCAGCTCCTGCCGATCTAGCAGTTCGAAAGCACCTCAAAGTGCAAGTAGATCAATAGGTACCGCTCCGGCGGGAAGGTAAACGGCGTTTCCGTGCGCTGCTCTGGTTCGCCAGAAGCGGCTTAGTCCTGCTGGCCACATGACCCGGAAGCTGTACGCTGGCTCCCTCGGCCAGTAAAGCGAGATGAGCGCCGCAACCCCTGAGTCGGTCACGACTGGACCTAATGGTCAGGGTCCCTTTACCTTTACCTTTACCTTTACCTTTAAGAGCATGCAAATATGTCCTCTATTTCCTAAATAACTTGTAGGAAAGATCTGCCTGGTCCAGCCTCACGTTTCTCATATTTCATAACCAGATATTACATCTGGAGGTTGCAGAAACGACAAGTTGAAGAGTCGGAGCCTGAGCTAGCTTGCTTTCCTCTTCCCTCCTCTTCCCTCTTTCCTTTTGTGTCTGCTTGACCTCTGTCGTTTCCTCCTACCAATAGGGAAGCCACTTAAGGACTCTAGATGGGCTCTTGGATACACCATAAGAGGAAAGGATCAAGTCCCCCCCATAACATAATAATAATAATCGCTCCGTTTATCCAGGATGAACAAATTCAGTTTGCAAGAGTGACTAATGCGCCCGTCTCCTCCTGATCTGACACCGAGATGGAAGAGGTTAGGGAAGGAGGGAGCGTGTATCACCCACACTAAATGCTAAATGCGGGCACCCAGAGAGGGGTGGGGGGCGGACGGATGGGGTTGCCATGGCAAACAAGACCGAGCGTGGGAGAAAAAGAGGGATTTTGAAAGCAGAGGGGGGTGGAAAGCAAATAGCTCTGAGGTCATGGGGCCCACAGCGCCCGCTGAGGTCTTCTAATAGGGGAGGCGGCGGAATAGATGGAAAGCAGCTTTTTTTTGGGGGGGAGAGGTGTCCCCCCCCCAGGCAACGTCCCCCGCCTCACTTTTCCCACATCGCATGCAGCCGTTCTCACAACTCCCTTGCGATGAAGACAGATGCGCTCCCTCGGCGGCTGGCCTCGCCGTTGCCGCGGCAACGGGTACCGCTCCTCCGAGCATCTCTCTCCATCACCATCGCTGCAAACATCAGGCTTCTCTGTCTCCCCTTCCAAGAGATTGGGTGCTACCATGACGCCCTGAGCAGCTCAGGTTCGGGAGCCAAGGTAGAAATTTAATGAAATTTCATTTCCATTTTGACATATAATTCAGGTTCCATGCAAGTCGTCAAACTCTGCCAGGCAGGAAGAATCCGCAGATATTTTCTTTTAAAAAAACAAAACGTTTTAAAATTAAATTTCAAGAAAGAAGTATTCCACATATACGCTCCAGTAAGTTTTGGGTTTTTTGGGAAACGGGTGGCGCTGTGGGTTAAACCACAGAGCCTAGGACTTGCTGATCAGAAGGTTGGCGGTTCGAATCCCCGCGATGACGGGGTGAGCTCCCATTGCTCGGTCCCTTCTCCTGCCAACCTAGCAGTTTGAAAGGACGTCAAAGTGCAAGTAGATAAATAGGTAGCGCTCTGGCAGGAAGGTAAACGGCATTTCCGTGCGCTGCTCTGGTTCGCCAGAAGCGGCTTAATCCTGCTGGCCACATGACCCGGAAGCTGGACGCCGGCTCCCTCGGCCAGTAAAGCGAGATGAGTGCCGCAACCCCAGAGTCGGCCACGACTGGACCTGACGGTCAGGGGTCCCTTTACCTTTTAAGTTTTGTTTTTTGGTTTGTCAACTTCCCGTTCCGTGGCTATTTATAATAATAATTTATAATAATAATAATTTATTATTTGTACCCCACCCATCTGGCTGGGTTTCCCCAGCCACTCTGGGCAGCTTCCAACAAAGATGAAAAGTACACTAAAATGTCACATATTAAAAACTTCCCTGAACAGGGCTGCCTTCAGATGTCTTCTGAATGTCAGGTAGTTGTTTATCGCTTTGACATCTGATGGGAGGGTGTTCCACAGGGCGGGAGCCACCACCGAGAAGGCCCTCTGCCTGGTTCCCTGTAACTTGGCCTCTTGCAGTGAGGGAACCGCCAGAAGGCCCTCGAAGCTGGACCTCAGTGTCCGGGCAGAACGATTGGGGGGGGGGGGGAGACGCTCCTTCAGATATACTGGATTTAGGAGCTTAGGGCCTCATCAAACCTAAATCTGGCCCTGCCTACCTACCTTGCAGGGTTGCTTTGAGGATAAATCAGGGAGTGCGTGTGGGGAGAACATGGGTGACCCTGCCAGCCTGAAAAATAAAGGAAACAGGACATTTCTCCCTCCTCAGGCTTACTAGATGGCAGGTAGTGTCCTTCATCGGAAGCTTTTGAAGCACCATAACAAAAGATAAATTTCTTACCAATGTTCTACTTGTTCTACACCCCAGAGGAAGGGGGGTGGGGTGTCCTTGCATGAAAAAGCGTGGTGGAAAGGGTCTTCAGAGACAGGGAGAAGTTCCCAGGTAAATGTTGTTGTTGTTTAGTCGTGTCCGCCTCTTTGTGCCCCCCTGGACCAGAGCACGCCAGGCCCTCCTGTCTCCCACTGCCTCCCGCAGTTTGGTCAAACTCATGCTGGTAGCTTCGAGAACACTGTCCCACCATCTCGTCCTCCATCGTCCCCTTCTCCTTGTGCCCTCCATCTTTCCCAGCATCAGGGTCTTTTCCAGGGAGTCTTCTCTTCTCCTGAGGTGGCCAAAGTCTTGGAGCCTCAGCTTCAGGATCTGTCCTTCCAGTGAGCACTCAGGGCTGATTTCCTTCCTTCCGAATGGAGAGGTTGGATCTTCTTGCAGTCCATGGGACTCTCAAGTCTCCTCCAGCACCAGAATTCAAAAGCATCCATTCTTCGGTGATCAGCCTTCTTGATGGTCCAGCTCTCACTTCCCTACATCACTACTGGGAAAACCAGAGCTTGAACTATACGGACCTTTGTTGGCAAGGTGACGTCTCTGCTTTTTTAAGATGCAGGTAAATGTTAGGATATACTAAATGCAACAAAAGGGCCTCATTTTCTCTCCCCCCCCCCCCCCCCGGTTTCCTTAACTATTCTTGCTCCGTAGACCAGTCCGATCCTTTTGGTATTTTGCGTTAATTTTCAATTAAAATACCTCCCCCCCCCCACCAAAAGAAATTGCATATACAGGGCAAGGCACACAGGATCCAAGTTTGATTTTACTGTTTACTATTCTATTCTAATGGGTTATTGAATATGGCTTCATTTCATATTGGCTGCTTATTGTCAAGTTATGGCGACGTCTTATATTGGATCCAATTGCTACTATTAAGTGTTCGGCGTTTTATTAGGTTTTCGTGTGTGTTGGTAGACGCCCAGAGTGGCCGGGGCATAAAATATATTATTGTTGTTGGCTTTAGATCGCCAGTGGCAACCAGTATAGATATCTGAGCCCAAGCGTTATGTCTTTTCGCCCTCTGTCCATTGCTGGCATGTGCCCCCCAGGTAGCTAAAAAAGACCCCCCTCCCGGCCCTTTCTGCAGACAACAGCAAAATATGTGTTTCGTGCAATTTTTTGACATAAAGGCAGCTTATGTTCCTTGCTGGATAGCGAAAGCGTCTTTTTGCAAAGGCTTGTTTATAGTGTAGCAGGAACCCCCCCCCCCCAAATCATTCAGTTTGTACAAACTTCACACACACTCACACACAACATACGCTACGCTTGTTATAAATTCATAGAAAATCAACCATACATCGGATTTGCACTGTTCCACTTTTATTTTACTCCATGAAGGAAGGACTACAAAATGGGGAAGGTTTGATACAGGGCAGCCATAATCCCTTGAGCATACAAGCACATCCACAGGAGCCCTGCCGAGTTGCTATGCCAACCCTGATGTTCCTAGACAGAAGACCATCAAGATCACAAAGAACTTGCATATGGGAGTGGATTCAGCATGGACTGGAACAAAGGACAATAATCAGCTCTTCCCTCTGGGGGCAGGAAACTGCAAACTCCCCTCTGTCACCTGGAAAGTACTCATGGGGAGAGGGGGAAAGGGGGAACCAGCCAGGTGACAGGACACTCAGGTTACCTCAACCCCTCCTTTCTGTGATGTATGCATGATGTTTCTGGGGGTGGTCTTGATCTACGGGGTGGTAATTTCAAAAGCCTTTATAAGACCTTGCACACCATTTTTTCTGTGTCTTTCCTCTCTTGCAAGTGAGGGGAGCACTCTATTGCAACAGTTCAATGAAGGCCAAGCCTACAGGCTGCTGTTTTGCTCCAAGTTATCCTGGTTGGTGTCTTTGTTTTTGTCCAAGGGAGCCCTTGGATTTTTCCGTTAACAATAGCTCCCCCCAAAAAACACTTGATGCGCTTTCTATGGCAACAGAGGACTTTGCTGTCCCGGGAAAGAGCTTAGAATCATAGAATCAGAGTTGGAAGAGACCACAAGGGCCATCGAGTCCAACCCCCTACCAAGCAGGAAACACCATCAGAGCACTCCTGACATATGGTTGTCAAGCCTCTGCTTCAAGACCTCCAAAGAAGGAGACTCCACCACACTCCTGGGCAGCAAATTCCACTGTCAAACAGCTCTTACTGTCAGGAAGTTCCTCCTAATGTTTAGGTGGAATCTTCTTTCTTGTAGTTTGGATCCATTGCTCCGTGTCCGCTTCTCTGGAGCAGCAGAAAACAACCTTTCTCCCTCCTCTATGTGACATCCTTTTATATATTTGAACATGGCTATCATATCACCCCTTAACCTCCTCTTCTCCAGGCTAAACATGCCCAGCTTGCTGGGGGAGAGAGAGAGAGAAAAACAAAGACAGGAATACAATAGCCAGCCCCCCACTCCCTTTGTGCTTTTTCCCAATGGGGTTGCTATAGAGACCCCTGCAATGTGGCCGAAGGCACAATAGCTCCAGACATCTGAAAATTAACATTTCATTGCCATGCAGGGATAGTTAAAAAAAAAAAATCTTAAAATTACAGGACACTCAATTTTTTATTTTAATGGAGAGGGGGGATTTTGCTTGTTTGCAAAAATGCGTTTTGCATGCACCCGAGAACCAAGGGCTGAATTACAACCTTCTTCTTTGGCGATCCCTCGTAGCCGAGTAAGATTGTCTTCCATAAACACGGTTTTAACAGCGAGTCCATGAGCGACTGTGGAGGCCAATTCTGGATCCCCACATCCTTCCACAGTGGGGACATTGGTTTGCAGGCGGGAGTTGATCCCGGTGAGGGTTTGCCAAGTGTGCCTTCCTCTTAGCGCGTTTCTCTATTGTGTCCTGAGTTCGAGTGTCTTCAAAGCCCAGGACACCTTTGGGAAAGGCTGTTCTCCAACTGGAGCGCTCGCAGGCCAGTGTTTCCCAATTGTCGGTGTTTACACTACATTTTTAAAGATTTGCCTTGAGAGAGTCTTTGAACCAACCGTGCTTTCTGCTAGTGGAAACATGGGCCGCTTATAAGCGCCATCTCCAACTCCTTGAAAGATTCCCTCAACGGTGTCTCTGAAATATTTTCCACATCACCTGGGAAGACAGGCGAACAAATGCCAGTGTACTGGAAGAATTAAAGATCACCGGTGTTGAAGCAATGATTCTTCAACATCAACTTCATCGTCTTCCAAAGCAACTCCTCTATTCCGAACTTAAAAATGGAAAGCTTAATGCTGGTTGCCAACAAAAGAGGTATAAAGACTGTCTCAAGGCAAATCTTAAAAAATGTAGTATAAGGCAAATTGATGGACAGGGTTAATAAAAGGTAAAGGTACCCCTGCCCGAACGGGCCAGTCTTGACAGACTCTGGGGTTGTGCGCCCATCTCACTCAAGAGGCCAGGGGCCAGCGCTGTCCGGAGACACTTCCAGGTCACGTGGCTAGCGTGACATCGCTTCTCTGGCGAGCCAGAGCCGCACACAGAAACGCCGTTTACCTTCCCGCTGGTAAGCGGTCCCTATTTATCTACTTGCACCCGGAGGTGCTTTCGAACTGCTAGGTTGGCAGGCGCTGGGACCGAGCAGCGGGAGCGCACCCCGCCACAGGGATTCGAACCGCCGACCTTTCGATCGGCAAGTCCTAGGCGCTGAGGCTTTAACCCACAGCGCCACCTGCGTCCAACAGGGTTAATACTGATGTGCTACAGCCAACTTTTCCCCATTGAAAGTCGTCTCACTATAGTATAGCACCTTGCCCTCTTCACCACCAGAAATTTTTTTAAAAAGAGATGTGTTTAAGACTTTCAGAGTTCCCCCCATCCCCAGGGAAGCATGGAAATAAATAAATAAATAAATAAATAAATAAATAATAATAATAATAATAATAGGTGCATAAAATGGGAGGCAGCTGGAATTATATTAGGAGGAAGGGGAGCTGAGCATAAAACAAAAGAGAACGAAACAAAAAAAAAAAAGGCACAATAATAAAAGTAGGAAAGAAACAGAAGCAAAGAATACAGAAGACATTTATTGAGAGCTAAAATAAAAAGAAGTACAGATAAGCCAATCGACTGCTTTCTACAATCCAAACAAGAAAAATAAGTAACGGGCTAGAGAAGAAAAGGTACTACGTTCAGTATAGAATAGTTTTAATTTCTTTCTTTTTTTTTTTTTTTGGTTTTCTTTTTTTGCATTACATTTTTTCCCCTCGTGAGCCAGGCGATGGAATTTCTGACACGAATGGTAAGCCCTCCCCTTCCCCAGCCCGCAATACTGAACCTGTAATAAGCTGGTTATCAAAATATACAATACATCTGTTTTACCAAAAAACTTGGGTTCTGCTGCCCCCTCATGTCTTACAACAGGTATAAAAAATTATAAATATTTACACCTTTTTTTTCCTCATTACTCACATTTACATGCAAAAAAACACAGGATCGAAAAGGAGAAAGGGAAGGGGGGGGAAACCAGGGGAAAAAAAAGGAAAGATGAAACCCCCTTCTCCCCCCCCCCCCGGCAACCCAGTTAAACTGCTATACGCCTGTGTGCGTCTGAAAACATACCAATTCAACACACGCGGATATAGAAGTCCTCAAAGGTTTGCTGACTGATTCTTAAGCTACTTCTTAAAAAGAAAAAAGAAAAAACACGTCAGCAGGGGGAGAGGGGTTGTGATGTCAGAGCGGCCCCCCCCCCCCAAGACGCAAAGGACGCTTTTTAAAACACAAAAACGGCACTAGAGATCGTTCTTAACCAAGGTTAGCATTTAAAGTGGTACTTTTGCTGGGCGCCGCTGGGGGGGGGGGTGTGCCTCGCCTCGCAGTATAACGGTGGCCCCCTTCTTCCTAAATCAACCGGTGGGGGGACGCGCCGGACCTCCACGCCGCGCTAAACGAGCCGCCCCACCCCAGACCCCTCTTCCCCTTCCCCCCTCCGGAGTCCGTTGCCTTTAGAGCAGGGCGAAGGGGATGGCGCGCTACGTTTCTCAACCCGGAGAGCAGCTGCTGACCTTGCAGGGAAGGCCGGCGGGAGCCCTTGATGCCAGCTACGGATCGGGGGGCAAGCAGGCAGGGGAGATGGCCGCCTGCCCAATCAAACGGCCCCCTGCCTCTTCCCAAAACATGCACAAACGGTGACATGCACAGGGTCAGCCGAGAAAGCAAGGGCCGCCCGACGGCTTCGGATCGGCCCTCGCCGCTGGCGCGAGATTCTTTTCCGCGGATGGCGTTATTGTGAGCCCCGGGGAGGTCTGCCGGCCAAGAGGCTCTCCTCCCCCCCTTTACGCGGGCGACCCAAGGACAAATCCTGACTCAAAAAGACATCCATACACACCTCCAGCATAGATTGCATCCCTGTGATACTGGGATGGATATATAGATTATTAAAAAAAGAAGATTTAAGACTTTTTTTTCTTTCCTTTCCAAAACCCACAGTGACAAAAGGGGGAAAAAGCAAGTTGACCAACGGATCCTGCAAAGCAGGGAACGCGGGCGACTTGAGAGACGACACCACATACGTCGAAGAGAAGGAAAAAAACAAAAAACGAACAACAACTTTGGTCCACAATTTGAGGAACTATAACCCTGATATTAAGTAGAAAGATTCTGGTTATCTTAAAATCTCACATGAGCCAAGAGGGAAATGTAAGGCAACATCGGAATATAAAGAAGGCAATATATCAACCCGGGAAAGTTGGAGGTCACAGAAGAATTGTGTTTTTAGGTACTAACTTGGTGCAGAGGAAGAAAGCAATTTGCATTTCTTTAAATAATATAGATAAGCTTGGATTATTACAGTAAGATGACTCCTTTTAAATGTGGGTCCTTTCCTTCTCTCGAATTTGCTACTTTAAATACTTCTTCAAAGTACAACGTTAATCTTCGGAAATGACTTTATCTCGATAAAACTAAAATTATGTGCTAGTTGGGGTTTTTTTTTCCCAGCTTACGAACAAAGAAAAAAAAATATTACAAGAGTACAGGATACATGGGTAATAGAAAGAGCAGGTTTAGATATATTTATACCATCTATATATAAAAAAAAGCTTACGCTATTGCATTTTGCATATATAGATATATACGTATGAATTAATTAGAATATTTGGTCAACTGGAAATATTGCTAGGCAAAGGTAAGACTTGTAGAACAAAATTATAGTAAGAAAGGGGTTAAAACAAGAAGCTGAAACTACTATAGTTTGAGATCGGAGATATATGCTGGTGGTTAAAGAGTGAAATCGAGGTTACAAAGGAATCTTAAACCAACCCTTTCAGGACGAGCCCCAAATTAAGATTCTGAACACAGATTTGGAGAAGCTGGCTGCTCCGGTGTAACTAATTTACACTTTCCGCAGCTCTGGGGAATACTTAATGCGAAAAGGGGGACCCCCTTTTCGCTGAAACGCTGGCTGATGGGGCAAAGGACGCCCCCCCCCCCAAATTCAAACACAAATACATTATCGGCCCGATTTTGCGAACTTTGCGGGCTGGAGGAAACCCAACTCAGTCTGCAAGTTAAGATACGTATTACGCAGAGATATATTAGAGGAAGGTAATGCTTTCTCCGCCACCCACCCCCCTCTTTGCAACTTTTAAGAATTTCCCCAATGGCTGCTGTCCCCCCCCCCCTTTTTTATTTTTACAGAAAAAGCGTCTAAGGCACAAGATGCTTGATGCAAGGCTTAGGGGAAAGGGCTCTCCCCCCCCCCCCCCAAAAAAGGAAGGCATCTGTGTTCAGGGGGGAAAAAAGTATTTTAAGAAAGGGTCAGGCTCGAGATAAAAGGCATTGCTGTGAAGCTGGTAAGCTTTCTGGGAATGGGGTTTTTTTTCGTTATTTTCTTAAGAGGGGGGAGAAACTCCCGGAGAGGCTTCTAACCAAGAACTGTAAACTTCTAAGTTTATGGTTTGTTGGGTTTTCTTGGTCAAATCTATATATAGTCAACCCCACTCACTGCAAGAAAGGTTATAGCGACGTGAATTAAGAACTTGCATTTTTCTTTTTATAAAAAGGAACACCCGGTAAACTGTTTTATCTTTAAAAAAATAAAATCTGTTGTCTTTTTAAGGTCACTTTAGCTGCAATCTCAATCTCTCTCTCTCTCTCTTTAAAGTGGCTTCTTATTTTGTTTCTGGAATGACGGAAGTTGTCCCACCCCCATGCCGGTGGCCCAGCCCTTGGGACAAAAAGGACGCCGAGGCCACGAGGAAGGGTGGCGACGGCGCTGGCTTGTTGTTTTGTTTCGTTTCTCAGTCAGGGTCCATATTCTGCCGCGCGGGCGCCTCCTCCGGAAAACCCCCGCCTAGATGGTGGACTTTGAGAAGGAGACCCGCAAGTGGTGGTTCTCGCCTAGGTCGTGGTTGTGGAGGTCGATGAGCGACTGGATGGCCTCGTCGACGGAGCTCATTTGGATGAGAGCCATCTTGCGGTCTTTCCTGCCCGGGGAAACAAAAGCGTTCTGGGTCAGAGAAGGAGAGCGCGCGCACAGAGACCACACGTGAGATACCCGTTCCAAGTTCAAGACTAAGGAAGAGAGAGAGGGCAGGAGCTGGCAATCCCGGGGTGGGGGTGGGGTTGGATGACCTCTGGGGGTCCCTTTCCAATTCTGCAACCCTACGGCAAACATCGGGAGAGGGAAGGCTGGGCGTTTAGTGGGTTGCCTCACCACGGGGCAAGCCACTCCATTTTCAGCTTTTGTGATCTGGACCAAAACCAAGGTTGAATTTGAAATGTGCCCCGAATCAGATCGGGGAAACAATGAACTAGGGGAACGTTGGCAATCAGGTATGGGCAACCCATCAAAAAGTATTTTCCGTGCCACTGTGTTGCGGCTCCTTCCCTCTGAGGTGTGGGGGGAAGAAGGAGCCTGTAGTCTGAATAACGCTGTATCTAGAGACCCGCAGGCAACTGGCCCAGTGCAGATCCCTCATGTCAGAAAAAGGGAAGACATTTCAGAGCCCTGTTCTTAGAGAGCAATCTGCCTGGGCTCCAGGACTGCATCTTAAATTTCTAATGCCGAGCTCATCCGCCCAATGCAACACAGTAGAGTAGCTACCAGCAGCAGCTTCTGCAAGGCAACGGGGACCCACACTTACTGGAAGAATTTGAAGCCTTTCACCATCCCACCGTTACTGGAGAACAGCAGCTTGAGGTCGTCTTCGATTATCGAAGGCCTGTGGGAACAGAAGGAGAATATGATTATGCTAAGGTCCGAGCTCTGGAGTTGCTTCACACATTCAAAGGGCCCAATTCAACCACCTCTGGAAAATCAACATGAAATTCACTGCTTGCTTCACATTGAGATATTAGGTCCTGATATATCAAAGAAAGTCTCCCAAAGCAACTCCTCTATTCTGAACTTAAAAATGAAAAGCGTAATGCTGGTGGGTCAACAAAAGAGGTTCAGAGACTCTCTCAAGGCAAATCTTTTAAAATGTAGTGTAAACACCGACAATTGGGAAACACTGGCCTGCGAGCGCTCCAGTTGGAGAACAGCCTTGACCAAAGGTGTTGTGGGCTTTGAAGACACTCGAACTCAGGACGCAAGGGAGAAACGTGCTAAGAGGAAGGCACACTTGGCAAACCCTCACCGGGATCAACTCCTGCCCGGAAACCAATGTCCCCACCATAGAAGGATGTGTGGATCCAGAATTGGCCTCCACAGTCACTTACGGACTCACTGCTAAAACAGTGTTCATGGAAGACAATCTTACTCGGCTACGAGGGATCGCCAAAGACAACGACTTACGGAATATTGGAGAGGTGGAGGGTGGCGGAAGGGGGGAAAATGTTTTGGAAGTTCTTGGAGCCTGGCTTCTTGAAACGGTGGAGGGGGGAGTTGCCGTAGTCCTTGGTCAGCCCCTGGTCTTCCTGCCCTTCGCGGGGCAATTGTACTGTCTGGTGCTTTGACAGAGTGATGCGGATGGGCTTTCCGTGAAGCTTTTGACCATTGAGGTGGCTCATGGCTGGAGAGAGAAAGAGAGAGTGTGTTAAGGAAACGATGGGGCTGTATCTAGGTTCGGAGGGCAGAGCAGACTCAGACGTGCCCCACGAAAGGTTTTTTTGGGGGGGGCAAGAGGAAATGCTGGAGAAACACCCCACCCCCAAATGCTGATCGTAAGCTAGGGAAACCAACAGTCTGGCTTTGCGGAAATGACCAGGGGCAGAGGAATGGAAGGTAGTGGTTGCATCAAACTACCGTATTTTTTGCTCTATAAGACGCACCAGACCACAAGACGCACCTAGTTTTTGGAGGAGGAAAACAAAAAAATATATATATTCTGAATCTCAGAAGCCAGAACAGCAAGAGGGATCGCTGCGCAGTGAAAGCAGCAATCCCTCTTGCTGTTCTGGCTTCTGGGATAGCTGCGCAGCCTGCATTCGCTCCATAAGACGCACACACATTTCCCCTTACTTTTTAGCAGGGAAAAAGTGAGTCTTATAGAGCAAAATATACGGTAACTTACTCACAGCAGACCCACTGAGATTAATGGACCAAAACTGGTCAGGAACATTAATCTCAGCGGGTCTGCTGCAAGCAACGGTTAGCTCATTGCAACCCAAACTCCACTGTGTCCCATAACCAATGGGGAGGTGGCGCTGGGGGCTCTATGGGAAATGGCAGAAATCGCCTCCCGACTTTCCCAAATGCAAAACCCCGCTGCTTCTCAGTCCCTCCTGAGGATGGAAGGAGCCCTTCCAATTGCAGGAGGGCAACTCTGGATCCAACTGGAGCGATCTCACCCTACACACGGGCCCCTAAATCTTCAGTATGTATCTACAGGAGCCGGGCAAAAATGATTCTCCTCAACCAGACATTTAACATTTTATGGCCTTTTTGATCTATCTGTTGCAGAGGAGAGGAGCTATTGTTTTCTTATTGTTTTGCTATCTATTTGGTGGTTTCACAATTGTATTTTTATGTTGTGAAGCACCCTGCGATCTTAAGATGAACGGGCAGGGCAGTGGTACCTTGGTTCTTGAACTCAATCCGTTCCGGGAGTCCGTTCGACTCCCAAAACCGTTCTAAAACCAAGTCACGGCTTCTGAAAAACATTTGCAAACCGGAACACTTACTTCCGGGTCTGCGGCGTTTGGGAGCCAATTTGTACAGGAGCCAAGCTGTTCGAGGACCAAGGTACTGTATACAAATTTAATAAACAACAACACAGAAGGCAGCTCCCTTTGTTAGCGCCACTACTATTCCCCAACGTTCAGAGAAGAGGGGATTAAATAATAATAATAATAATAATAATAATAATAATAATAATAATAATTTTATTATTTACCCAGCTGGGCTTGATTGCCATCTGCCATTTGAACCAAGGCGTTTTCTTTCTTATTGAACAAGATCTTCACTCTTTGCACATCACCATACACGCCTTGGGAGGAAGCAAGGGGAGAGGGGGCGGTGGTGAAAAAAAAGGACGTTATCAAGGAAGAAACCCGCTTGCCTCTAGCCCAAAATCCAATCAAGGCACTTCCAAACCCCCCACCATTGCTCCCACTCCCGCTCGAAAGTTGGGTTTTGTTCTGCTCAGCAGCAGAAAAAAAGGTGGAACGATCTTTAGGTGGAGTTATAAAACACATGTTTTATCTTGGGGGGGGGGGGTGCGCCCCCATAAAGTCACCCGTGGAGCCTGGAGGGGCAGGATCTGCACATGCTCTCTCTTCCTGACCCAACGAAACAGGCATGCAAAGCAATCAAAACCATGCACGATGATGTACGAAACAAACAAAAAATATGATTTAAAAACGGGGGGGGGGGGGACTAAAGCTAGGGTAACGCAAATAATAAAAAGCATCCGATCGAAACAGCAAAACCCGCCCGCCGCCCCTTCCCCACCCCCCGCCGAAAAACAAAACCTCAAAGTGAAATAATAACATTTTTTTAAAAAAACAAAGGTAATAAAAAAAGTGTGAATGATAACGTACCGAAAAGAATAAAGAGGCATTGGGGTGTAACTCTCTTTAGAGAACAGCAGAGGCAAGGCAGCGGAGAGACAGGGAAGAGGTAAGGAATCGGAGGGGAGAGCGGAGGTTGCGTAAATCGTCGACAACGAAGGAAAGGTAGAGTCCCCGCAGGAAATGGCGAAATTGGTTGATGGATGATGAAGTTTTCAAGATGGTTAATATTGAAGGGCAGGTTGGTTTCCGAAGAGCAGGAAGGTATTTTTTTTTTGTTTGGTTTTGGTTTGAGGGGGGTATTTGTTTTATTAAAAAAATAATATATAAAAATATATATTTGTTTCAAGCAACAACAGGAAGCAGAAGTACCGTGCAGTCAGTTGGCAAAGAAATTCCGGATCGGGGAGAAGGGGGGAAAAAAATAATAATAATTGAGGGATGGGGGTGGAGAGAAAAGGAAAAAAAAGTAGCAAAAAACATAGGTCAGTAAATACATAAAAGAAATATGTAGTGTTCCATCAGTAAAAGATTTTTAGATTTCTATAAACGTACAATACTTCGGTTTTACAGAGGAAAAACTAGTTAATAGGTTGTGGTTGGTTGGTTTTCGGGTTGTTTTTTTTTGTTTAAACCTAGTGGAACACAACAGTAAAAAGAAGAGCACTTTACTTAAGTAAGGTATAACTAAGAAGGAGAGGCAGTATTGCAACAGAGGGATTCACAGGCAAGAGGGCAAACTCTGGATCGTGACCACATAACAGTCACGTGGGGTGACGAAGGAGGCAGGTGAGGTCCAGGTCAGCCTCCAGGACACAAGTACGTTTCCGAGCACAATTCAAAGGGTTGGTGCTGACCTTGAAAGCCCTAAACGGCCTCGGTCCGGTATCCCTGTAGGAGCGTCTCCACCCCGGACACCGGGGTCCCTCTCCCGAGGCCCTTCTGGCAGTTCCCTCCCTGCGAGAAGCGAGGTTACAAGGAACCAGGCAGAGGGCCTTCTCGGTGGTGGCTCCCGCCCTGTGGAACACCCTGCCACCGGATGTCAAAGAGAACAACTACTACCAGACTTTTAGAAGACATCTGAAGGCAGCCCTGTTTAGGGAAGCTTTTAATGTTTGGTGGATTAGTGTATTTTAATATTTTGTTGGAAGCTGCCCAGATTGGCTGGGGAAACCCAGCCAGATGGGCGGGATATAAATTATTATTATTCCCCAGATGTTGCCAGGTTGTATGTCAACCACCCCTGGAGACTTGGCCAAACTGACTGGGGACAATGGGAGGACCCTCGTGCCACAGCATCTGGGGGACGCCACAAAAGGCCTGCCCCACTGAACCCCTTCAGTATGGCAGGCTGCGATGATGGAGAAGGCCTGAGTTCAGCATTCCTCCTAAGCCAAGGAGAGTTGCCTGGTGGAGCTCGCATTTCCCCCGAGCGCAACTGAGCTTCCCCCCCCTTCTGCTTACAAAAAGGTTCCCCGACTCGCCGCCAACTTGCTAAGCCGAGAAACTCCAGCGTAGGAACCGATCAAGGTTTGGAGAGAAGGGTCTGCGTGCTCCGTGGACTAGCCACCTGCCATATCGATACTGGTGGGTCCTGGTGGTGGTGGTGGGCAACGGGAGGATTCCCTCTGGAGAATACTGCCTCTCCAAAACAGTATGCACAGATTAAGTTTCTACAACACTGATTATACAAGCAATGGAAAAAATAAAAAGGTCGAGGAGACGTTAGTTCACAGCTTCACTACAGGTATCGAGGTTTTTAGCCCAAAAGGAGAGAAGCTGGATGGATGAGGGAGCGTCGGAGGAACATACACGCAAGAGGCGCGAGGAGCTGCTCAGCAATTCGCCTATGGGACAGACAAAACCACCGGGGCATTTCAAGAGAACGTGGCATTTTGAGATTGGAGGTGCAGAGTTTAGCAGGCAACAACACAGCCGACTGCTGTGCTTGCATGGGCTTCCTGGGAAACAACTGCAGCACCAAAAAAGGGGCAGGTGCGTTCAGATTCTGTAACTCCTTCTCTTGTCCCTAAAGACTCTCAGACTCTTAGCATATTGTGCAGTTTTCTGGTAGAGGTGTCGATCGCCCTGAGGCCATTCTGCCACCAGGCGGTCCTACCCACCTGTTGAAAGTTGGCCTGCAAGGCTGCGGGGATGATAAAAGACCTGGCCTGCCAGGCCAAAAAAAAAAAAGGCTGCTCGCCTCCACTCTAAAAGAGGGCAATGTTCAGGGTTACCTTCATCCTGCCTCATAGCATCCCTATGCCCCAAATGGTTTCTCTCAAGGAAGTGGATTGTGGCAGAACAACCGGCTTATTGTTCATTGGACATTTGATTTTTACGTTCTGTGGCAGAACCCCACTAACTGCTTAATGATATGTTTTAACCCATCTCCCTGCTTTCCCCCTGTGATTTATACTATAACGGCCCTTTGGTTACAAGCAGCAAGAATGCAGCCAAGTCCTTGCATGTTATTTCCAACAGGCTCAATAATTCAAGGATCTATCTGGGAGCTCAACGCTGCGCTCTCTCTGGTCTGTCAATTCAGGGGAGCTACTCAAGGCAGACCAGCCCCTCCATGCCTTCTTTTGCTAGTCAATAAGGAGAGGGGTTTCTGGTTGCCAGGGCTCAAAGGCCCATCGGGCTGAAGACTAAGGCTTAGTTCCAGTTTTTGTGACAATCTGCGTAAAAAGGTAATGGGACCCCTGACCATTAGGTCCAGTCATGGCTGACTCTGGGGTTGCGGCGCTCATCTCGCTTTACTGGCCGAGGGAGCCGGCGTGCAGCTTCCGGGTCATGTGGCCAGCAGGACTAAGCCGCTTCTGGAGAACCAGAGCAGCGCACGGAAACACCGTTTACCTTCCCGCCGGAGCGGTACCTATTTATCTACTTTGATGTGCTTTCGAACTGCTAGGTTGGCAGGAGCAGGGACCGAGCAACGGGAGCTCACCCCGTCATTGCGGGGATTCGAACCGCCGACCTTCTGATCGGCAAGCCCTAGGCTCTGTTGTTTAACCCACAGTGCCACCCGCATCCCACTGAAATCTGGGGCACGACTAACTCACGTCCATTTGGAAAAGCAGGCCTGTTTATGAGTGCCCCGTAATTTCAACTCTACAATTCTAGGATAATGTCCGCTTTGCACCTCTTAAGAAACCGGAACTCCCTCACTACTACAAGTTCCCTGAATCCCTTTTGGGCATCTCCTAAAAATGTTTATTTTTTGGGGGCGAAAGCTTACACATTAAAAGTTGATGCTCATTTTAATCTGTAATGTCGCCTCAGAAAGAATACTTTCAGCTATCGATTTTCATAGAACTGTAGAGTTGGAAGAGACACCCTGGATCATCTGGTCCACCCTGCCCTGCAATGCAGGAATTTTATCCATTTTGCTTTTTCATGAACCTGTTTTCAAAGCTGATTTTTACTGAAAATTGGGAGCAAGAATTGCTGGCAGCACCTCATGCTCTGAAAAAAGCAGTTATAGTGGACAGAAAAAGACATAGTGAAACAGATTGAGATTGGTTATTTTCCTATTAAGTTTTTTTTAAAAAATTTATAGTGGTTCTCTCATCCATGTCTCTGCTTTGGAGCTTCTGAAACAACCAAGATAAGCAGAAATCCAAGATTCTGGCCACAGCCTTGTCAGTTTCAAGCACCGGGGAGGGGGGGGGGGCTCAAGCAATGTACACAAACACATTGCAATAACACCTGAATGCAATTTCACAGAAACCCACTTCAAAGGCAAAGTGGGTCTCTGCTGAATTGCATCCTTTTTTTACACAGAAAATACCAGGCTTCGTTTTTTGTTTGCCTCGAGAGCCTCAGTTTGCAAGGCAGCCAAATGTTCCAACTCAAAAAAGGGGAAAGGGGGGTGGGAATGTTAAAATGGAACTTAAAAATGTTTAAAAAAGTTAAGGAGCAAAAATTAAGTAAGGCACAACACCAACAACTTTAAAGGAATTTCGGTCAAAGGTGGGAATGCACCAATGCATGACAAAGGAAATATATAACTTGCAAAAGGTAAAATGAAGCTAAAGCTGGCAAGGGGAGGGGAGGGCAAGGAATTAAGACACCCATGAAGGGGACCAGAAGCAACATCGTCACTCCAACTGAAGAGTTCTTAAAAAGTCATGACATGCCAAAGGGAGAAACCAAAGGGGAGGATCTGGGCTACTGTGAGGTCGACCCAAGTAGAGACAAAAGCTTAGGGGGAGATTTCACATTCTGAATTTTTCGCTGTTGGGAGTGAGAGCAGACCAGCTAAACCTTTGCGCTTGGTAAGGCAAGGAAGAGGGCAATGGTTTATAAAGGCTTCCACCTGTGTCTCTTTTAAGTCAGGGATGGGGAACCTCTGGCAATAGGAATTGGGGGTCCAGCAATGTCTGGGGAGCAGCAGCTTCACCCCCCTTCTTGCTTAAGTCACCCACTTAAGAATTACACCGGGCTGCCCGTTCATTCCCCCCTCATTTTATCGCATTCCAGCTCAGAGAAAGGAAAGGTGTTTGGCATTGTGACGCTTCAGCGTTAAAGTATTTTGTGAGAAGCGACTGGAGAGATAGGCGAGAGCAGAAAGTAACTGGAAGAAGCAAAAGTAAATAATAATATAGATATATATATGAGATATTAAAGTTGGACAGAAGAAGATTTATTACAAGGCTTCCACTAACCTCGGCGTTCAAATTGCTAACCAGCAGAACGGAGTTCCCAGCCCCGGAAAGGCCGGGAATTGCAATCCGCCCTGCGGCTGCTGCTGCGGCCGCTGCTGAAGGGATACCCAAAGGAGCTAGAGCTCCGTGTACATTGGGGACTGAGAGGCCTGGAAAAATTAAAGCGTATTAACCAGTGAATGGAAGTCCACAGCACATCCTCGGCCGACTCGCCGTGGGGCTGACCCACGGCGCTTCTTTGGAGAGAGGGGGTTTGCGTCTCGGTGCCCCCATCCTCCCTCAACGCAAAGGGCCACAGAGCCTCTCCAGTTCTGCGTTTGTGCTCTCGGGCTTCTGGCAAGAGTTGGGGTGGGGTGGGGAAAGGCATTTTTCTCTCTCCTTGGGTGCTGGAGGGGCAACCAGACAAGCTCTAGGTGTGTCTGGTTTCCGAACCGGATTCGGCAACATTCCACGGGTTTATCTAAAGCAAAAAATTCCACCACTGGGGAGAGAAGCGGGGGAAAGGGGGGTGCGACACACACATAAAGCGGTGCATTCCTAAGGAGTCTTTCCACCAATGCATGCCTGGAGGTGCCTCATTCAGTTGGATCATGCACATACCAAACCACAGCTGTGTGCATTCCAGGCATTTTAAAAATATATATACGCACATATAAATTCTACAATGGTTTCGTTTTCAGAAGGGGGCCTTTCAAAAGCAGGCGTCTGAATGCCAGCTTGTTTGAAAAGCCCCCTTGCGTGTTACCACTCGTCAAAATTCCTCGCTCGAAACACACCGAAAGGCACGTTTTACCTCTTGTATTCCACAGCACACAAATAAAGAGGAGGGGTGGTTGGTTCTGCCGTTTTCCCATTGGATTACACCACGGGCAGGGAGAGACAGGTACAGGGGCCGAGCATTATCGATATATGCGCCCCATCACACAAACACCGTCCCCCGACTGATGTTATGCGCAGCAAGCTTCAGAAACAAAGAATCTCACCCAAGATTGCTATAGGGAGGCCTGCCTAGACACTTAGACCAACTGCTGCTAGGGTCCTTACCCCAAAAGCAGCAGTGAATCTCAGGACCGTCTGTGATCCTTCCCACCCTCCAAAATTCTCCCCTTGATAACCCCGTTAAGTGCTTCGTCCAAATATCTGTTTCCTGCTGCAACTGTGCTGCTGTACAAAAGGCGAACCCTTAGTGGTCGGCAGAGTACGGGCAGGATCGTACCCACGAGGACGTTGGCATGCTTGGGGGAATCTCCCAGATTTTTCAAGTAGTACAAAAAAGGACTTTTGGGAAATAGATGGAGCCTCTGGCTATGGAATGCTGAGCATCTGTTGGGGAAACAAATACAGATTTTTTTTGGGGGGGGGATATCCTGGAAGGGGGGGCAATGCTAGCTGGCACCCTAAAAAGGAACACTCCATGCCACAGCATTTTGCCCTGGCTTCCCCCTGCTGCAGCTTCCTTAGCTTTTCAAGTTATATACAAAAGCCTTTTGCCTTGAGCGTAATTCTACCTATCTCTCCTTGCTCATTTTGGATGCCCACATTAAGTATTCACTGGGCTTAAGTATTCACTTACGTATTCGCCCAGAGTGGCTGGGGAAACTCAGCCAGATGGGCGGGGTATAAATAATAAATTATTATAATTATTATTACTTCTGTGTGGTTCCTACCTACCTCCTCTTTGTGAGATCAGTGCTGGGACGTTAAAAAGAGAGGAAACTAGCCCTAATTTGTCCCGCAGGGATCTTCAAGGATGACAATTAAATTTAAAAAAAAAAAAAAACCCAGGGGCTCAAATGCCGAAATGCCAAGGTCTGCCTAACGCAGATTATGCTGAAGGACTTCGTAATCTCTTCCTTTCCTCAGCTTCTCAGACAGGTCGCCTCTAATCTGCTGGCTGCGTTTGGACTCTTACTGACCATAAGGGTGAAGGGGAAGGAGCTGCTGGCGTCTGTACGGCAGAACCGTGCGAGTGGCGTTTGGGAAAAGGCAGCAACCTCAAAAGGGAACAGTACCTGCAGCTTGAGGAATCGCAAAAGCGGGCGGGAAGCCGGCCCCTGTGTAAGGAGAGGCAGAAATGATCCCTGGAGCACCTACAAAAATAAAAAGAACGAACAAGGGGATATGTTACTTAGGTTTAGTATGGATGCGTACATCAGAAAGGGGCAGCAAGAATGACGTCACAGCCTTGCAAAGCAGCAGTCTGTGACCGTCATGCAAGCTAAAGGGGGAAACTGCGCCCCCCACCATCAGTTCTGGTTCCCTTCCTTGGAGATCCAACAAAACGATCCTTGTTTCAAGAGTGCCAAAGGTTAGCCACCCCTGCTGTAAAACACTCAAAGGCATCTTCATGAGGGGGAACAGAAAGGGGTTGCTTCTTTGCTGTCTTGTGGTGGTGATCTTTCATCTAGTAGTGGCGCCTTTTCACCACTTAATTTTTTTGCTAGTTCTCAGATGGCAGAAGCTAAGCTACACGTGTTTAGGTAGCACAGGAAACAACAGTTTGCAACTCACTCTCCCGCACTGAGCGTACCCACAACTTTACTTATACAAAGCTAAGGCAGATACATTTTGCATCTGCCTCACTAAACAAACAATCTTATTTCTGAGCAAACATGGAATTTTAATCACAGTCGTACCCTGGAAGTCAAACGGAATCCATTCCGGAAGTCCGTTCAACTTCCAAAACGTTTGGAAACCAAAGCTCGGCTTCCAATTGGCTGCAGGAAACAATCGGAAGCCCCGTCAGACGTTTGGCTTTCAAAAATAGTTCGCAAACCGGAACAGTCACTTCCGGGTCTGCAACATTTGGGAGTCAAAACGTTCGAGAACTAAGCTGTTCGAAGACCAAGGTACGACTGTATTCCGAGAATTCTGCCCACCCTAGTGTCAAAAATTAAAGGACGTTTTGCATTAAAGGGTCATGCTTCCTGTAAGATCTATTTTGCTGGCTACCGTGAGATTAGGATACTGGACAAATCCAGCAGGACTTGATTCTTCCAAGCCAGACACAGAAAGGGAACTTGCAGCCATTTACTGCTACTATGACAGGCAGGGAGAAAAGGGCTGAAGCTGAGAGCAGCTTGCCCAGCCTCTGAATCTACAGCCAAGGGAAGCTTTGGAAAACTCTTCCCAGTTCATAGCATGTTTCCGAAGCCAATCCTCACCTCCATCACACACCCCAACCCACCCCTCACCAAAAGCAGCTGCCATGGTCTGGTCGAGGGAAGGCTGGCTGTCTCCAGAAGGCAGATCTGGCCGGGTATAGTCCCTGCTCTTGTCGTTGTTGTATTTCACGTTGAGGCTGGTGAGCTTGGAGAAGTCGATGCGGAGTGTGCAGCAGGCGTTGTAGATGTTTTGTCCGTCGAGAGACTGCCGGGGGGGGACGAGAGGAAGAGAGGCAAAAGGACAGGTTAGGTTCAAGCCAACCAGGGTGCTTAATGAAAAGATTGCTACTTGTCCAGGACTTGGGGAAATAATCGAAAGTGAATGCCCGAGGAGCACATTTGCACTCTCTGTAAAACAGTACTTGAGTACGTCCCCCTATGAGGAATGATCCTTCTTGGGTCTCTCGGGGTTGATGATTAGAAAAAAAGAAACACACCTTTGCAAGGTGGGGGCCCAACTTCTGCATCTCTCCCAAAGGATTATGTGAGGCATGATGAGGCCATTTCCCCTTTTCATTCCGTTTTCAACTAAAACCGTCCCATTTGCAAACCCGCCTGTGCAATTTAGGCCTCTTACCGGTAACTTAACCGCCACCAGCACCCTGCAAGCTTGCAGTTCACAAAAACATATATACATAAGCAGAATTCAATGCCTTAATTTTCAGCTGGTCCCATGTTTGCTTCCAGATGGGGCAGAATCACAACCGCCCAAGTTTGCTATTAAGGTAAAATGACGCTGATTCTAAAAACAAAGTGATTTATAGTTTCTGAATTTGCATGCGGTCTATTAAAAACATCCAGTGTGTTTTAGCTGCCAATTCAGACCTCGTAATGGTCTAAACCAGGCATGTCCAAAGTCTGTTTTGGGGGTCTAATCCGGTGGTCGGTGAATTCCGGTTCCTGTGGCAGTACATGTCCTGGGACAAAAATCAGCAACTTCAATCCTAAAAAAACTCAACAACTTTGGTCGGCCCTCACGCATGCTCACTTCATCAAATCTGGCCCTCTTTGAAAGAGGTTTGGGCACCCCTTGGCTTCACGAACCCTTGTTTGACGGGATGCCTGGATTGGGCTGAGGCGAGGCCTGCCTGCTAATTCAAACTTCAGAGCTCTTCTTTGAAGAGATGCAGCGGGGTCTAAGAATGTTACATCTGTGCGTCTCAAGAGACAACGGAGTCCACCTAGTGACCTCCCCAGGTGTAGTGTAGTGGGCTGCCTAGACAACAACCCCCCCCCCTCGGCCTTGCTGATGTGGTTCAAAGGAAAGCAGAGCAAGACGTTTGTCACTGGCTTGGCTGCAGAAGGAGCCTGAAGGCACCCATCCAACCCCCTTAGGGACTCCACTCCCGATTTGTGTAGAGTTTACTCACATACCTTTCCTTCTCCCGAAGATACCCCATAAAGGCAGCAGAGGTTTAAGACCGGCATTCTCCTCCACCAAGATGGTCCACCTTCCCAGGTTGACAAGCCCCACCTGCCCCTCACTTCCCTTTGCAGCAGGGGTGGCCAACTCCCAAGAGACTGCGATCTACTCTCAGGGTTGAAGACTGGCAGTGATCTACCCCCTTTTTTTGGGTTCTGGTCAAAGTTGTTGAGCTTTTTAAGGGAGGAGGATAGCCCCGTTTTTTAGGGGTTCAGGGCTGCTCTACAGCATGTGCAGAAACCACCTTCTTGCCTTTTCGACCGAATCTTGGTCTTGTCTGCTCACTCCGCCAGAGCCTGTTTTCGCAGGGTTTAAGACCCATCGGCTCCCCTCACCTGGCTCAGCCGGCCAGTCGAAGCTATTCCCTGGGTGTGGCCGCTGTCGCATGCAGACAGCTTTCAGGAGCCACAGGTGGGAGCACCCATGTTTAAGCATGCTTTACTCTGCTTCTCCTGAACAGCTGCCTCTTGCAACATGCTTCCCCTTGTGTCGTGGCAGATTCAAGACAGGAAGGAACCACGCAAAGCAGGACTCACCAGTTTGGCGTGCTGGGCGCTCATCGGGTCTGCGTACTGCAACAGCGCCTGGAACTGGTTGTTCTTTGTGAAGGTGATGATTTTCAGCACGGTGCCAAACTTGGAGAAAATCTGCGTGTGCACAAAACAGAAAAGTCGCGTGAAGTAAACTCTGGAAGCTGAGTTTTTGGCCAAGACTGAAACTCCCCGTTTTGAAAGGGAAAAACATGAAAGCAACGCAGCAGGAAGACTGCAAGTGCTATGGATCTGCCAATTTGCCCAAGGCGCTTATGAAGTTTCACAGCAGAAAAAATGGCAAGGAAGGCTCTCCTCCCAACCTGCCTCAGCAGGCATATCAGATCGCTGCTGCGGATCAGAGGCCCCAAACCCCAGACTGAGCCTGGCAACACTAGAGGGCAGCAGAGGCGTAAGGAAACCCACAAATTTTTCTGCTTCTGGAGTGTAGTGTCTACAATGAACAGCTGGAGCCAGACTTTTTAAAACAAGAGGACCACCCAGAGCAGAAAGAGACCTAATGGCAAATGGGGCCAGGGAAAGGAAAGGGGTTCATTTCCCGTCTGACAGGAGAGGGAGTTTTTTCTTGCATATAAGCAATGTCAAGTGTGTGCAGCTGAGAAGGGAGCTCCTTGCACCCTTATCTGGGAGAGCCGAGAGAAGAAGCCAAACTTTGCTCAAGGAGTTAATGTGTCGCAAGCAGCTTCAAGCGCAGTTAACTTCTGAAAACGCGTTTCGACTTTTAGAACCACACTTTCGGAAGCCTACACCGTGCTCTCCCCCCCAAAAGGCACAGCCAGAAAATGCAAGCTCAACTCCTTCTGTTCTGTGCCCGGAAAAGAAAAGAGCAGAACTCTAGGACTTTGCACCCAACGTTAGTCGCAGAAAATCCGCTGAAATTAAAGGGCATCTCTCGTCCACGTCGACGGGCCTAGTCACGAGACAAATTTAGTTGGGTGCACAGACCTCTATGCAGATACCAAGACTTGCAGGACAAGGAAAACAGGCCCACAAACAAAACTCAAATGTGGGCAGTGAAAAAGAGCTTTCTTCGCCGCCCCACAGCCCCATTTTCTCTTTAATTCTCTTCCCTCGCAAGCCCCTACCTGGCCAGAACACCGGGTGATCTTTTCTGGCCAACAACCATCCAAGCCTATTTCATATGAGCTGTGGGGAGGAATTTTTTAAATTAAGAAGATACATCACACACAACCCCGGAATCCGGCCACTCCCCATGCCAGAGGACCCTCTCTCACCTGATGCAGGACATCCAGGGTGACAGGATAGAAGAGGTTTTCCACAATGATCCTCAGGACTGGGCTCTGCCCGGCCATGGCCATCCCAGCATCCACAGCTGCAGCGGTGGCAGACAGCGCGAGGTTCCCAGACTGCACGGAGTTCACCGCTTGCAGGGCTGCCTGGGCGCGCTGGGGAGCCAAACATTTTCAGCACGTTAATAAGCAGAGAGGTGGAAAGAGAAAGAGATGAGCGCTCACTCGGCTTCAGAATCATGTTGAACAGGACACTGAATGACAGACATGCAGGGGGGCCTTGGGAATCTGGCCTTTAGCCTTAAGAGATGAACGGGGACGACAACAAGATGTTTTCTTCATCCTGTACACAAAAGGACAGGGACCCTGCGGACTCCCAGGAGCCAGACAATGGTCAGGCTGACGCGAGCTGAAGTCCAAGCGACACCTAGAGGGCCACAGGTTCCCCTGCCCTGCTGCACATTGAGTGTGAACTCTTCCAACAGCCACAGGTAAGACATTAACACACCATCTATGTGTAATTCATTGAAACCGATGGCTTCCATGGCCTGTAAGTTTGAAGTAACCAGAATGGAACATGCACGTTCAGGCCAAGTTAATACACGTTACCATGCTGTGAGCCACAGAAAAATAAGGAAGCCCTCAGGTCAAGTGTGGGCTCGATCCGGCTAAGTTTCACCCAGAGCAGACACACTGAAATTAAGGGCCATGACTAACTTAGGTGCATTAATTTCAATGAGTAAATGTTTGTTGGACAGAATCCTTTCGTTTCCGTTATAAACTCACTAGGTTACCCTGGGCAAGCTACAGGGTTTTTTGTAAGGATAACGCAACGTGGTGGGTTTTGAGCACCCTACAACACTAGAAAATGTGAAGGTGCATCATGAAATACTAAGGTAAAGGGACCCCTGACCACTAGGTCCAGTCGTGGCCGACTCTGGGGTTGCAGCGCTCATCTCGCTTTCTTGGCCGAGGAAGCCGGCGTACAGCTTCCGGGTCATGTGACCAGCAGGACTAAGCCGCTTCTGGCGAACCGGAGCAGCGCACGGAAACGCCGTTTACCTCCCCTCCTTAAACCGCCTCCTTAGCGGACTCGCCCCCCCCCCGCCTATCTGGTTTTGCAGAAGAGAGAATTAACAGAAAGCCGCAGGTCATAAATGGGAGTTTCGCAAGCTGTAAAAGGCAGCAGACATTGACCCCATTTGCCCAACTCGCAGACAACGCAAAACATTCAGGCAGTGGGAGGGGAGAAGATTCAGGAGGTTAAATCGTCACTTGGCAATCGGGGAGGGTGGTATTTCGGTGGCAGAGCCACCCGCCAGGGAGGACATCTTCAGTCCTTTCATCCACCTGGCCCCAGCAGGGCCCTGAAAGGTGCCCAGGAGGGGAGATCTGAGAATTAAACCACGCGGTAGGGTTACCTACTGCGAACCACTGTTTTCTCCCACCGGGGAGAACAATGCAGCCCTTGTTTCCTTCTCCTCTCACTGTCTGTGTGTGTCTGTATTAGTTTGCACTTCCAGGGTTTCTCTGTCTGGTGGTGGAGAACACCAGCTTGCTTCCTCGCCCTCTTTGGAAAACCCAAGCGAGTTGATAAAGGTAAAGGGACCCCTGACCATTAGGTCCAGTCGTGGCCAACTCTGGGGTTGCGGCGCTCATCTCGCTTTATTGGCTGAGGGAGCCGGCGTACAGCTTCCGGGTCATGTGGCCAGCAGGACTAAGCCGCTTCTGGCGAACCAGAGCAGCGCACGGAAACGCCGTTTACCTTCCCGCCGGAGCGGTACCTATTTATCTACTTGCACTTTGACGTGCTTTCAAACTGCTAGGTTGGCAGGAGAAGGGACCGAGCAACGGGAGCTCACCCCGTCGTTGCGGGGATTCAAACCGCCAACCTTCTGATCAGCAAGCCCTAGGCTCTGTGGTTTAACCCACAGCGCCACCCGCGTCCCCATGAAATACTAGGTAAGGTAAAAAGAAAATAAGTAAGGACTTCAATCTGATTCAGCATGAGTATTCCTCGTACACTCTTCCCTGCCTTACTTTACCTCACTGGGCTACAGACAAATTATGTACACCTCTTCTCAGCAACGTTGCCGTCGCTCGTCTCTTTCCTCGGCAAATTTAAATACAGCCACAGAACGTTACCCCAAAGCCCTGCTGCTGCTTGAAATCCCGACTCACCGCCTGGTTTGGAGAGTTGTCCGTCTTCAGCTCTTTGTGGTTGGAGAACTGGATGTAAATGGCCTGGCTCCGAAGGACAGGAGTCACCGTGGTGTAGTAGCTAACCATGGTGTTAGCTGCTTCCTCCGTGTTCATTTCTATGAAAGCCTAATTGAGATAGACGGACGTAAAACACGTGCTGCATCAGCCTTAAGTAATCTTAGCCCAAAGGCTGCAGTTCAATTTCTGAACAAATCTTGAGTATCTCAAATTATCAGGTTATTGTTTCCCACGCATGGTTTGTCCAGGGGGAGAGAAGACCACGAGCCTGGGTTCAGACGTAATGTTAAGCTACGCCATAGCTTAGCCCCAGGGAGCAGAGAAACAGCAGGACTGGAGTAAAGAGTGCCAAGCCTATTATTTCTGCTTTGAGAAGCTTCATGTCTGCTCATTCAACTAAGCTATTATGCCTTCCACTTTACAGCCAATTTGAAACTTGGTGGCTTGCATTTGAAACTAGCTTCTTTATGTTAACCCAACTGGATTTGAAGACTGGAGCTCCTGCAGCTGAAAGTGAAGACTCCTATGGTACAGCCAAACCCTTCTACCTGAGTTAAATGGCTCCAGGTGCACATACATACCTGATTCTTCCCTTTCAACATCAGCAGGTTAGTGACCTTGCCAAAAGGTAGCCCCAAGGAAATGACTTCGGCTTCTGTGACGTCGCTGGGCAGCTTGCGGATGTGGATTACTCGCGAGGGAATTCCTGCAGTTCTGCTGTCGCCTTTGAACTTTTTGCTGTCATTTCCGTTGGCTGGAAGAGAGATCCGGCAGGGACAGGTGAGGTCTCCGGGGCAACCCCTGGCAACTTCCTCGCCCATGGCAGTCAGAGTGAGGAGTCGGGAAATGACGTCACTTCCTAGCCCGTTTATAAGACCTTTCTGGTCACCATTTAGACCAGTCTGTATTAGAACCAGACTGCCCCAGTGGCTGTCTAGTGTGGCTAGCTACTCCAGCAAGGCTGGGCAATAGTAAGCATAAAGTTAAGCGCGCAAACCAAGAGTAATCCGAGGAGGCCTTAACTCCTCTGTGGCTAAAAGGTGGTAACTGAGCACAGGAGACACCTCTGAGTCTTGCAGAGCTATTACGCTGATGCCGTGGCCATGCAAAACTGCCCCACCCAACCCCCAGTTTAAACCAGCCCCTAGAACTCCACCCACCGCATGGGTTGAGCGTAGCTTCTGGCTGGCAGAAGCGATATAACCAGTGCAGCCAGTTGTGCCTTTGAAGACGGCTGTGCACAGCCTGAGAAACGTGCAAGCCGGCTGGTTACACAACCAGGGAAAGGCCTATGAATCCTTTCGTATTTTTGAGTTCTTAAACACGCAGCTAGCCTGCATTGTGACCCCTTCCAAATGCAGCTGGCAAGGGGGCACTTGCTCAGCGGTGGACGCCACACTCCAGAGGGAATACGATCTGGAGAGACTGTGGCTCATGTAGATTTCAATTGCCTGTCATGCAGATTAGTTGCCAGAGGCCTGATCAATGCCAAATTAGGTTAGGTGGACTAGTAAACTCCTAGGGCTGACCAGTTTGGAGGCTACTCAAAACAGCATCCATAGGGCATGGCATATTTTCCCCAAGCCCCTGCTGTGACGTCTAACACAGTGCCTTGGTGTGCTTCTTGCAAATGGTACAGAATGTCTGCACCAGTGTCAGGAATGAACGACACAGCGTGTGGTTCTGCCCATCACAGCAGCAGCGTGGGAGAAGGATAGCCTCTCTTCAAGTCAGCTCCTTCAAAATCCCCACCTTCGCAAGTGTGGTGTGGTCACCGAAATGGGGCTTTAAAGTAACACTGACACCCTGAAATTTGCTGCGGGGAATGCCAAGAAAGCACCCTTGCAGCGCTATGCCGAATGGCTAACCACAAACTTCTAACCGCTTCGCTAAGGCTTTCAAATTCACAGGCTACCTGTCCGGGAGCCTTAGGACACAGAGCTAGACAGTGGGAAAGTAATAATAAAAGGAAAGGAAGCTTCTGTTTAAAACCAAGGCCTTGTGGTTTGCCGGCTGGTTTGCCAAACGCCAGCGCAACAAGCATCGACTGGTTCTGCAAAATGCTCGGGCAAGTGTTCAACACGTCACCGAATACTCTTCCTACACTCATCTGACATTCAAATACTGCATGGAAGTTTTAATGTTAAAAGAGGCGGGGCTCAAGAGTCAGTGGTGACTGTGGGCGCGACAGTGAGGGGCCAACAGAAAAAGGCCAGGATCAAAAGTCCAGCTCACCCCCGAATAAAGAGGCATCATTCAGTTCCCAGCTGTCAAGAAGCACCCTGTGTAGTGATCCTAGCAGCATGCCTGAAACAGCAGACCCAAAAAAACAGACCCCTCGTTAAACGCCAAAATATCAGGGTGTTTGAAATGTATGCTTGCAATCTTATCTTCTGCTGGTAACTGTCCTCTGCCCTTACCTGTGGGGGACGCTAGTATAAACACATCTTTAATGAGATGCTCTGGGGCAGGTTAAAGTCAAGGTATTCGTTCTGGGGGTTGGGGGGGGCTGCAAGTCTGTTGAAACTTGTAAATCTAACAAGGCAGCAGAGGTTCCTTCCTTGGGGGCAGAGCTGTTGCTTTAACGAAGGAATAAGCATACTGGGGGTGGCGGTGGCTGGGAGGGGGAATATAAGGAAGAGGGCTAACTTTCGCTGACAACTGGGCCCTTCAGGAAAGCGCTGAACTCCTTGGGCTAGCAATGTTACCTGCAGAAGCAGAGGTGCTGCTCATGATAAAAGGTCCGTTAGTGACACAAGTAGAGAAAAGTTCGTCAGATCCCCGCTGGAAGAGAAAGAGAGAAGGAGAGAAAAACAAAAGGGTAAGTTGACAGCACTTTTCTAAATTCTACACAGGAACCGCGAGAACAGGAGGACAATCCAGAATTGAAGTGGGAGAGAAATTGAGCGGAAGGGCGGGGAAAGGGGGGAGCCTGAATTTCCAAGCCCGTCCCCTTCTTTCAACCACATGAAATGGAGAAGTCAACGTTAAGAAACCTGGTAAGTAAAAGGGCAGAGCTACCCTGGTAGTGCCCATAACCAAGGTAAAGTTTATTTTCTCAAAGGCAGCCAGCGTGGTGTAGTGGTTAAGAGCGGTAGTCTCGTAATCTGGGGAACCGGGTTCAGGTCTCCGCTCCTTCACATGCAGCTGCTGGGTGACCTTGGGCCAGTCCCACTTCTCTGAAGTCTCTCAGCCCCACTCACCTCACAGAGTGTTTGTTGTGGGGAGGAAGGGAAAGGAGAATGTTAGCCGCTTTGAGACTCCTGAAGGGGAGTGATAAAGCGGGATATCAAATCCAAACTCTTCTGCTATCCTTGGAATTACAATATGTTGGACACCTTTCTCAGGCACGGTCAAGGCAAGGAAAGGCTATGAAGGCAGACTTGAAAGCCTACCTGCACCATTTTAATGCGCCGCTGAACAGGTTGAAGTTGCGAGGCCAGAACACTCAACCTACCCAAATGGAGAACGCACTTGCCACTGCAAGCAGCTTACCCCTCAAGCAAACAGCCCTTTTTGCTGGCACTTTTATGTTTCTCAAAAACTTACTGCTGGCCTTCACATTCAGTGTTGACGGTAACTAAGCACACACCTCAGAACAAGAAGCATGAGTGCTACAGACACACACCCTTCACAGCTTGCAAAAACTCACAAGGCAGGAGGGCATGGGTTTGCTTCTCCACAACTGTGAAATGATCTCAGTGAGACAATGAATCAGCTTGTGGGCAAATTGGCTCTGCAGTTGGAGCAGTCTTCTGCAATCTGGTGGCCTGTGGATGGCTTAGATTATGAATCCCCATTGGCCCCAGCTAAAATGTTGTAGTCCAAATAATATGGAGGGCACGAGGTTGGGAAAAGTAGTTAGGAGTGCTGATTCTTTTGACCAGAGCACATAGACAGCAAATACAGTTGTACCTTGGTTGTCAAATACGTTGGTACTCAGACGTTTTGGCTCCCGAACTCCGCAAACCTGGGAGTGTTCCAGTTTGCAAACGTTTTTAGGAAGCTGAACGCCCGACACGGCTTCCGATCGGGCGCAGGAAGCTCCTGCTGCCAATCGGAAATCGCGCCTTGCTTTCTGAACCGTTCCAGGAGTCGAACGGATTAAGTTCGACAACCAAGGTACCACTGTAGTCTGTTTAAGAGCCTGTAGCCTTCCATCCTCTCAAGGCAAACACTTAAATGTGAAGGCAGAAAGTCAAAGACAGAAGCAGGGTTCAATTTGTGACTAGGCAGTTCTACCTTGGAGCAGAGACTTGGAAGAGAATGATGCCTATTAACATTTCCGTGTGAGTCAGGAGGCACACCCAGAACAGCAACAGTAGAGCTCCTTTCAGCACCTGATGCTTAACTGTTGGCATTTATTATCTTCCGAGCTCCAACTGAAAACATCTCATGAAACCACAACTAGGAGCTTGCTCAGAGTTCCTTTGCCTTTGTTTGCGCTGAAGTGTTTTTGCTGGAGATAACAAAGTTGAAGATTTGATACCTGGCATTAAAGTAATCTGCCCCCAACTAAGAATTTGCAGGGCAAATATACAGGAATCTGTGGCAGGAAGCAGCTAAGTAATGTGCCAACCCCCCCCCCCCAACATCCTCCAGCTGCTAAGGAAGAGCTGGTTTTTAACCCCAGAAGTGGATGGAATAGCAACCGCAATCTGCACTACAGTTGTACCTTGGATCTCAGACGCCCTGCCCTGGCTCCCGAACAAATCAGCTCCCAAATGATTGAAACCTGGAAGTGAGTGTTACGGTTTCCTAATGATTTTCAGAAGCCGAACATCCAGTGCAGCTTCCGGTTGGCTGCAGGAGCTCCCTGCAGCAAACCAGAAGCCCTGCTTCAGTCTCCGAACGTTTTGGAAGTTGAACGGACTTCCGGAACGGATTCCGCCCCACTTCCAAGGTACGACTGTATGAACCTTAAACCAGATTTTTAAACCCCTGTTCGAGTGTATTCATCAGGAGTCCCTGCTGGGATGTTCTTGGAAGCCCTGGGAGGTTTCTAACACGAAGATCATAATAGCGCAAATATTGCCGTTGGATCTAAGAACCCCAAGACTAACAGGCTTCATATTTTGACTCCTACTGGTGTGGGTAAATGAAATGGGAAGCCACCTCTCCCAGCCCTGGGTATAGCAGCACATTTTAAATCAGAAAGGGCCCCCCTAATTCTACGGCTGTGTTCTACGATGATCTTGTCCTAGATTTTTCAACCGGCCACACAATGGGGCCTTGTTAACAAAGCTTGGTTGCTCTTCCTTTTCAGACTCTCCTGAAGCCGACTGGGTGTCCCCTTTCCTATACAGCAGGAGAAGAAAGCTTTCTGTTAGCTGAAACACTACCTGGTAGGGTGCAGAACCCAGCTGGCATTCCCAGCAGTTGCGGCTATGTAAGAAGCCATTCACCACCTCCCACCTCTCATCATTACTTTACACCTCAAACCGGTTACGCCATAAGCTTTGAAGAAGTGAAACACTTAAGGGCCTTTCGCCTTGATTTTGTTTGCCCAAAGCAAACAGCAGGGCCCTGGCCAACACCCCTGCTTAAGTTCTGAGCATGTACATTCTCTGTGGGCCCTTCAGGCTTGCCATTTTGCCCCTATGGTTGCAGGCTGCACTCTCTCTCTACCAAGGATAAGTTAATTCCTGTATTTCCCGTGGGTGGCCAAACTGCAGGGGTCAAACATCACCCTTAACGACGGCTTGCCTTGGCCCTAGGCTAGAAGGCAGGTGTTTCCAAACATGCAGCCAAACACACTTCTCTGCCTTCCCCTGTGCGCTCAGCAACCCGCAATTTAGACCTGCACATCCACTTTCATATTTCATCTCCATGCTACTCCTATAGCCATTCCCACAGCAGCTGCCTCCAGAGGAAGAGCGATAGCCTCAATTATGGCTCACAGCAAACCATTGCTAAATACAATGCCTGAACTAAGACAGCCATGTATAGTTTCGGAATGCATTGTAATTTCTTTACCCATTCCAGATAAAAAAATCTTCTGCATTCAGCATGAGGGCAAAACAGATCTCCACCAATGAGACTGCACATTCACTATAGACATAAATCACTGTACTGGGATACTGTATTGCTGTTTCAAATGGTACGGAGGCCTATAATGTGTTTTTTTTTAATGCCAGATCCTAGAGTAGGCAACCAGCATATGCCTATTTCTTAAAAGTTCTGTTCACAACTACAGAGAGGGAAAGAGAAAATAATAGTCTTACTCTGCTCTCCCTTCTCCATGCCCCAGCCAGACTGCTTCCAGCTACTATGGAGACACGCCATGAAACAAACCTGCCCTTTGAGCGAATCTGAGGGGTGTGGCTATTGTTATTAACCGCTCAGAATTCCTGAGCTCAGAGTAACCAAAGTTATGCAGTCATGCTTGTCTGATAGGGCACTCCACACCCAAGCGAGCTGCCTGCAGCTTTTACAATTATGAGGACAAGCCATGGTTCCGACCTAAACCCAATTTTAAAGCGCTTCTTAACAGCTGGCAAAATTCAGCGGCTACACACCAAAAGGTGGAATCAGAAGTTCTAGACAGGTTGTTGCATCAAAGGGCTGCATCAAACTAAGTTCTACTCAGAGTAAAGCCAGGGAAACGAATGGACCTCAGTTACTCACCCCCTTCAATTTAAACAAGTTTACTCTGAGTGCGACTAACACTGGCTGCAACCCAAAAGATTAAGGTTTTAGCATTATGTTGAAAACTTCCCGCAAACTCACCTTGCAATCACACAATTAGGTGAACTTGCCAAAAAGTATCTAGAGGGGAAACTTCGCACCAGACATAATTCTAGGGCAGGGGTAGGCAAACTAAAGCCCGTGGGCTGGATGCGGCCCAATCGCCTTCTCAATCCGGCCCGCGGACGGTCTGGGAATCAGTGTGTTTTTACATGAATCGAATATGTCCTTTTATTTAAAATGCATCTCTGGATTATTTGTGGGGCCTGCCTGGTGTTTTTACATGAGTAGAATGCGTGCTTTTATTTAAAATGCATCTCTGGGTTATTTGTGGGGCATAGGAATTCATTCATTATTATTTTTTCAAAATATAGTCCGGCCCACCACATGGTCTGAGGGACAGGGGACCGGCCCATGGCTGAAAAAGGTTGCTGACCCCTGTTCTAGGGCCCAGGTTATGTAAGAATTGGTATGGACTGATATTTAAAGGGCATGGAACACAACTGCACCTTTGATATGGAAAAAGAGTATGATTGACAGGGCAAAGGAGGAAGCAACTTGGCCCTTCGGGTCTATGGCGGGCCCAATTGGCCTGCCACACAGCTAGCTGCCAACCTGTTACAGGAGGGCTACAAACACGCCTCCCCATTTTGAAACCAAGCAACAGAATCACATTTTAGAACTATCACAGCACACTGTAGTGATTTGAAGCCTTTGCCTACGAACCAAGATTGACGTGTAAAACTAGTGGTAACATGCCCAAAACTGTGCAGCACCCAAGCTTTGTGGCGAACGCAGGAGAATCCTGTGTCAGCTTCTGTTCCCAATAGCCCAGGCAGTCTTCAAAAGAGGACGGCCGCCCAATAAAAGCTCAGGAATCCAAATAAAGCTTGCAGATCGAGCCTCAGCCAGAGTTGAGGCCAAGGTCACGGCAGAGAAGTGGGTCGCTTGAGAATCTTGGGACATGCTAGCAAGACATGTTTAGCAAAGAAGAAAACATGTGCCGAGCACATGGCATACACAGAGTCAGGATGCTTCCCACCTCAACTGATGCCAACAGGACTTGGGAACAAAATTAGCGCCTAGCAGAACCAGGGCAACTTGGGTTCTTCAGTTCTTACACGGTGCATTTAATTGCAATACCTGCTCAGCCTTGCAAACTTCCTAGCAGTTTTACTGCTCCACCGCCAGGTCTATTCAGAACCAATAGGACAATAGATAGAGCAATGGTCTGTCTCAGTATAAGGGGGCATTCCAAGTCACCACATGCTGAAAGGCCACTGTTTTAAAGGGCCTTTCTACAGGGAAGTGAAAAACTGTACAGTACTGACTTGATGGCTCCAGCCTCACCCAAGGCAAAGCTTTGCAAAATTAGAATGCTTTTTATTTATGTCAAATTTGGTAGTTTTCCCATAGTCTTTTTATTAGTACAGGCCAGACTCAATCAGTATAGAAGCACTGTTTATTTCGTGAAGGGAACATCCAAGTCAGTTTCTCATCTGAAGGAGGCGCCCCTCCCGACAGTAAGGCTTTATGTTACTACCGGCTTTGATAATAACCTCAAGAGGCTAAGCAAAAACTTTAATAACTTTAATTAGGCAAACAGGAACGTACAACCAAGCTAATGCAATCAGAACTAACTTGTACTCACATTTCTCTGCAAGAAATTGAGTGCAAGGGGCCACGAACATAGCCTAGTGTTTTATATTTGAGATTCAGTTTGTGATTACAATTAGCTTAACAGTCTGTAAGATGGAAGCACATTTCTTGGCTTTGAAGCGGCTTCCGCCACCCTGGCACCCTCCAGATGTTTTGCACTACAACTCCCAACCACCCCAGCAAAGACAGCCATGCTAGCTGGAGCTCATGCTGGCTGGACTCAAGGCACCTGGCTGCTGAAGGCTATCCTATTGGGATCGTCACCACAGGATGAGGCCCTTACAATTATTTGATTCCACCCCTTTGCAATTTTACTATCAGAACTTTTAGAAGCCCGAGAGATTACAGGCAAACAGTGAAAGCAGATCTACGCTCATACACACTTTATATATTTGCATTATTGGCGCAGAGGGATTTTGATCGGAGTTCTCTCGTGATTTACGAATTGTGATAACCTGAGTATCAAGGATTATTATGAGAAAGTTCAGCGAGAATAGTTTATGCAAGTGATATTAGTGTATACCACTTGCTTGCCGTGAACTTTTCTATTATGGGGTTATCATCATTAATTTATTTATTGTCTTCTACTACACAATAGTTTAAATGTGAAGCACAATAAAAACAGCAAAAAAAGTGTTTTAAAAACATAAAACATAGCCAAAACAAAACAAAACACTCATATTAAAGGTTCATTTACTCAGCTGGAAAATCCTGTTTGAACAAATGAGTCTTCAGTTGTTTCCAGGAGTGTACAAAACAGGGAGGCAGCCACGCAAAACTACGGCTCCAAATTACTGTGGAACAGGCCTCAGAACTTTGGGTTTTGGAGGATAAAATTTCCCGCAGAGTGCAGGGATATACTGGGTATATAAGGGATAAGGGGTTGCATATAATGTATTTGTTGATGAGTGGGGAAAGATCATGGAAAAGCTACTTCTGATTGCTATACTGTACTCCCAAACAAGGCTTCTGGTGTATAAGTTAAACACAAAACAGACCTATTTGCTTCACGGAATCAACAAAGCTATAACCACCTGCTTTGTTGGGTTATTGAGAGGATAAACAAGGCCACAGCAAAATGAACCACTTCAAGGCTAAAGGTGAGGGCTATAATTTGAATTGCTCCCTTTACATCAACATACATACTGCAAAAGGAAAGCCAGGCTGTTGTTGCATTACAAAACACGACTTTCTAGACCTTTCTGACTGCAAGTGGCTAGTTTTCCACTTGCAGGGAGTGTTGCATTTTACACAAGATGGAGCATCCAAAACACACAAACACCCCCTTGCAATTTGTGGAGGTAAGTCCTTGTCTACCTTAACGTTTCCCAAATACTAGCACGGATGTAAATGAGGGAAACTCCTATTCCCAGTCACTAGGGTCATCTGTTCCCAGCAACGATTCCACTGAAAAAGTTGTGCCAGATACATTCAGAACCAAGGAAACGGGAGTTTCGCCATTTGCAGCGCAGATGGGCACCTCCACACATATACAGCAACATTAACTGCATACCCTACGTGTTTCCCATATTTTTAGACTGCCAAGAAAAGGTCTGCGTGAGTCAATATCCCTTTGTGTCAGCACATGTGGCTCCCATCTGTGGCCAAGCCCGCTCCAGCAAGGCCTACCAAGAGGCAGCCTGTTGCAGCCTTTGAACCGAAGCCGTAAATTGAGGGGCCAGAATTCCTCCGCTCGCATTCTTGGCCTGTGGCCCGAAGCCGTAATTGCTGTTCCCATGGCAAAGATCCTGGCTTCCCTACAAAACCAGGTCTATCCAGCCAGGCGGAGCTAATTGCTCTCAAGCGCGGCTCGCAAAGGAGGGGACAATGAAAGGCGTTACGGAGCCTGTGGCATTTGTATAGTGGGACACAGGCAGTTCAGTCATCGTGGCAAAGGGGGAGGGGTTTGGAAAACGTCAGGGTCCCCCCCCCAAGGCTCGGTGGTCTGCCATGAGATTCTTTCCTGGATTCAGAGCAAGCCAGCGATTAAAATAATTATTTCTATTCCCTATGTTAGGTACCAGCCGATGACTGAACAGCCACAGGCTCATTACTCAGCGATGGGCCAGAACTGAGAAAATGGAGGCACCAGCAGCCTTCAGTGTTTGATCACCTAGGATTTTAACAGGCCTGCACAGCTCCCATCCTATGATCTATCACCTTTCAAAAGTCAACAGCGCTTCCTGGTTCCCATCTCCTTTCCAAGTTGTGATTACAGCAGGCTGAACATTCACCCCCCCCCCCCGCCTTCAGAAGTGATTTTAACCAGCTTTCGTAAACCAGAGGTCTTGCGGGGCAGAATTTTCCTTAGATTTCAAACTTAAAAGACAGGAGCCTGTTGCAAACTAGGTGTCACTGCTCTCAATTAAGTAAGGAACACATCTTTACACTCCTGCCAGTAGCTAAGTCTTGTATTTTCACTACATCCCTTTCAGGCAGCACATCCTATCCTTTACTTTCCTTGAGGTTTGCTGTCTCAGCTTTTATGCTGCCGCCACTGCTGTTCCAACCACTGCCATTTTCTGTAGATAAAAGCTTTACTTCAAGGCTGGGTCGAAACTAGCAGGATAAAAGGCCAGGCGTTATTGTGCTCCCAGGGTATTGGTGGTTTAATCGCAAACCAACTTTACAATACAGGCTTGGGGTGTGCGCCAAGGCAGCTGGAGCTGTCCCTAAAATTAGGGACTCGTTCTTTCTCAGGGAGAAATACGTCCAGATCTCTCACCAGACTTCTTTAATAGCAATTTTGTTTTATATTTTCAATAACCAAGCTATCTACGAATTGTCAAGGACATCCTGCATACAACAGAACATTCAAGGACCACTCTAAATGGGCAAAGTGGATGCATGACTTGTGATTAGGAGGAAATTGGCAAGGATTGCTGACTTTTAACACTAGCAACAAAACACCCCTGCTCTCATACAGCTGAAATTAAGGAAGCTGAGTGTGTGTGTGTTAACCAGAAGTGGATTTTTCTGTAGAAAGACTGAGTACCATTATGTTATGCTGTTCTGAACAAATTCCTGTGCTCAGAATTTTTTATTTCTGAGTGGATGTCTTTTGAACTTTTTGATGGATCTTGGGGTTCTAGCAAAAACACAAGTTGCTCAACATAAGCCTTAAGTCTGCCTACACCACAACCCTGCACACGCTGAAATGTGTGCCTGAAAACACACCAGACATTTCCCTACCGTTGAGTGTTCCAGTTCCTACACAACAGACATGTAGAAACGACTATATAAGCCTCGTACCAGGTAACACAAGTCACAAAACACCAATTCTTTTTAAAGTAGCTTGTTACTGTAAGAATGCGGTGGTTTACAGGACAACATACATTTGCTGAAGCAATGAAAGAAAGGAAAAAGGCCTACCTTTGTACCAACTGTTATATCTTGGACAATGCTGTAAGAGAAGGACAAAACATAAAATATTAGATTGGTTTTCAAATACAGGAGGTATAAAAACAACAACAACTATGCAACTCTTGGCAAGAAACTCTGTATGCTTAAAATAGTGATGAGGAACCAAGCGCCAAAGGTATTCAGAAATTTACGAGACAGCGAACTGTATTTCTTCCAACAGCAAAGAGCATGGATAACAAGGTAAGCGCTTGCTATTTCTAAGAATACAACACAACTTCCAAGTCAAAAGGGCAGATGTGTTACATGCAGTCACATCTCAGTCTGTAAGTCATAGTGGCAATTCACCCCCAAAAAGAGAATTGCTAGCTTACGTTAATTACTGTGAAGAAAACAAGAACTGTTTCAAATTGTACTCTTAACCTTCCACCCAGCTCTGTCCGGCTTAGAGAACCAAGGTTTTTTTGCATTTAATGATGCATAAGTTGCTCTTTAAGGGACATTGAGATCTTATCCCTTTCTGCAGACACCCTTATTATAAATACATGTCTAGAATCAGGTCCTCTAATCTCACTGAGTCCATCTTTTTCCACTGTATCAAAGGGGAAAAACTACTCAACTCAAGAAACTTCCCAGCCCTGACTATAGAGCCTGGGCTCCCTAAGCAATGGGGTCCGTACTTGTTCCAACAGATTATTTCTGTTCCCTCACCCCTTCTCCCCAGCCCAGCATATCAAGACTGCAGTGCTGCTGGTAGCCCTAGTGTTAGTCACAAGGGGAAAGACAGAAGGAAAATGAGAAGGGCCGCACTGCAGGTTGTAAGGTCCCTCAGAGACGCATGATCCCAAAATGAGAGCACATGGTGGCAACCCCAAACTGCTAGGTCTCTCAGAATGGCAATCATGGTTGCAGTTGGTTAAGAGTGTGGTGCTGACAAATCCAAGGTTGTAGATTCGATCCCCATGTGGGGCAGCTGCATATTCAGGTTGCACCAGGTGATCCGCAGGGTCCCTTCCAACTCTATGAGCCTATGAATTTAAATGGGTCTATCCCTTGGTTGTTTTGCTGTTGCGCTAGGCCACAGTCTGGCTCAGGATGCCTGAGAAATCCAGGCTCATGGCCGAGTCCACCCAAACCACAATCTGGAAACCACAGGACAAATCTTGGTTGCAGTTCATGGGTTCATCTGGAGAGTGCTCAACCAGAAGCCTGGGTTCGGACAACACAGTAGCCAAACCATGGCTTAGCTCAACACGGCAGCAAGTGGCTGCTTGCTCAAACCAAGCCATGGTTTGGCTTAGCGTTTAAGTGTGAAGGGGGCCAGACAGACAGCTGTACTGCCATACACCTAGAGTTTTAAGACAAAAGGTTTACTTCACCACTCCCCATGCTCACTTCAATTGATCTCATTTGGCAATTTCAAAGAAACCAGGCCAGGCTGCCTCTGTGTTTAATCCCAGCAAACCACTGGGCTCCCTTGCCCCAACCGCCCACGCATTTCTTCTTCAAAAGCCAACTTTTGACTCCTCACCCCCAGCAGTTCACAGCTGGCGTTAAGTCTGATTCAGGAGTACTACAGGAGTACTACAAGCTAGAAGCAATTGCCATTGCGTACCACTTTTTTTTTTTTAAAAAGAAAAAGCTCAAGTGAGGGAACGCAGGATTTTTACAATCCCACTGGTGTTTAGAATTGCCAGCGGAGACAGATGGGTTTTGTTGAGATCTTGAATGCTTAGTTCAAGTGGACTAATTAAACCCATCTGTGAAATCAGCAGAGAAGCCCAGCCCAGAGATGCTTTTCACTGCTTCGTCATCATGCAAATTGTATAAGAGATTAAAAAAAAATACAGGGTTACTGAAAAGCCATTTTGCTTCTGTTCATCTATAGGAGGAAATTCCCAAGACAGACTAACTCTCAAAAGTTATTCTGAGAGCAATGACTCTTATTTCCTGCTTCTCTGGAGAAGGGCTCATTCAAGGATTATTATTTTTTCACACAGCAAGTTGAGACAATGGTTTTAAACTGATCATAACCGAGCAACTGTTAGGTTCAGGAAAACCTCAGTAATACCTTATGAGAAATTGTTATTAGCTGCTTAGAAACTATTTTATGTAGGTTTTTGTGTGATCTTCGAGGCAAATCAACAGGCTCCAACAGAACATACTGAAGGAGTTATTTCCCGTGGAAGAGTCAAGGCTGGGAGTGGGATGGTGGGAGATACTTACAGGAAACGTAATATATGGACTTTGCCAGCCAAAGGAACTTTGTTATCAGGACCAATTCCTGAGGCTCAGCATTTTAACGGACAGATTTCCTACCAAAGTCCACTTTTTGCCTCCCATCAGGAAACTGTATTTTTTTTTTTTTTTGCAAAACTACATCTATCAGTGGTAGTCAGCTATTCCGGTCTTTATCACTTCTTAAAGACAGAGAACTGCATCAAACAGAATGCAAGTTTTGGGTCATCTGAGGATCTGGATGCCATCACTATGCCGATACTCAGCTCTATTTCCTTTTATTCACCTGGTGCCACAGTGAAGCCGTGGAAATCCTCAATGATTTGCCCAGATAACTTATTAGACCAAATCAAATACATGAGTGTGAGGTTCATTCCTGACAAAGATAAGAGGCTCTGTTGGAGAGCAGACAATCTGATCCAGGCTTGGGAGTACAGATGGTTCTGAATGGTAAAGAAGGGTTGCTGATCGTAGTTTAAGGAACCTATTCCCATTTATCTGAAAATATTCCTTGTTTTTATTGGATATTCCTTCCACATTCACCAAGGACTGTGTGTGTGGAAAAAACATTCACCCCATCAATAGGAAATAGAAGTTGAAATCAACTGATTGACAATTGACGCAGAATTATTATTATTATTATTATTTGCAACATGGCACCAGGGCTGAAATACTTTCGTGCACCCAGTCACACTGGAATTTTAAAGTGGCACTCGGATGCGATGGTTTCTTTCTTCCCGCTCTATACAGGGCTGGCGCCCAAGAAGTTTGATTTCTGGCTCAGAAATATAACTTCCCTTTGTTCAACCTCTGAACCAAAACGTAATGACAGAACAGATTCGGTGGACGGGAACTGCCAGGGACAATATACTGACTAGTTTATTGTGGTTCTCAAGGTCACCTTTAAAAGGTGACTCAAAAGAAAAGCAGAAGTCCCAGGCATACATTGCTCTCCACACCTAGGCAACAAATCCCCACCCAACTACGCCTGCAGGGGAAACTTAGATTCGCATGCAAATTATAGGAGGAAGCATTTTCTAGGTAAATGGAAGGGTGTGGCAGAAATAGGACCTTCCCAGCAAGCCCTTTTCTTGCAATGCAGAGAAAAACAGGTGGGAAGCTTCCTGACACACTCAAAGTGGGAGGAAGCGGGAGGGAACAGCCTGTGGGACATTGAATGGGCACCCACACAACAGAAGGGAAAGCCACATGAAGAATGAACTAGAAAACTAGAATTAAGTAGCAGACAGGGAAGCAATGAAACTGCACAAAAACTTTCATTTGCAGACAAGGTAGGGTTAAAATGGAGTATCCTTTCCCCCCCAAAAGCAAAAGAGTACATAAGGGTGTCTCAGTATGCAAGGAGGAGTAACACACACAGTGGAAATGGAAATGGTATTAACTTATGACTAAGGCAGAGGGTTTTGAACAGTGGTCTGAGTTCCATTTGGGTAGCTTGTGGAAAGGCAGCAACAGAGTCAAATTATCTGTACTCAGCCCTGCACTTAATTTTCCTTGATGCGTGGATGGAGGACTGTGCGTGAGTCAGGTGGCTCAATGGAGATGTCAGTCCCCAACGTGACACCCAGAAATCTCCACGCTGTCGCAACTGGACCCATGTCTGTAGCAAAACATGCCCCGGGAATTTCAAACATGGCCTGTTCCTTAATTATTAGGAGTACAGTGGTACCTCGGTTTTCGAGTGCCTTGGAAGCCGAACGTTTTGGTTTCCGAATGCCAAAAACCCGAAAGTAAATGCTTCAGTTTTCGAATGAGCCTCGGAAGTCGAATGGCTTCTGCTGCGCTTTTTTCAATTTTCTCCATTGACTTTGCCAAACGCCCTTTGCGCCTCCATTGTCAAATGTTTCAGAAGTCGAAAGGTCTTCCGGAACGGATTACGTTCAGCAACCAAGGTACCACTGTATATTACTTCTGTTTGCTAGGCTTCAGGGTTCTAGTTGGGGGGGGGGGGGAGATATCTTGCAAGGTGGCCTGCCCATGTTGCAAAGTACTGCAACCAGTTACTGCAAGGCTATTAGGTGCTTACCACCAAGGCAATGAGAAAAACTATCTACAAAGTTGACCCAAGGTCAATCAATGATCTCCAGGAAAGTATGCTGACAATAGAACTCCTTTGCGAGAGAATGAGTTTAAAGTTCTCATCTATCCTGGCAGTAAGGGAGAAGTGAACAGGGTTTTTAGTACACTTAAGAGACTGAGGAAAGGCTCACAACCAAACACTTCAGGTACTCAGGGAGAAGGCGTTGGAGAAGGGGCAGTTCAGAAGAGAAAATGTGCTTCCAGATAAGGACAGGAAGTGGGGGAGAAGCACAACACAGGCTTCATAAATATAAGTGGTGGGGAGAAGGAGGCAGCTACCCTGACCCATAGAATGGGGTGCTTGAAGCAAGTCGACTGAAGGAAGCAAGCCTGCAAAGCTGTAATTCAGAGAAGAGGGGAGAGTACAGAGAATATGGGAACCATGGGGAGTGAAAGGTATACTCTGTATCAGGCTAATGATAATCCAAACCACTAATTGTTCCTTAAGTACATTAAAGGGTGTCTGAAGAGACAAGCCCCCAAAATTTCCTTCTTTACCCTTTCACATTTTTGCACCCCCTTATTTCTTCTTCCACACCCATCGCCCAGTTCACACAGCTTTATTCCCAGCCGCCATGGCTTCCCGGTTTGGGGAAAGGCCATTGCTCAACAGTAGAGCGTCTGCTTCACATGCAGAAGGTGCCAGGATCAAGCCCAAACATCTCCGTGTAGTTGCTGGAAACATCCCCCGAGGGTCATCCAGCCCAACCCTCTGCAGCGCTCGAATCTGTTGCCCAAGCGCCCACTGCCCTTTGCTAGACTTGTGGCTTCTCCACACCCCCCAACTTCTCTTTTTAACCCACGTGCAAGATTGCACACACGGACTTCCCTTTTTCTTTTAGATCGCTCAAAGGCCTTTCACAACAGTCTCATGTGATTTTGGGTTCATTCATGAGATAGGGCACATATTCTTGCAACAGAAGGCCAAACCCGAGTGCATCAAAGTTCAGCAGGACTTACCCCCTAGTTAAGGGTTCTTGCATCCTTAAGAGGCATAAGCAGACCGTACAAGCGCCCCTATTTTCCGGGGACACTCTCAGTTCCTGATGAAATTAAGGAATGTACCACTGTTCCTTAAAGGTAAAGAGACCCCTAACCATTAGGTCCAGTTCTGACCAACTCTGGGGTTGTGGCGCTCATCTCGCTCTATAGGCCGAGGGAGCCGGCGTTTATCCACGAACAGCTTCCGGGTCATGTGGCCACCAGGACTAAGCCGCTCCTGGCCAACCAGAGCAGCGCACGGAAACACCGTTTACCTTCCCGCCGGAGCGCTACCTATTTATCTACTTGCACTTTGACGTGCTTTTGAACTGCTAGGTTGGCAGGAGCAGGGACCGAGCAACGGGAGCTCACCCCATCATGGGGATTCGAACCACCAACCTTCTGATTGGCAAGTCCTAGGCTCTGTGGTTTAATCCACAGCACCACCCACGTCCTTCTGTTCCTTAGGACATCCCTATTTTCAGGGGAGAAATGTTGGAGGGGATGGAATAGGACGTCCCTATTTTCAGGGGAGAAACGTTGGAGGGGATGGAATAGGACGTCCCTCTTTTCAGGGGAGAAACGTTGGAGGGGATGGAATAGGACGTCCCTCTTTTCAGGGGAGAAACGTTGGAGGGGATGGAATAGGACGTCCCTATTTTCATGGGAGAAATGTTGGAGGGGATGGAATAGGACGTCCCTATTTTCACGGGAGAAATGTTGGAGGGGATGGAATAGGACATCCCTATTTTCATGGGAGAAACGTTGGAGGGGATGGAATAGGACGTCCCTCTTTTCAGGGGAGAAACGTTGGAGGGGATGGAATAGGACGTCCCTCTTTTCAGGGGAGAAACGTTGGAGGGGATGGAATAGGACGTCCCTATTTTCATGGGAGAAATGTTGGAGGGGATGGAATAGGACGTCCCTATTTTCACGGGAGAAATGTTGGAGGGGATGGAATAGGACATCCCTATTTTCATGGGAGAAACGTTGGAGGGGATGGAATAGGACGTCCCTATTTTCAGGGGAGAAACGTTGGAGGGGATGGAATAGGACGTCCCTATTTTCATGGGAGAAACTTTGGAGGGGATGGAATAGGACGTCCCTATTTTCAGGGGAGAAATGTTGGAGGGGACGGAATAGGACGTCCCTATTTTCAGGGGAGAAGCGTTAGAGGGGATGGAATGGGACGTCCCTATTTTCAGGGGAGAAACGTTGGAGGGGATGCACATGGAAACGCCCCCCCCCAAAGTGAGGGGGGCAGAGTAAGAAAGAGGAAGGGGGGAATTAGAAGGAAAGTGAGAGAAAAGTGGGCGTGGCTAAGAGCAGACTTAAGACACTTGGGAACGAAGTTTCACGGGTGGGTTTGAAACACAGACGGACTGAGCATCCACGGAGCGGGTTGTGTGTTTAGGTGGGTGCTGAAGCGCATGCGCCTTCTTCCGACGCTCCTCCGGCCGCCCCCTCCCCCCACTTTATTCGGAGGAGCAGCGAGAAGAACTTTAGAACGTCGGGGCCGCGCGCGCGCGCGAATCGAACGTTGCCGCGGGAGCGCGCTCGCTCCCCCCCCTCTCGCCGCTTCAGAACGTTCACCGATCGGGAGCGTGCGCGCCGTCGCGGGGGCGCGCCGGTTAGAACTTTCGCGCGAGGGGGGGGGAGTGCATATGCGCGCGCATACAGAACTTTCGAAAGAGGAGAGAGGGGAGGCGGTGGCGCGCGTGCGCGTGCCCGCTCCCCTTTCGCCCCCTCCCCCCCCCCCATCCTATATTTCACTTTCTACCTGAGAAAAGGCATTGGCCTCAACTTTTAGGGCTGGGGAAGCGAGGCCTAGTTTTCTCCCCCCTCACGGAACCGGGTTCGAATTCCCCTCAGGCGGACTTTTCCCCCTCACGAGTCCCCTCAGGTAAGCTCCGCGCTCCGCTTTCGCCCCCTCTCCGCCGCCCCTCCCCCCTTCTCTCTCTCTGAGGTAATTTCTCCTCACAAACCGTCCCCGCCCCGCTCCCCTTCCCTTCCGCTCACCCGTCCATGGCACACGAAGGCGACCCGAAAGGGAAGCGGAGCTGGACGCGCTGGAATAGCAGGAGCGGGCTCAACGGCTACGTGTTATATAGACTCACAAAATGGCGGCGCGGGGCGGGACCCGCCCTCGGCTCCTTTTGAGGCGCCGGGGCCCCATTGGCTAGGCGGAGCTGTCACCTTGACGAGGCGGGCGGCGGGGCTCCTCCCGCTCCGTGGCTCCCATTGGGTGCGGCTAGGCGACGGGGGCGGGCTCCGGCTCCGGCGCGCGTTGCGATTGGCGCTATGACGACGTCGCCTCGAGCGTCGGGCGGGAGGCCATTTTGGGGGCGGGCTCGCCTCGCTGCCCGCTCGGTCTTCCAGCGTGGGCGGCCCGTCGGCGGCCATCTTGAGTATGGGCAAAGGATTGCGAGTGCCTGGATGGGTCTTGGAAGCGAACGCGGGCGGCGTCGGAAGCATGGCACGTGAGGCTGTCGCGGCCATTTTGAGAACGGGCATATCGAAGTATATATGTTTCCAGTAATATATTTGTAGCTGGATCCCGAGTTCAGGTGCTGACAGTTCAACAACAAAACAAGCACACGGTCCTGGGGTTAGGTAATTTTAGACCCTGGATTTCATAGTCTCTTTTGAGTCCCCCTAAAAAAAAGGGGTAGGAAAAATTCAGGAAAGGATTCTGTGGTTTGTAGAACTATGGAACTCTCCGCCACAAGGAAGTCGTTCTGGTAAAAGGTTTTAGCAATTTCCAAAGAGGGGTTAGATACCCATAGAAAATATGCTCCATAAAATGTGCTGGGGGTTGCTTTTATTTTGATTATGTATTTGGTGTTTTTATATTGTATCCTGTGAAAACTGCAAGGTATAGGGTGATTAATAATAATAATAAAATTAATAATAATAATAATAGGTTTTCCCAGTAGTGATGTATGGAAGTGAGAGCTGGACCATCAAGAAGGCTGATCTCCAAAGAATTGATGCTTTTGAATTCTGGTGCTGGAGGAGACTCTTGAGAGTCCCATGGACTGCAAGAAGATCAAACCTCTCCATTCTTAGGGAAATCAACCCTGAGTGCTCACTGGAAGGACAGATCCTGAAGCTGAGGCTCCAAGACTTTGGCCACCTCAGGAGAAGAGAAGACTCCCTGCAAAAGACCCTGATGTTGGGAAAGATGGAGGGTGCAAAGAGAAGGGGACGACGGAGGACGAGATGGTGGGACAGTGTTCTCGAAGCTACAAACATGAGTTTGACCAAACTGCGGGAGGCAGTGGAAGACAGGAGGGCCTGGCGTGCTCTGGTCCAGGGGGTCACCAAGAGGCGGACACGACTAAACGACTAAACAACAACATGTCAAGCACTGCCTCTTTGGGGCTGGCGCTGCTCCTGCACCGCCATTTTGGGGGCCAGTGAGACTCAGTAATTTTCTCCCATCTCGGGTGGGCCCTGGAGAAATTTCCAGCCAAATTTGGGGGAACCACCGTTGTGTTCAGCTATTTCAATTGCTTTTGTTCGATTTGCTCATTGCAGACAGCAGAAAGCCTGTAACGTTCAAAAACAAACCTGGTTTGCAATGGGGGTTGAATAATTTTGATGGCAACTATAGCTATTGTCAACCGCGGAGGGAGAACTTAAGACGCGTGAGGCAGAAACCGGGGAAAAATGACTACATGGTAGTTGGGGAAGGAGACCTGGGGTTGGGGAATGAAGAATGGGAATGCAAGAAAGGCGTTTTAAATTCAGTTTTCTTTGCTTTCATTTCAGGCTCCCGTCTCCAGTTCACCAGCTGTTTGGCAGCAACAGTGGCGCATGCATGCTTATTCTGTTACACGGCTGTATTGGGTTTCGGCCGGGAGGGATGTAATTTCAATGCCAGGTTGTCTTTCTTTGCCCATGGCAGGATGAAATCGCCCTCTCCTCTACCCCTCATTTAGGCAAGAGACTTGTGAACTTGCAGGCCCACCTGGGCACCAAACTCCAAAGCTTCTGCAAGAGGCAGAAATCTGGGCTCTGCGACTGAAAGAAATCCTGGAAAAGTGAGTGTGTTTCTCGCTCAGATCTCGTTGCAAACATCAGGGGTTGTAGTCAACAAAGCTTTTCCTCAGTGCAGACCCAGTGATTTTAACTAAACCGAGTTAACTAAACCATCTCGTCCTCTGTCGTCTCCTTCTCCTTGCCGCCGCTCCATCTTTCCCACATCAGGGTCTGTTTCCAGGGAGTGGCGTCTCTTCGGGTCCTGAGGTGGCCAAAGGTCTGGTTTG